>NC_041382.1:607368211-607376184 GCF_002162155.2 Triticum dicoccoides | reverse complement strand
AGCCTCGGGCCACGCGGGCCGCGGCGGCGCGCTATGGCAGAGGGACGCGGTCGGACACGTGGCGCGACGCGGTTGGGTGCGGGCGACGGCGGCGCTGACGTGGCGCGATGCGATTGCCGGGGCGACATGGCTGGAGGCGGTGGACGCATTCGGCGGCGGAGTGGACATGTCCGGTGGCGTGCGAAGGAGGAGGTTAGGGTTTCATCTGCGCGAAAAATCCGGGAGGCAAACATATTTATAGGTAGAGGGAGCTAGGAGACTCCAAATTGAGCATGGTTTTCGGCCACGCGATCGTGATTGAACGACCGAGATGATGGAGGGGGTTTGGATGGGTTTTGGACCACTTTGGAAGGGTGTTGGGCTGCAACACACACGAGGCCTTTACGGTTCCTCGGTTAACCGTTGGAGTATCAAACGAAGTCTAAATGGCACGAAACTTGACAGGCGGTCTACCGGTAGTAAAACAAGGCCGCTTGGAAAGTCTCGGTCCAATCTGAGAACGTTTAACATCTGCACATGAAAAGAGGCAAAAGGAGGGCGCCGGAGGACATAGGAGCGCCGGATTGCAAAACGGACAATGGGGGAAATGCTCGGATGCATGAGACGAACATGTATGCAAATGAGATGCACATGATGACATGATATGAAAACCATGACACGCAAGCAAATGACAAGGCAACACAGCGAATAACTGGAAGACACCTGGCGCAACGGTCTCGGGGCGTTACACCGATGAAGTGTGAGTAGTTTACCTCAGACCTACGGGTCCATAGTTAGTAGCTAGATGGCTTCTTCTCTCTTTTTGGATCTCAATACAATGTTCTCCCCCTCTCTTGTGGAGAACTATTCGATGTAATCTTCTTTTTGCGGTGTGTTTGTTGAGACCGATGAATTGTGGGTTTATGATCAAGTCTATCTATGAATAATATTTGAATCTTCTCTGAATTCTTTTATGTATGATTGGTTATCTTTGCAAGTCTCTTCGAATTATCAGTTTGGTTTGGCCTACTAGATTGATCTTTCTTGCAATGGGAGAAGTGCTTAGCTTTGGGTTCAATCTTGCGGTGTCCTTTCCCGGTGATAGTAAGGAGAGCAAGGCACGTATTGTATTGTTGCCATCGAGGATAACAAGATGGGGTTTTCTTCATATTGCATGAGTCTATCCCTCTACATCATGTCATCTTGCTTAAGGCGTTACCCTATTTTTAACTTAATACTCTAGATGCATGCTGGATAGCGGTCGATGAGTGGAGTAATAGTAGTAGATGCAGGCAGGAGTCGGTCTACTTGTCTCGGACATGATGCCTATATACACGATCATACCTAGATATTCTCATAACTATGCTCAATTCGATCAATTGCTCAACAGTAATTTGTTCACCCACCGTAGAATACTTATGCTCTCGAGAGAAGCCACTAGTGAAACCTATGCCCCCCGGGTCTATCTTTATCATATTGATCTCCTACTACTTAGTTATTTACTTTGCTATTTACTTTGCCTTTATTTTACTTTGCATCTTTTATCATAAAAATACCAAAAAAATATCTTATCATATCTATCAGATCTCACTCTCGTAAGTGGCCCTATAGGGATTGACAACCCCTATTTGCGTTGGTTGCGAGGATTTATTTGTTTTGTGCAAGTGCAAGTGTAACACCCTCGATGCGACTATATCACCCACGTGTCGAGGCATGACTTAGAGGCATAATCGCATTGAAGGCATATGTCGCAAGTTAGGCAATCTTCACAACATCCCATGTAATATATAATAAAAGGGGAGAGAACATAGTTGGCTTACACTCGCCACGTCAATCAAGTACATAAATAACATTACATCAACCAAACACATGGCCCGACTACGGAACCAAAATAAAAGATAACCCAACAAGCGACACGGTCCCAATCACCCCCAACTGGTCACCACTACTGATCATCGGGAAAGGAAACATAGTAACGTTGAGAGTCCTCGTCGAACTCCCACTTGAGCTCGAGCGCGTCACCTGGAGCGGAATCATCAGGCCCTACATCTGGTGTAATAGTAATCTGTGAGCCACAGGGACTCAGCAATCTCGCACCCTCGCGATCAAGACTATTTAAGCTTATAGGTAAGGCAAGGTAAATATATGTGGAGCTGCAGCAAGCGACTAGCAAATATGGTGGCTAACTTATTCGCAAAAGAGAGCGAGAAGAGGAGGCAAAGCGCGAGCGAGAAACTAGAGAACAACCTGCGCAAACATTACTCCAACACCGTGTCCACTTCCCGGACTCCGCCGAGAAGAGGCCATCACGGTAACACACTCAGTTGATTCATTTTAATTAAGTTAAGGTTCAAGTTATCTACAACCGGACATTAACAAATTCCCATCTGCCCATAACCGCGGGCATGACTTTCGAAAGTTCAAATCCCTGCAGGGGAGTCCCAACTTAGCCCATCACAAGCTCTCACGGTCAACGAAGGAATAGACCTTCTAGCGGGAAGACCCGATCAGACTTGGAATCCCGGTTACAAGACATTTCGACAGGATAAAACTAAACCAGCAACACCGCCCGAATGTGCCAACAAATCCCGATAGGAGCTGCACATATCTCTTTCTCAGGGCAAACTCAGATTGTCTTAGGTACGGGTAGGCTAGCCCAGAGTTGCCCCTGGTGGCCACCGGCAGCTGACAGGTGGACCAACACTCAAAGGAGCACTGGCCTGGGGGGGTTAAAATAATGATGACCCTTGAGTCCGCGAAACCCAAGGGAAAAAAGGCTAGGTGGCAAATGGTAAAACCAATGTTGGGCATTGCTGGAGGAGTTTTATTCAAGGCGAACTGTCAAGGGGTTCCCATTATTACCCAACCGCGTAAGGAACGCAAAATCCGGGAACATAACACCGATATGACGGAAACTAGGGCGGCAAGAGTGGAACAAAACACCAGGCATAAGGCCGAGCCTTCCAGCCTTTACCAAGTATATAGATGCCTTAATTAAATAAGATATATTGTGATATCCCAACAAGTAAACATGTTCCAAAACAAGGAACCACATCTCCATGTTCCAACAAGGAACAAGCTTCAATCTTCACCTGCAACTAACAACGCTATAAGAGGGGCTAAGCAAAGCGGTAACATAGCCAAACAACGGTTTGCAAGGACAAGGTGGGTTAGAGGCTTGGTTCAACAATGTGGGAGGCATGATAAGCAAGTGGTAGGTATCGCAGCATAGGCATAGCAAAAGAACGAGCATCTAGCAAAGCAAAGATAGTAGTGATTTCAAGGGTATGATCATCTTGCCTGAGATCCCGCAAGGAAGAAGAACGAGTCCATGAAGAAGGCAAACGGACGTAGACGAATGGGTCCTCACAAATGCGATGTTACCGGAACCAACCCGAAGAAGCAAACACCGGAAAGGAACACACAACATAGTAAACAACCAACACATGAACGTGGTATGCTATGTGGGATGCGGTATGCGATGCATATGCATGATTTGACAAGGAATGCATGAACCTGGCCTCAACTTGGAAAACCAAGTGTGCCACTGGAAAGATGAGATGAAATCGCTTGAAAACGATATAAAGAACGCCGGAATCGGAGTTACGGTTTGGAAATGGCAAGCATTTCAAAAATGACACCGGTCTGCGATAAACAGCAAGTAGCCATCTAAATGCAACAAGTTAAACATGCTACAGCACTCAAACATGGCAACAAAATACATGGCAGGGATCCACTCAAGAAGCTTAACAAAAGACTAGCACTGAGCTATGGCCAATTCATCCATTAACAGGTTCAAACAAGCATGGCAAAAATGCAATTGGTAAACAGATCTCAGACTTTGTGAAATTAACACTTGTCTGGAATTTCAGATCAGATAGCACTCTTCGGAGCATGAAAACTACATGCTACAGGACCTGAACATGGCAAAGTAAAGCATGGCATGGAGCTACTCAAAGAGCTTAACAAAAGTCCCTTAGTGACCTTGAGCCAAAAGGGATCAGAAAATACATTTGCAAGCATGTGAACATGGCAAAAACATAAACAGGTCACAGACTTAGTGAAAACTGGAACATGCTGAAACATAACTCAAGTAGGCATGTTTACGAGCTCGATGCACTCAATACGGAGCAAGTCATGATAAGATAAGCATACATCTATCAAGAACACACAAAATGCAAGCTAGACATGGCAAGAACAATAGCATAGCATGCACGGATCAACTACAACATCATCGGCAAAATTGCAAACAAGTTGACAATCTGCCTAGATTCACAAAGTAGCAAAAGTAGAGCTCGGTTGACTCAAGCTAGGGTGCTCCATAATTGCAAACAAAGACATGGATGGATAGAGCACTATATTAACAAAACATCCTTACTGATCATCCTCAAAAAAGGCACGGATCACTAGGAAACAACATGAACATATGACCATATGAGATAAATAGCTCAAGGACTTGGTGGAATTGCTAAGTCCCTGAAATCAGAATTAACAAATGCCTCACTTTGCAAGCTTGTTCTAGTCACCACACACATCACAAAAATACATGGGTTCCACCTCTGTAAACATGGCAAAACCCTTAACAAAACACATGTAGAGCTCATGGTCATATCATGCACACAATAATCATGGCAAAAATGACAAATATCTAAATGGAGCAGCAGATCTGACAATTATCTCAAATAGCACTCTTCGAACAGCATTTTAGGCATCAAGATGAACTCAAATGAAAATGATGCAATGAGATGAAATGATGTACTCTCTGAGGCGAACATTTTGATATGATATATGCCCAAAACGGAGCTACGGATGCAAAGTTACGATGCTATGAACATGTGCATTTGAAACGTGGGAAACTCGGGGACTTGGTGAAATTATACCTCCGCGAAAGTCAACGTGGAACGGAGGGATCCGGGACGGCGCGGTGCAGATCTGAGGCGGGGTGTTTGGATGAGATCCCGGTGGATCTCGTCCCGATCCACCGGATCTCGCCGGAGAGGACGACGCCGGCCGGAGGGAGGACGACGCTGGCGAGGTCGGCGCGCGGTGGCCGGAACCTGCCACGGTGAGGCGAGGTGGCGGTGCGGGTCGCCGGCCGGTGGGAGAAGCAGGACGGAGGCGGCGACCGGAGATGGCGCAGGCGGCGGCGCTTGGCGTCTCAGGCGGCGGCGACGGTAGTTGGGCCCTCGGGGGCCGGCTTCGGGCTTCCCGGGCCGCGCGGTGGGAGCGGGCGCTGCTGGACAGGTGGAAGCATACGGTTGGTGGTGGCGACGCGTCCGGCCAGGGCGGACATTGTCCGGCGGCGCGCGATGGAAAAAATTAGGGTTAGGGTGGAGGAGACCCGGATTTCGGGGGAGATGCACATATTTATAGGTAGAGGGAGCTAGGAGAGTACAAATGAGGTGCGGTTTTCGGCCACGCGATCGTGATCGAACGACCGAGAGGATGGAGAGGGTTTAGGTGGGTTTTGGGCCACATTGAAAGGGTGTTGGGCTGCAACACAAACGAGGCCTTCTCGGTCCCTCGGTTGACCGTTGGAGTATCAAACGAAGTCCAAATGGTACGAAACTTGACACGCGGTCTACCGGTAGTAAACCAAGGCCGCTTGGCAAGTCTTGGTCCAATCCGGAAATGTTTAATCCCCACACACGAGAAGAAGGTAGAAATGACCACCGGAGGAGAACGGAGCGCCGGAATGCAAAACGGACAACGGGGAAATGCTCGGAAGCATGAGACGAACACGTATGCAAATGAAATGCGCATGATGACATGATATGCAATGCATGACACGCAAACAATGACAAGGCAACAACAGCGAATAACTGGAGGACATGTGGCACATCGATCTCGGGGCGTTACAGCGAGGGACTTGCGCGTAGCCTCCTACTGGATTGATACCTTGGTTCTCAAAAACTGAGGGAAATACTTACGCTACTTTGCTGCATCATCCCTTCCTCTTCGGGGAAAACCAACGCAGTGCTCAAGAGGTAGCAACGGCAACTGTGTGCATGCTTGCACACGTTTCCTCTCTGTGAACCGTCTCGGATTATGGTGTACATCGCAAACGTTTGTGTTTTACCAACCGTGTGTGCCGTAACGACCTGGAGGGCATACTTTTGTTGTACTTTAATTGCTTCTATTTTAGATTGTACCGGATTTGAATTTGAATGTATGCTACAACTTTATTCATATCCATCAGGTTCAAACAATCAATGCATTATTCGATTCATAGGTACATATGTTCAAGAATTCCATAATAACCAAATAAAGAATGGTGAACCACAGTTGTATACTTGTACTATTAAAGACGGTAAAGAAAGAGGCGAAATACATTCTGGTTGCTAAACAACGTGAAGTGGAATGCCCATATTGTGCCCTCCTCCATGCACAAGGCACACACGACTCTAGTCCAAACCCTTGTGATGGCCGACCGCCCATCCTTCACGGTCTTCATGAAATCATCTAGATAATCATCATGTTATGGTATAAATACTTTAACCTTTACATGCCCACCAATCATGTAGTTTGATAGGTAATCTGGAGTAAACTGCTTTGGCAACCACTATAGAGGAAAAAGATTCAGAATTGTCATCTAAGACAACTCATTATGGGTAGTAAAAAGAAGGCCGCAGAGTTCTTACTTACCATCCTGCAGTTCGTTGTTGTCTTGGATAAAGTGTAAACAAATAGTTTAATTTCCATCTTTGGACCCATTTTACTAACAAACTTATCAGCTTCCTCACTTGATGCTGGTTCATCGATATCTCATTGCCCCATACACAGAAAGGGCCGAAGCATGGATCTTTACCAATCACATTCATGGCTGAAGACACTGAAAACCAGGCTCGTAGAACTCACCTAGAGTGGGCAGGGAAGTAAGCTCGATGATGTCTTGAGCTTTGGCTTCATGATGCACATCACCTGTCATCCACTCAAGAATCCATGTCTTCGGATCCCTGTTGTAGCCGCGAATATGAAGTGTAGCATAGAACTGCAGCAGAAGCTCTTCATTCCAGTGCTCTTTGTCTGTCACAAATGGTAGAAGACCAACATCCCTGAAGCAGTCAAGTGCTTCTTTAGGACAGGGTATCCCAGCAATAGCTTCACAATCAAGACACATGTGTGGAAAGATTCGCTCTTGATTATATAGAATGCAGGAGTAAAGTTGCGTTGTTGATGGCTCCAGAATCGATCTGAAGAGATATTTGGCTTCGAGTATGGATTCTTGGCACTGTCAAAGAAGGTGTTTGTAACATCCCAAATTTTCAATTTGGAATGTTATACACTAGATCATCGTGCATAGCATTTATTCTCTTTTATTTTGGTCGATCCTAGAAATTTCACGCAACTCAAGGACCTTCGGAGAGAGTTGGAGATTTCGTTATTTTCATATTTGAGAGTTTTCTCGAATTTGAAAAGAGGATCATTTGATTTATTTATTTCATCTTCAAATATTTTTCCAATGTCAAAAATATGAGAGCGGGAATAATATGACTTTCCCAAAATATAGGAAAAATGAAGATAGGGAAAAATGCGTTTTCCCTATGTTTTCCGGTGTTTGTTTGCGTTTTCTTTGGATAGGGAAAAATGCGCGTTTTCAAAAATTGCATTTTAGGCCCGGAGAAAAGTTCATTTTGTTCGACACATTTTTAGGAGTCGGGGAAAATTTACTTTGAGAGTTTTGGAGCCCGTGTAGATTTTCTTTTCTGTCTTTTTTTGCGCGCGAAATCAGTTAAAAAAATTCCCAGCGGCCAGCCGGGCCAAGGCCCAGCCAGCCACCGCCTCAGCCTCCCTGCGCGCGCAGCATGCAGCAGCGCCAGGAGCCGGCCGGCCACGCCGCCTCTTGCCTCCAGTCCTTTTAGGACTAGGTTAGCCCCTCCCCTTTCCTTCTTTTGTTATTTCTTTTCCTAGTTGATCTCTCCTATTTCTTGTCCCCTACCCCAAGTAACCTCTCCCCTCCCCAATATGAATACACCCCAAACCCCCCCCCCCCT
>NC_041382.1:607292855-607368105 GCF_002162155.2 Triticum dicoccoides | reverse complement strand
CGCCGCCATACACCGCCGCCGCCGCCCCTCACCCGCGACGCGCCGCCCTCACCCGCGCCGCGCCACCATACACCGCCGCCGCCGCCCTACGTCGTCGCCGCCGCCGCCTTACGCCGCCGTTCGCCGGAGCCCCTCGCCAAGGTTGCCCCGCGTCTCTTTTTCTCCCCTCGGTTCGGTTTTTCTTATAAACCGTTCCGATTCTTTTCTTCTCTTCCGATTCGTTCTTTTCTAAACCGTTCCGGTTTTCTAGATAGGTTTTTCATTCGGTTTTCTTTTCCGAAACCCTAGATCGGATTTTCCGTTTCTTTTCGGTCTTTTTCTCCGAAAACCCTAGATTGGTTTCATTCTTCTTTCGGACCGTTCGTCTCAACGAACATGATCACCGATTATCCCCGGTTAACGACGCCCGTTCGTTTAACCGTTCGTCTCTTTCGTCGGATTTATTCCGTGATCGCGATCTCAGATCCGATCTTCTTTCTAGTCTTTCTTCTCGCTCGTTTATTGGAATCAGGTGATTCAAGCGGCTAGAGTTTCGTCTCGAAACCGTCGTTCCGTCTAATCAACTTAAACAAGTTTTTGCCACAATAAAATTTGACCTAGTTTCAACTTGCTAGAACCGAGTTGTTTTCTTCCGCCGTTTTCCGTCATTTGTTCGGTTCGTTCTTTCTTTGCAAGCGGAGTTCTTAAGTTGAACTTTCTGGTTCGTTCTCTTGTTCGAGTTTTACCTGTGCATTATTGAGTACTTATTGTGTGCTTGTTGTTTGTCTGCGATAGATCACCCGGATTGCGCCGCTTGTTACTTCGAATCCCTAGGTCTCGCGAATCATCAGCAAGGCAAGTTCACACTTTGATCATACCTTTTCTACAACCCATGTTTTATTGCATTAGATCAATCCTCACACATTGCATGATTAGGATCTAATTAAATTGTGGGATGGGAAGTAGATGAGGTAGTACCTATTACCTGTATTATTATGAAACCTTTGGGAGTTACTTCTACGTTTGCTTATATTGCCATGCTATGCTAGTAGACGTGGATTGGGTGAGTGATATCCATGACAGATGTGACATTGTTAACTAATGGTTTACTTAAGGTGGCAACTTAAACACACATCTGGGTGGATTGAGGTACCTGGTTATTCTCGGATTGCCTGTCTAGGCACCGGGGTAGACCAGGATTGCCTGTTTTTTTTATGGACCGCCACCCAGGCTCAAAGGGATCATGAGATTTTTCATACTAGAAACTTCCGTGTGCAGCCACAAGCCATTATGGGCTCTGGCATAGTTGACTAAGTCGTGCGAACTCTTACAGGGTAGACTAGCAGATGTAGGGGAGTAGGTGTACCGGTCTACCCAAACGTAAGGTGCTAGCGCTTCTGAAAGACTGTGTCTCGGTCATCCGTCTTCTCAAACACCATGTAGAGCGAGAAACCAAACGGAGGCGATCGAGTCTTGTGGGGAAAAGTGCGCAAACCTCTGCAGAGTGTACAAACTAATCATGATTAGCCGTGTCCCCAGTTATGGACGTCTTGAGTATCTAGTTCTTGGATTATCCTGTTGATCTCATCATGTTACTTTAAATTAATTTTGTTGGGTTTAATGATGTTACTTAATTGGGATTGAGAATGCTGTCAACCATTCTCAATGTTCAACAACCACCATGATAGTTAAATAAATTTATTCCTTTGGAGTAGGGAAAAATTGGCTTTTCACAAAAACCTTATAACCTTAGAGCTTTTCCACCAGCCAAATATGCATGTAGTGTTAGTCTTTATTCATCATTCTCTATGGTGTGAATTTGCCAGTACATTCAATGTACTGACCCGTTTCGGGCTGCAACGTCTCATGTTGCAGGTTTCTTACGACGAGTAAGTGATACGTTAGGGTTACGATTTCTACACTCAACTTTGCCGTTGGTGTTGATGGGAATCCACAACCTTGTTGCTTCCACTATATGGATTGAGGTAATAGTATTTATGTTACTTTATACATGTGATTTACCTCTGTTATAAATCCTTCGAGTACTGTGTGTGTCAGCATACTAATCCAGGGATGACACTTAAGCACAGAGACTTGATACATTCGGGTCGGGTCGCTACAGTGTTGTGGGCTCTGAAGCTGTGTACGTTGAAGGAGACCATTGTAGTGGTAGCACCTGGAAGCCTTGGCAGCCGTGGCTTGGGCTTCTGAACTTGTGGTCTCTGCTCCACATGATAGTCATATTGTGGTCCTGGAGCAGAGGGTGGAACCATAATGGGCCATCTCACTGTGATAAGCTGGCCATGATCAAAGGCATGTTTAATGGTGTGAGGCCTTGCAGGTGGAACAGAGGCTTCAGCTTCCACATTGGCTTCGGGCTTCTCATGAGCTTCAGGTTGCACATTGTCTTCAGCCATGACAGTGTCATTTTCTTCAGTGGTGTTGTTTGTGGCAGCCTCAGCGGTTCATCAATATCTCATTGCCCCATACACAGAAAGGGCACAATCACATTCTCCTCGAGAATGACCTGATCAGTAGCAGGGGGTGTGGCAACTCTTTCTTCTTCTCTTGTTTCTTCATTATCTTCACCGGCTGATGCAGCCGGAATGTCTTCAGGAGCTTTGGCTTCAGACTCAGAGACATTCACAGCAGGGGTGGCTTCAGGAAACACTTGACATGCTACTGAGCTTTGTTGCACTTCCCCTTTCGGAATGCTCGACATGGTGACCTGTGGCTTGGGGCCTTTGCGAAGCCTGCGAAATGCGGGTGACGCCTTTGGTGAAGGAGTGGTCTACACCATGTAGTTGTCATCGTCAAGTACCAGAGTGGTGACTTTAGGTGGTGGAGTTCTGGGTGTCTCATCATGTACTGGGGTGTCTTGCTGTGAGCGCTCGGTCCATGAGTCATCCTGAGTAATTGGCGTCAATGGATGACCAATGCTGATAAGTTCACTGCTCATGGGAGCAGGCGATGATACCAACTGGGGCTCGAGTTGAGGAAGGACTACATCATCTTCAACATTGTCATCAAGACCAATGTCTTCAGCTGTGATGGGATCACCAGCTGGAACTTCTTCATTTTCAGGAGCCTCTGTGGAAGCAGGCTCATGAATCACAAGGCGATGCTCTTGGTTGGTGGAGGCAGGAAGAGGAACAGAAATGGGTTCAATAATGAGGGGTTTAGAGGCCGCAACATGCTCTTTCTTTGAAGACTTTGTCTTCAATTTCTTATTGGACGGGGCATCATCACACGCATCCTTGTCCTTGTGTTTCCTGGCTTTGGCTTCAGATGCCCTTGTCTTTTTTAGCTCTGAAGCTGCTGAAGTGACCTTAGGCTTCGAGCCTGTCAAGCTGGTAGGGAAGATAATGTGAGGTTCTTCCTGCCTTGATGCTTCAGTTTGGGCCACAGCAGACTTCTTCTTTTGCTTGGCAGCCATCCTCGGATCGATGCCAGGACGCCCAAGAGCTTTGTGCTTTTCATCTTCATTGTGGGCTTGAACACATTTCTCTGCAAAGTACTTCATGCGCTCTCGTGAGCCTTTGGCTTATTCCCTCTTCTTGTGAAACTCTTCTTTGAGATCATGCATCATCTGCTTGAAGATTTGAACATCTGCCACGCTGAGCTTGGCCATGTTCTTCTTGAAATGTGCCTTATCATAATCAATCTTTTTTTTCAGCTCGACAATTTTCTGAGCCACGGCCAATTCATTGGCAATGGCTCCATGGAATGTGACGCTGACGTCCACAGGCAGCTGAAGATCATCAATATTGATGCTCTAGTCGAACCACTCATCGATGTAGTTGTTCAGAATGTCAACATCAAAGAGGGGCATATCGTTGAAGATCTCTGTCTCTTCCTTGCTCTTGATCAGCTGCTCAAGTGTGTCATCACCAAGATCTTCATCACTGGACAAATCAATGGTGTCTTCCTCATTGCGCAGAATGGCAGGAGTCGGTTCACGCCCAGAAATCTTCTTGGGCTTCTTGGTTTTCTTGGACTTGTCAGCCTTCTTGGAGACACGAGACAAATCTTCACACTGCACACTGGGTTCAGGAGGTGCAGTGGTCAATGGCTTCACAGTCAAAGCTTTAGGTGTGGCAGAAGGCTTCGAAGCTTTTGACTCCTTCATCTGCTTCGGTGGCGCTGGCGCATCTTTAGAAGTTGCGTCATCAGCAGATTGATCCATCGTGGCCCTATGAGCAGCGATGTGAGAGAGGAGGCCATCGAAGTTGGCGAAGGGGCCGATGACATTTGGATTGGCATCGCGCGTGCCATCATCCCTTGGAGCAGATGGACTAGGGTTGAAGTTGAGTCCTAGCTCCTTCTTGTTCTTTGTAGCCGACTCCTTGGCAAACTGATAGTTGCGCTTGAACAGATTGTCTTCGCGACACCATAACATTGATGATGGGTCGGCATTCTCAGGCTTCGATCCTCGAACCATGCATGGGTAGAAGCCTTGGGCAATGGCTTCAGGCTTCGACTTTGGCTGTAGATTCATGTACAAGATATCTCCCCATGGGCGCTCGATAGCATTCTTCTCTGCATATTCAGGGGTCACGAAGTTATACTTGAACCACTATTAAGCCCAATATCTTTGAATCCATAGGATCTGACTTGTACAGTTCAAACAGATCAGGAGGTAAATCCTTAGCAGTATCTCCACGGCGCTGCCTGCCACCTTTCCTAGCTGATTTCTCTGTTGCCATTATATTCAGATTGATTGTCTTCAAAACATTGAAACGCTTCCGTCTACTTGTCAGACAAGAACTGGCTTCAGGGGAGTGAATGTGATATTGTAAGAACTCTGCAAATGAATGCAGACTATGAGAACCAAGGGATTCTCCCATGGACATGTACCTGTGACAGCATTAAGGCGCGAGGGAAGGGGAAGAGGTCATATGCATTCTCACAAGATTTTGAAGATAAACTGGTTTGAAGACATTGACCTCATAGTGCGAAGACATTCACTTATTTGAAGAGAGTTGG
Organism: Triticum dicoccoides; assembly: GCF_002162155.2. Lineage (NCBI taxonomy): Eukaryota > Viridiplantae > Streptophyta > Magnoliopsida > Poales > Poaceae > Triticum > Triticum dicoccoides. The sequence continues at coordinate 607,363,140 of NC_041382.1, read as the reverse complement.
TTCTAGATTTGTACGAATCCATGAATAAGTACAAGTGAGGAATATAACTAGTTATGAAGCATAAGTGAATACCCTAAGCATAATATGAGATGCAGATAAAGATAGATCAAAATTTTGGAAGTGTAGAAACCACTTTTTGTCAAAGTGGATGGATTTAACAGATCAAAAGATAGTAAAAAGAGAGTTTTATTTACCGCTAACGAACTGCTAGACGAGGCAGAGTTTTGAAGCCGAGCAGTTCAATATCCAGTTCCCTAACTTGGTGACAGAAGACGCTTACAACGGCGGTGGAGAAGACGAGGTCCGCGACCGGTGTGAGGACGACGTCAAAGAAGTCACGGCAGCTAAGCGCTTCATCTCCGGCGTCGTTGCGAGCTAGCGGAGGCGCTAGGGTTTGTGCAAGGTGGCGAGGTGGAAGAAGATATAATGACCAGCACTCGAAGACAAACCAAATGTATGAGACCAACTCAACATTGCGAAGATAAACTTAAAAATCAAATCAATGTTGAAGACAAACCAAATGTGAAGACTATGCAATTATGACGCTAAACGAAATACTCTAAAAAGGATTTGGTGGTGGCGTTACCCACCGTATAGAAAGTATTAGACCCAGACACGACGCAGAATTATCATGGCGCTCTGAAGTCAAATTCTGCATTAATGTATTCACACTTAGAGTGTATGTCTTCATTGATTGAAGATATATGTTACTTTGTGTGTTGCACATCTAAGTCATCAACATGCACAAGCGTTAGGATGTGTGTCCAACTACAGGACATTCGAGGATTCTAAGATATTTAGCTCACACCACAACTTGTGAAACATTTTCTCATCCATGGGCTTTGTGAAGATATCTGCCAATTGCTCTTCAGTGTTGACGTGAATAATTCAATATCCACCTTCATGACATGATCACTGAGAAAGTGATGATAGATTGGAATGTGATTTGTCTTCGAGTGCTGGACTGGGTTGTTGGCAATCTTGATGGCACTTTCATTGTCGCAGTAGAGTGGCACATGCTTCAGGTGGATGCCATAGTCCTTGAGAGTTTGCTTCATCCATAGAAGCTGAGCGCAGCAAGATCCAGCAGCAATGTATTCAGATTCAGCAATGGAGAGGGATACACAGTTCTGCTTCTTTGAAGACCAATAGACAAGAGATCGTCTAAGAAAGTGACATGTGCCTGATGTGGACTTGTGATCAACCTTGTCACCAGCATCATCAACATTTGAGAATCCAACTAGATCAAACTCTGAGCCCTTTGGATACCATAATCCTAGTGTTGGGGTGTAAGCCAAATATCAAAGAATTCGCTTCACAGCTAAATGATGCGATTCCTTTGGTGCCTCTTGGAATCGGGCACACATGCAAACGCTAAGCATTATATCTGGCCTAGATGCACATAAATAGAGTAAAGAACCAATCATGGAGCAGTATACCTTTTGATCGAACTCTTTACCATTATCGTCGGAGCCCAGATGACTTTTGGTTGGCATTGGCGTCGTGTATCCTTTGCAGTCTTGCATTCCAAACTTCTTCTGGAAATATTTGAGGTATTTTTCTTGTGATATGAAGATGCCATTGCTTTGCTGACGGATTTGAAGACCAAGGAAGAATTTCAGCTCACCCGTCATGGACATCTGATATTGCTCTTTCATCATATGTCCAAACTCATCACTATATTTCTTGTCAGTGCAGCCGAAGATAATGTCATCCACATAGATTTGGCACACAAACAGTTCTCCATCATATGTCTTCGTGAAGAGTGTGGGATCCAGGGAACCAGGTTTGAAGCCTTTGCTCTTCAGGAAGTCTTTGAGCGTGTCATACCAAGCATGAGGGGCTTGTTTGAGACCATACAGTGCCTTGTTGAGCTTGTATACCATGTCAGGATGCTTTGGATCTTCAAAACTAGCTTGTTGTGCAACATACACTTCTTCTTAAATCTTGCCATTGAGAAAGGCACTCTTCACATCCATTTGATATAGAGGGATGTTGTGATGGTTGGCATAGGCTAGTAGTATGTGAATGACTTCAAGCCTAGCCACCGGAGCAAATGTTTCATCAAAGTCAATCCCTTCTACTTGAGTGTAACCTTGAGCAACTAGATGAGCCTTGTTTCTAATGACTTGGCCATGCTCATCTTGTTTGTTGCGATAGATCCATTTGGTGCCTATGATGTTGTGCTTGCGAGGATCAGGACGCTTTACTAGTTCCCAAACATTGTTCAGTTCAAACTGTTGAAGCTCTTCTTACATAGATTGAATCCATTCAGGTTCCATGAAGGCTTCAGCAACTTTCCTGGGTTCAGATATAGAGACAAATGTAAAGTGCCCACAGAATTTGGCTACATGTGTTGCTTAGAACGAGTGAGTGGACCAGGTGCATTAATGCTATCGATTATCTTCTAAATCTGCACTTCATTTGCAACACGAGGATGAATTGGACGAAAACTTTGTTCTTGCTAATCATTGTCTTCATCATCGGCATTGACATCAGGCTGAGCAGTGTCTTCGGGTTAATTAGGTGCAGAAATGATGATTTCGTCTTCAGCATAAGCCTCTGAAGGTATGATTTCTCCAATACCCATAAGCTTGATAGATTCACTTGGTGAGACTTCATCTAGCACATTTGGCAGGTGCTCTCTTTGTGAGCCATTAGTCTCATCGAACCACACATCCATAGTTTCAACCACTTTATAGTGAAAGAGGTTGAAGACTCTGTAGGAGTGTGAGTCCTTTCGGTAGCCAAGCATAAAACCTTCATGTGCTTTGGGTGCAAATTTTGAAGTGTGATTCGGATCCTCGATCCAGCACCTAGCACCAAATACTCTGAAGTAGCTAACATTTGGCTTCTTACCAGTTAGTAGCTCATATGATATCTTCTTTAGAAGCTTGTGAAGATAAACATGGTTGATGACGTGACATGCAATTTCAATGGCTTCAGGCCAGAATTTTCTTGGAGTCTTGTACTCATCAAGCAAGGTTCGTTCCATCAAAATTATTGCACTCCACAATGCCATTCTGCTGAGGTGTGTGTGGAGCTGAGAACTCATGAGTGATGCCCAATGTATCAAGATAAGAGTCGAGGCCGGTGTTCTTGAACTCTATGCCATTTTCACTTCTGATGTGCTTGATCTTGATGCCATAGTTCATCATGGCACGGTTGGCGAATCATCAGAAGACATCCTGCACTTCATTCTTGTAGAGGATTATGTGCACCCATGTATATCTAGAGTAATCATCAACAATGAGAAAGCCATAGAGGCAAACAGTGGTAGTAAGTGTAGAGTAGTGAGTAGGGCCGAATAAGTCCATGTGAAGCGGCTCAAAGGGACGGGATGTCGTCATGATTGTCTTCGAGGGATGCTTGGCACTAGTCATCTTTCCTCCTTCATAGGAACCACTTAGATGATCCTTCTTGAACTTGATGCCCTCGATGCCTACGACATGCTTCTTCTTCGCGAGAGTGTACAAGTTCCTCATGCCGGCATGCCCTAGCCTCTGATGCCAGAGCCAACACTCTGAAGCTTTTGCTAGAAGACATACGGCCAACTGTGGTCCTGCTGAGAAATCTACCATGTATAGATCATCTTTTTGATAGCCTTCAAAGACTAGAGACTTGTCAGATTCCATAAGAACAAGGAAACAATATTTTCCAAACATCACAATCATGTTTAGATCACAAAGCATTAAGACAGACATTAAGTTGAAACCAAGGGATTCAACAAGCATCACTTTGTCCATGTGCTGATCCTTTGAGAATGCAACTCTACCTAGACCCAATACCTTGCTTTTACCAGTGTCAACAAATGTGATGTGACTCTTGTCAGCTGGACGTAGGGTTGAATCCATGAGAAGACTTCGATCACCAGCCATGTGGTTAGTGCATCCACTATCCATAATCCATTCTGAAGCCTTTGGTGTCATACCCTACAGTGCAGTTTGGGGGATAGGCTTCACCAAGGGTATTGTGAAGCGTAAACATTTGATGAACAAGCGGATTATGAAAGTTTGGGTCTTGGTTAGGATAAACAGGGTGTTTGTTAAGGAATCTTAGAACGAAATACATAACAAGACCATTTGGGTAGTTTATCTTGCGCCCTAGAAGATGTTTTAGGTCCCCACCATAAGCATCAGACGCCTTTGATTTCTGGCTGGAGACCTTTCCCTGCAAAAGAGAGTTAATTTTTCTTAACCACCCACATCTTCAGGGGTGGCCTAGAAGGAATGAGTCTAAGTGCAGCATCTGAGAACTTCGACTTTGGAGCCCTATCAAATAGCCTTGCGGGTGGTGAATAATAGTCATAAGAATAAGTAGAAAAGTTCTTGGTCTTATGAACATAGCGGTTTGATGAAACACGCTCATATTCATAAGTCTAAGTATGGTTTCCCTGCAAAACATTAGCGTTAGGGTGACTCTGGTGAGTCCTCTGTCTGTATGAAGCCTTTGGACCATATGGATCCTTTGGTTTGGGGTTTGTTTTCTTTCTAGGTGGTGTCATGATGACATTCATAGGAAGTTTCTCAAGAAAACTTTTCGGCACCTAGATCTTCTTCAAAGGTAGTCCATTCCTGCAGTTAGTACCAATATACCTGGCAAACACTTCACCATTCTGATTCTTAAACTATTTATAGTTTGCATCAAAGGATTCATCAATGATAATACGGTTAGCACAAGTGAAGCCAAATAGGGTAGATGGATCCACTGAAGGTTCCTTTGCAGCAACCCATGTGGTTTTGGGGTACTGCTCAGGCTTCCAGTATGAACCATCAACATTCATTTTTCTCTTGAACCCAACACCCTCTTTCCTAGGGTTTCGGTTCAGAATCTGTTTCTTGAGGACATCGCATAGTGTCTGATGCCCTTTGAGACTTTTGTACATCCCTGTTTCAAGTAATGTCTTCAACCTAGCATTCTCATCAGCAATAATAGTGGTATCCTCAGAAGAGGGGTTAGTTACATCAGCAGTTGAAGACATAGCAACAGTAGCAACAATAGAACATTCAGCAACAAAGACAGCATTATCACGCTCAAGACATTTTAAATATGTTGGATCAAAGTCTTCCTGAGCGGAACTGGTCTGTTGAGCGCGGAGTGACTCGTTCTCCTTTTGAAGATCTTCATGAGCCAATCTCAAGTTCTCAAGCTCTTTCTTCCTTTAAAGATAATCATAGGAGAGCTTTTCATGAGTGGTTGAGAGCGTTCCATGACGACTTTCAAGTTCTTCGTACTTAACGTGAAGATTTTTAATGTCTTCAATTAAGGACTGAGATCGAGTCATTTCAGCGTCTAACAGGTCATCGCTTTTGTCTAACAGTTTTTGTACATTAATGGATTCACAGGAGGAGTCCGCTTCTGAGGAGGCGGAGGTGGAGTCCGATTCTGGTGTTGCGAGTCTGGCAACAGCATACGTTGCCAAGTCGATCTTCAACACTGAAGACAATGACTTCATCACCGACACCGATGCAAATGACAAGGACTACTCCACTCCTACCTACTACTTCATGGCACGCGGTGCCAAGGTAAACACATGCACTACTCACTATCAAACATCTAGTGAAGATGATTCTGATTGTGGTTCCAAACCCAGCTACAAAACACTTGCTAAAATTGCAACTGAACAAACATCTATGCTGTAGCCAGACTCGCAACGCCAGAATCGGACTCCTCCTCAGACTCCACCTCCGCCTCCTCAGAAGCGGACTCCTCCTCTGAATCCCTTAATGTACAAAAACTGTTAGACAAAAGCAATGACCTGTTAGACGCTGAAATGACTCGATCTCAGTCCTTAATTGAAGACATAAAAAATCTTCACGTTAAGTATGAGGAACTTGAGGGTCGTCATGAAACGCTCTCAACAACTCATGAAAAGCTTTCCTATGATTATCTTCAAAGGAAGCAAGATCTTGAGAAATTGAGAGCGGCTCATGAAGATCTTCAAAAGGAAAACGAGTCAGTTCGCGCTGAACAGATCAGTTCCGCTCAGGAAGGATTTGAACCACCATGTCTTAAATGCATTGAGCGTGACAATGCTACATCTGTTGCTGGGTGTTCTACTGCTGCTACTATTGCAATATCTTCAACTGTTGATGTGGTAACTAACCCCTCTGCTGAGGATACCACTGCTATTGCTGATGAGAATGCTAGGTTGAAGACATTGCTTGAAACAGGGATGCACAAAACTCTGAAAGGGCATCAGACACTATGCGATGTTCTTAAAAGGCAGATCCTGAACCGAAACCCTTGTAAAGAGGGTCTTGGGTTCGAAAGGAAAATGAATGCTGATGGCTCTTACTGGAAACTTGAGCAGTGCCCCAAACCCACATGGGTTGCTGCAAAGGAACCCTCAGTGGATCCATCCACCCTGTCAGGCTTCAATTGTGCAAATCCCATTGTTGTTGATGAATCCTTTGATGCAAACTATAAACTGTTTAAGAACCAGAATGGTGAAGTGTTTGCTAGGTATATTGGTACTAACTGCAGGAACGGGCCACCTATGAAGAAAGTCTGGGTGCCGAAAAGGTTGTTGGAGAATCTCCCTATGAATGTTGTCATGACACCACAAGTGAAGAAGACAAACCTCATACCACAGGCTTCATATGGTCCAAAGGCTTCATATAGACAAAGGACTCACCTGAGTCGCACTAATGCAAATGTTTTGCAGGGAAGCCATACTCAGGCCTATGAATATTAGCGCGTTTTATCAAACCGCCATGTTCATAATACCAAGAACTATTCTGCTTATTCTTATGAGTACTATTGTCCACCTGCAAGACTTTTTGCTAGGGCTCCAAAGCCAAAGTTCTCAGATGCTGCACTTAGACTCATTGCTTCGAAGCCACCCTTGAAGATGTGGGTGGCTAAGAAAGCTTAACTCTCTTTTGCAGGGAAAGGTCTCCAGCCGAAAACCAAAATCGTCTGAAGCTATTGCTGGGGACCTTAAACATCTTGTAGGGCGCAAGATCAAATGCCGAAATGGTCTTATTATGTATTTTGTTCCTGAGTTGCTTGCTACTTGCCCTATCAGTCCTAACCTCGATCTAAGCTTTCATAATCCACTTGCTCGTCAAATGTTTATGCTTCACAATTCTCTTCGTGAAGCCTATCCCCCTAACTGCACTGAAGGGTACGACACCAGCTGCTTCAGAATGGATTATTGACAGTGGGTTTACTAATCACATGACTGGCAAGAGAAGTCTTCTCATGGACTCAACCTTATGTCCATCTGAAAAAAGTCACATCACATTTGCTGACACTGGTAAAAGCAAGTTTTTTGAAGGGTATCGGAAAGATGATTTGTACGTGGTAGATTTCTCAGCAGGACCACAACTTGCCGTATGTCTTCTAGCAAAAGCTTCAGAATGCTGGCTCTGGCATCGGAGGCTAGGGCATGCTGGCATGAGGAACTTGCACACTCTTGCAAGAAAGAAGCATGTCATAGGCATCGAGGGCGTCAAGTTCAAGAAGGATCACTTATGTGGTGCCTGTGAAGCAGGAAAGATGACAAGGGCCAAGCATCCCTCGAAGACAATCATGACAATGACTCAACCCTTCGAACTGCTCCACATGGACCTTTTCGGTCCCACTCATTACTCAACTCTTACTACTACTGCTTGTCTCTATGGCTTTGTCATTGTTGATGATTATTCAAGATATACTTGGGTGCATATAATCCTGTACAAGACTGAAGTGCAGAATGTCTTCAGACGCTTCGCCAATCGAGCCATGAACAACTATGGCGTCAAGATAAAGCACATCAGAAGTGACAATGGCACTGAATTCAAGAATACTCGCCTAGATACGTATCTTGATACTTTGGGCATCACACATGAATTCTCAGCTCCATACACGCTGCAGCAGAAGGCGTCATGGAACGCAAGAATAGAACACTTATTGAGATGGCCCGGACGATGCTTGATGAATACAAGACTCCAAGAAAATTCTGGCCTGAAGCCATTGATACTGCATGCCATATCATCAACCGTGTTTATCTTCACAAGCTTCTCAACAAGACATCCTATGAGCTCCTTACTGGCAAGAAGCCAAATGTCATTTACTTCAGAGTATTTGGTGCCAGGTGCTGGATCAAGGATCCACATCACACTTCAAATTTTGCACCGAAAGCACATGAAGGTTTTATGCTTGGATATGGAAAGGATTCGCACTCCTACAGAGTCTTCAACCTCTTTCACTATAAAGTGGTTGAAAATGTGGATGTGCAGTTCGATGAGACTAACGGCTCGCAAAGAGAGCACCTGCCAAATGTGCTAGATGAAGTTCCATCCACTGAATCAATCAAACTTATGGGAACTGGAGAAATCATACCAGCTGAAGCTCAGCCTGAAGAGGAACTTATCATCTCCGCACTTGATCAACCTAAAGACAATGCTCAGCCTGAAGACAGTCCTTCTAATGATGACAATGATCAGCAAGAGCAAAATCTTCGACCTGTACATCCTCGTGTTGCATATGAAGTACAGATTGAGAGAATAATTGATAGCATCAATGCACCAGGTCCACTCACTCGTTCAAGGGCAATACAGCTAGCTAATTTCTGTGGGCACTTCGCATTCGTCTCAATATCTGAACCCAAGAAAGTTGATGAAGCCTTCATGGAACCTGAATGGATTCAAGCTATGCAAGAAGAGCTTCAATGGTTTGAGCTGAATAATGTATGGGAACTGGTTAAGCATCCTGATCCTCGTAAGCATAATATAATAGGCACTAAATGGATATATCGCAACAAGCAAGATGAGCATGGTCAAGTTGTCAGAAACAAAGCTCGTCTCATTACTCAAGGATACACTCAAGTTGAAGGGACTGACTTCGATAAAACATTTGCTCCTGTGGCTAGGCTTGAAGCCATACGCATACTGTTGGCCTATGCAAATCATCATAACATTCTTCTGTATCAAATGGATGTGAAGAGAACTTTTCTCAATGGCAAGATTGAAGAAGAAGTGTATGTTCCACAACCACCTGGCTTTGAAGATCCAAAACATCCTGACATGGTGTACAAGCTCAACAAGGCACTGTATGGCCTCAAACAAGCCCCTCGGGCTTGGTATGACACACTCAAAGACTTCCTGAAGAGAAAAGGCTTCAAACCTGGTTCCCTCGACCCCACTCTCTTCACGAAGACATAAGATGGTGAACTGTTTGTGTGCCAAATATATGTGGATGACATTATCTATGGCTACACCAATCAGAAATACAGTGAAGAGTTTGGATATATGATGCAAGAGCAATATCAGATGTCCATGATGGGTGAGCTGAAGTTCTTCCTTGGTCTTCAAATACGTCAGCAACGCAACAACATCTTTATATCTCAAGAGAAATACCTTAAAGATTTCCTGAAGAAATTTGGAATGCAAGACTGCAAAGGCTACACGACGCCAATGCCTGCCAAACATCATCTGGGTCCCGACGACAATGGTAAAGAGTTCGATCAAAAGGTATTCCGCTCCATGATTGGTTCCTTGCTTTATTTATGTGCATCTAGGACAGATATCATGCTTAGTGTTTGCATCTGTTCCGGGTTCCAAGAGGCACCAAAGGAATCGCATCACTTAGCTGTGAAGCGAATTCTCAGATATTTGGCTCACACCCCAACACTAGGATTATGGTATCCAAAGGGCTCAGAGTTTGATCTAGTTGGATTCTCGGATGCTGATTATGCTGGTGACAAGGTGGATCGCAAGTCTACATCAGGCACATGTCATTTTCTGGGACGATCACTTGTATGTTTGTCTTCAAAGAAGCAGAACTGTGTATCTCTCTCCACTGCTTAATCTGAATACATTGCTGTTGGATCTTGCTGTGCTCAACTTCTATGGATGAAGCAAACACTCAAAGACTATGGCATCCATCTGAAGCAAGTGCCACTCTACTGCGACAACGAAAGCGCCATCAAGATTGCCAACAACCCAGTTCAGCACTCGAAGACAAAGCACATTGAAATTCGTCATCACTTTCTCAGAGATCATGTTATGAAGGAATATATTGATATCATACACATCAACACTGAAGAGCAATTGGAAGATATCTTCACCAAGCCCTTGGATGAGAAGAGGTTTTGCAAGTTACGGTGTGAGCTGACTATCTTGGAATCCTCAAATGTCATGTGATCAGGCACACATCCTAACTCTTAAGCATGTTGATGACATAGATGTGCAACACACGAAGTAAAGTATATCTTCAATCAATGAAGACTTACATTCTGAGTGTGAATATATTAATGTGGAATTTGACTTCAGAGTGCCACGATAATTGTGCGTCGTGTCTGGGTCTAATACTTCCTATACGGTGGGTAACGCCACCACCAAAATTCTTCCCTTTAAAGTGTCTATCTCATGGCGTTACATTTGCAAAGTCTTCGCATTTTGTTTGTCTTTAATGATTAAAAAGTTCTCCTGTTTATCTTCAACGTACTGATTTGGTTTCTGTCCTCTACAGCATTCACTTATAGCTATGGCTTCTTGTTGAATCTTTTGAACTAAGTGAATGTGATCGGACCCTAACCCCTCTATGCTTCTTTCCTAAGTCTATCTATCCAAATCATATGCATTCTATTGACACTGTCAAAATGTCTTCTATGCATCCTTGTCAGCGGAAGACACAGAGACAAACATTAATCTGTTTTCAATGCCAAATCCTTTTCACCTAAAACCCGGAGAAGTGGGAACGACCACCCGACAATCCTGTTGGGGAACGTAGTAATTTCAAAAAATTTCGTATGCACACGCAAGATCATGGTGATGCATAGAAACGAGAGGGGAGAGTGTAATCTACGTACCCTCGTAGACCGACAGCGGAAGCGTTATGACAACGCGGTTGATGTAGTCATACGTCTTCACGGCCCGACCGATCAAGCACCGAAACTACGGCACCTCTGAGTTTTAGCACACGTTCAGCTCAATGACGATCCCCGGACTCCGATCCAGCAAAGTGTTGGGGAAGAGTTCCATCAGCACGATGGCGTGGTGACGATCTTGATGTTCTACCGTCGCAGGGCTTCGCCTAAGCAGTGCTACAATATTATCGAGGAGTATGGTGGAAGGGGGCACCGCACACGGCTAAGAAAACAATCACGCGGATCAACTTCTGTGTCTAGAGGTGCCTCCTGCCTCCGTATATAAAGGAGCCAAGGGGGGTGCGGCCGACCCTAGGAGGAGGCGCGCCGGAGGAGTCCTACTCCTACCGGGAGTAGGACTCCCCCTTTTCCCTAGTAAGATTAGGACTTGGGGGGAAGGAGGAGAGGGAAGAAAGGAAAGGGGGGCGCCGCCCCCCCTCCTTGTCCAATTCGGACTTGGGGGGGAGGGGCGCATGGCAGCCCCTAGGCCTCCTCTCCTCTTCCTCCACTAGGCCCATTAAGGCCCATTAGGTTACCGGGGGGTTCCGGTAACCTCCCGGTACTCCAGTAAAATGCTGATTTCACCCGGAACACTTCTGATGTCCAAACATAGGCTTCCAATATATCAATCTTTATGTCTCAACCATTTAGAGACTCCTCGTCATGTCCATGATCACATCCGGGACTCCGAACAAACTTCGGTACATCAAAATATATAAACTCATAATGAAACTGTCATCGTAACATTAAGCGTGCGGACCCTATGGGTTCGAGAACAATGTACACATGACTGAGACATGTCTCTGGTCAATAACCAATAGTGGAACCTGGATGCTCATATTGGCTCCCACATATTCTACGAAGATCTTTTATCGGTCAGACCGCATAACAACATACTTTGTTCCCTTTGTCATCGGTATGTTACTTGCCCGAGATTTGATCGTCGGTATCTCAATACCTAGTTCAATCTCATTACCGACAAGTCTCTTTACTCGTTTCGTAATACATAATATCGCAACTAACTCATTAGTTGTAATGCTTGCAAGGCTTATGTGATGTGTATTACCGAGAGGGCCCAGAGATACCTCTTCGACAATCGAAGTGAAAAATCCTAATCTCGAAATACGCCAACCCAACATGTACCTTTGGAGACACCTGTAGAGCTCCTTTATAATCACCCAGTTATGTTGTGATGTTTGGTAGCACACAAAGTATTCCTCCGGCAAACGGGAGTTTCATAATCTCATAGTCACAGGAACATGTATAAGTCATGAAGAAAGCAATAGCAACATACTAAATGATCGGGTGCTAAGCTAATGGAATGGGTCATGTCAATCACATCATTCTCCTAATGATGTAATCCCATTAATCAAATGACAACACATGTCTATGGTTAGGAAACATAACCATCTTCGATTAACGAGCTAGTCAAGTAGAGGCATACTAGTGACGTTTAGTTTGGCTATGTATTCACACAAGTATTATGTTTCCGGATAATACAATTCTAGCATGAATAATAAACATTTATCATGATATAAGGAAATAAGTAATAACTTTATTATTGCCTCTAGGGCATATTTCCTTCAGTCTCCCACTTGCACTAGAGTCAATAATCTAGATTACACAGTAATGATTCTAACACCCATGGAGCATTGGTGTTGATCATGTTTTGCTCGTGGAAGAGGCTTAGTCAATGGGTCTGCTATATTCAGATCCGTATGTATCTTGCAAATCTCTATGTCTCCCACCTGGACTAGATCCCGGATGGAATTGAAGCGTCTCTTGATGTGCTTGGTTCTCTTGTGAAATCTGGATTCCGTTGCCAAGGCAATTGCACCAGTATTGTCACAAAAGATTTTCATTGGACCCGATGCACTAGGTATGACACCTAGATCGGATATGAACTCCTTCATCCAGACTCCTTCGTTTGCTGCTTCCGAAGAAGCTATGTACTCCTCTTCACATGTAGATCCCGCCACAACGCTTTGTTTAGAACTGCACCAACTGACAGCTCCACCGTTTAATGTAAACACGTATCCAGTTTGCGATTTAGAATTGTCCGGATCAGTGTCAAAGCTTGCATCAACGTAACCATTTACAATGAGCTCTTTGTCACCTCCATATACGAGAAACATATCCTTAGTCCTTTTCAGGTATTTCAGGATGTTCTTGACCGTTGTCCAGTGATCCACTCCTGGATTACATTGGTACCTGCCTGCTAGACTTATAGCAAGACATACATCAGGTCTGGTACACAGCATTGCATACATGATAGAGCCTATGACTGAAGCATAGGGAACATCTTTCATTTTCTCTCTATCTTCTGCAGTGGTCGGGCATTGAGTCTTACTCAATTTCACACCTTTTAACACAGGCAAGAATCCTTTCTTTGCTTGATCCATTTTGAACTTCTTCAAAACTTTGTCAAGGTATGTGCTTTGTGAAAGTCCAATTAAGCGTCTTGATCTATCTCTATAGATCTTAATGCCCAATATGTAAGCAGCTTCACCGAGGTCTTTCATTGAAGAACTCTTATTCAAGTATCCCTTTATGCTATCCAGAAATTCTATATCATTTCCGATTAGTAATATGTCATCTACATATAATATCAGAAATGCTACAGAGCTCCCACTCACTTTCTTGTAAATACAGGCTTCTCCAAAAGTCTGTACAAAACCAAATGCTTTGATCACACTATCAAAGCGTTTATTCCAACTCCGAGAGGCTTGCACCAGTCCATAAATGGATTGCTGGAGCATGCACACTTTGTTAGCTCCCTTTGGATCGACAAAACCTTCCGGCTGCATCATATACAACTCTTCTTCCAGAAATCCATTCAGGAATGCAGTTTTTACATCCATCTACCAAATTTCATAATCATAAAATGCGGCAATTGCTAACATGATTCAGACAGACTTAAGCATCGCTACGGGTGAGAAGGTCTCATCGTAGTCAATCCCTTGAACTTGTCGAAAACCTTTTGCGACAAGTCGAGCTTTGTAGACAGTAACATTACCGTCAGCGTCAGTCTTCTTCTTGAAGATCCATTTATTCTCAATTGCTTGCCGATCTTTGGGCAAGTCAACCAAAGTCCACACTTTGTTCTCATACATGGATCCCATCTCAGATTTCATGGCTTCAAGCCATTTTGTGGAATCTGGGCTCACCATCGCTTCTCCATAGTTCGTAGGTTCATCATGATCTAGTAGCATGACTTCCAGAACAGGATTACCGTACCACTCTGGTGCGGATCTTACTCTGGTTGATCTACGAGGTTCAGTAGTATCTTGTTCTGAAGTTTCATGATCATCATCATTAGCTTCCTCACTAATTGGTGTAGGTGTCACAAAAACCAGTTTCTGTGATGTACTACTTTCCAATAAGCGAGCAGGTACAGTTACCTCATCAAGTTCTACTTTGCTCCCACTCACTTCTTTCGAGAGAAACTCCTTCTCTAGAATGTTTCCGAATTTAACAACAAAAGTCTTGCCTTCGGATCTATGATAGAAGGTGTATCCAATAGTTTCCTTTGGATATCCTATGAAGACACATTTCTCCGATTTGGGTTCGAGCTTATCAGGTTGAAGCTTTTTCACATAAGCATCGCAGCCCCAAACTTTCAAAAACGACAACTTTGGTTTCTTGCCAAACCACAGTTCATAAGGCGTCATCTCAACGGATTTTGATGGTGCCCTATTTAACGTGAATGCGGCCGTCTCTAAAGAATAACCCCAAAATGATAGCGGTAAATCAGTAAGAGACATCATATATCGCTCCATATCTAGTAAAGTACGATTACGACGTTCGGACACACCATTACGCTATGGTGTTCTAGGTGGCGTGAGTTGCGAAACTATTCCGCATTGTTTCAAATGTACACCAAACTCGTAACTCAAATATTCTCCTCCACGATCAGATCGTAGGAATTTTATTTTCTTGTTACGATGATTTTCAACTTCACTCTGATATTCTTTGAACTTTTCAAATGTTTCAGACTTATGTTTCATTAAGTAGATTTACCCATATCTGCTTAAGTCATCTATGAAGGTGAGAAAATAACGATATCCGCCATGAGCCTCAACATTCATTGGACCACACACATCTGTATGTATGATTTCCAACAAATCTGTTGCTCTCTCCATAGTACCGGAGAATGGTGTTTTGGTCATCTTGCCCATAAGGCACGGTTTGCAAGTACCAAGTGATTCATAATCAAGTGGTTCTGAAAGTCCATCAGTATGTAGTTTCTTCATGCGCCTTACACCGATATGACCTAAACGGCAGTGCCACAAATAAGTTGCACTATCATTATTAACTCTGCATCTTTTGGCTTCAACATTATGAATATGTGTGTCACTACTATTGAGATTTAATAAGAATAGACCACTCTTTGAGGGTGCATGACCATAAAAGATATTACTCATATAAATAGAAGAACCATTATTCTATGATTTAAATGAATAACCGTCTCGCATTAAACAAGATCCAGATATAATGTTCATGCTCAACGCTGGCACCAAATAACAATTATTTAGGTCTAATACTAATCCCGAAGGTAGATGTAGAGGTAGCGTGCCGACGGCGATCACATCGACTTTGGAACCATTTCCCACGCGCATCGTCACCTCATCCTTAGACAATCTTCGCTTAATCCGTAGTCCCTGTTTCGAGTTGCAAATATTAGCAAAAGAACCAGTATCAAATACCCAGGTGCTACTGCAAGCATTAGTAAGGTACACATCAATAACATGTATATCACATATACCTTTGTTCACCTTGCCATCCTTCTTATCCGCCAAATACTTGGGGCAGTTCCGCTTCCAGTGACCAGTCTGCTTGCAGTAGAAACACTCATTTTCAGGCTTAGGTCCAGATTTGGGTTTCTTCTCCTGAGCATCAACTTGCTTACTGTTTTTTTAAGTTCCCCTTCTTCTTCCCTTTGCCCTTTTTCTTGAAACTTGTCGTGGTTTTGACACGGTAGATGTCCTAGAGAAAGGACTTAGTCGTGGAGCCATCGCGACGGGTTAGCTTGAAGGGGTTAAAGCGGACACAAGGACGCAAGAGAGTTTATACTAGTTCGGCCCCTTCAAGGAAGGTAAAGGCCTACGTCTAGTTGTGATGGAATTGATGGGGTTTTGATAACTAGGGAGCAAACCAGCTTTGCCTATGTCTCGAGTTGTTGTCTGTCCTCCCTGAACCGCCGCCAGGTCGCCCCCTTATATACACGGGTGACGCCCGCCGGTTCAGAGAGTCCCAACACCAGTTCATACTCGTATCCGGGTTGGTCCCTCCTTGTTCCTAACTTACAGTACAAGTATATGCACAAACGTCGATGTACGGCTATAGGTTGTAAACCGACTACGGGCCCTGGGCCTTTATCTGCCTCTTTAGGCTTAAACACCTTTGATCTGCTGATGAAGTTAATCCGGCCCAGGTAGGCCGGTTTATGCCCAGTAGTAATATCCCCAACATTAGGCCCCAGATTGATTTGAACAGGTTCATGTCAATCCTTAGCAAAAATCTTCGTCTTCAACATCTTCTTGTAGTTGTTGAACCGCCGTGACGTCATCTTCTCTGTTTGCTGTAAACCGGCGTGACATCATCTGTCATAAAGAAAACATCCATGATATCCTCTTGTTTAATAGATTTGCAATGACCGAGGTGACCGCCCCACTTCCAAAATCTGTGGTCCCTTGATTCCCGCGCCTAACACATGTCCTTTGCCTTATAAGTAGGCCCGAAGGGTCATTTCTTTTCTTCCCTTCGTGCCCTTCTTCTTCGTCTTCCTCGCATCACCAGTCTCAGAGCTCCGCTGTCGCTGTCGTCTTCTGCATCACCCTTGGCCGCTGCATCAACTTGAATGCACTAGAAAGCCGTGGTGACCTTCCGCGTCTTCCTCAGCTCTGGTAGGTCTTCTGTTCTTCTCAACATAGATCTAATCTAGGGCTTCGTGTTCTTGCGGTGTTCATCATTTGTTCATACTCATGTACTAGCTCCTGGATGCACATGTGAACCCTTGCTTTGTGTAGCGGTAACTTTCAGTATCCGCCGCTAGTTTCCTGCCCAAAACCATAGATCTCACATATACTTCTGCTCATTGATTCAATACTGTTCTGCTTTGATCTTCGACTATTTTCTTATTTTCTGAACTTGCTTCAGATCCAACGCCGTAATAAGATCTTGTGAAACCTGTTTCTGCATACTTGATCATCCGCAATCTCAATTGCTTCAATGTTTAGGTCAGACGGTTTAACCTTATAGAAAATTTTCCAAACCGGTATATGCCATTAGTCCCCTTGTTGAATCGCCAGATGTAGGTTGCTTCATGAAACTCCGGTTTAGATAGGGCTGCTTCCAGTTTAACATTGTACATACCAGTGCATTTTAATCAATGCATTTTTGTACCGGGATCTTTTACCTTGTAGATTCCATCATGGCCAAGCAAGTGTATGAGTGCAATTGGGTTCCTTCTCGCGACATAGAGGCTGAACTGGACGATTTAGTCCTGATTGGTGCTTTAGGCAGTAAGGATACAATCCATTGGAGGGCTCCTGGCAAAGAATGCCCTCCCACACCTCGAGAAGGAGAGGTTGTTGTTTTCGTAGATCACTTAGCCCGGGGCTTTAAGCCGCCCGGTTCTAAATTTTACCGGGATGTCTTAGCCAATTTCCAGCTCCATCCACAAGATACTGGCCCCAACTCTGTTATGAATATGTGTCACTTCCAAGTGCTCTGTGAAGTGTTCTTTCAAGAGGAGCCCACAGTGGAACTGTTTAGAGACCTATTCCATCTAAACCGTCGTACTGAATTTATTGACGGCTCCAATACGGAGTTGGGTGGTGTGGCGATTCAGAAAAGGAAAGAGGTCATATACCCTCACGCAAAACTGCATAGCCACCCCAAAGAATGGAATCAGACATGGTTCTACTGCAAAGACACCTCCCCTGCTGGTGAAAATCCCTTGCCTGGCTTTCGACCGGAGCGGCTCAGCAACACACACCCTTCTCCACAAAGATTGACTGCACAGGAGAGAAGTAAATATGCTCCTCAGCTATCAAAGCTCAGAGCTTTTATGGCCAACAGTTTAACAGGGGTTGACCTTGCTCGCTGTTGGATATCATGGAGCATACTGCCTCTTAGTCTGCGCTCCGGTTTGATGTGCCAGTATACTAACCGTGTTGATGACCCACTGCGACACTCAAGACTCCAGCTCTCTGGTGAAGAAGTCACAGAGGCTGTGCGTAAGATACTGAATGAACCGGAACACATCTGCGCCAGTACAGGCCTGCTTCCCTTCTGTGCCACCAACAAACCGCCAGCTGTAAGACTTTGACTTTTCCCTTTACTGAATCTGTTATTGATATGTCTGGTCATTGTTTTTAATATGAGTGTCTGCATAATCAGGGTGATGATCCGTTTTGGAGCAAAAAACTGCCGCAGGAGAAGCCAGAAAAACCAGACAAACCGGAAAGAGCAACCCGGCAAAAGACTAAAGTTGTGAAGAAGACTGCCCATAGGAAAAGAACCACTACCTCTTCTAATCCAGCTCCTGACGATGAGGTTGATAACCCGGACTTTGAGGTAGAGCTTGACTCACTTGGTTTATTTTTCATGCGTCTTATTGATGATGATATTTGTCAGGATGATGTCGAAGCCAGCCACGCGGATATTGCCGAGGTAATTATTCTCTCTTCTGATTCAGAAACTTTGCTTTCACAAAAAATCCGTCAGGCAAACCGGAAAGTTAGATTTTCTCATCCTCTTGCTTATTTGGATCCTAAACTTCTTATGAAGACCCAATAACACGAAGCTCGCCGCACCACCCGGCATAGCGGTCAGGTAGTTACCTCCATCGGTTTACCGAACAGTCCGGTTCGGAAACGCCATTCCAAGGTCTCTAATTTGCTTGTCAGTGCTTGTCCTAAAGCGGGCTGCTTTCATCAACCTCTTACTCTGTCTGACTCCAATTATCAGGTTACTTCCCACTCATCTTCTGGCGAGTCATCGGCTACTCAGCTCCCACCGCTCAAAACGGTGTTTGGGTAAGCTATACTTATTGTGATGTTTGCAGTACATTGCCTTAGAACATATTCTGTATTTGATTTTGTTATCCTTCTCAGGGCCAAACCTAGGCCAAGCAAGAAGGCCCACCTGGACAAAGCGGCCGAAGAGGATGTCGTTCTTGAAGCAGACAAGACACCCAATGCTGAAACGGCTATTCCTGAGGATATTCCCAACGATCCACCACAGCAAGGTGATGATCTTATTGCAGAAGAGAGACCTACTGACACCTTAGGTCCTACCCATCAGCCGACAGGTTCCATCCGGATTGAAAGCTCCACCGGTCCAGCAAAGCCTACTGACAAGCCAACAGCTCCAATGCAAACCGGTGGTACCAAAGATGATGAGGTTGTCATTACTGGTACTGGCCATACTGAGCCAAACAATCCTGTTGCTTTATCCAAACATTCTACCAAGGAAGAACTTGCTTCCTTGGGTAAAGGCAAGTGGAACGCTGATCTGACGACTTACACTGCTCAGAACGCCCAAGATATCCATTCCGGCTATCTGAACCGGCTGTATACCAGCCGTGAATATGAAGCCGGTCTGGTCAACATGATGAAAGACAAATATGAGGTAATTTCCGTATGCTCCTTCCTGCTTGTATGCTTCCATTCCTGACTCTCCTAGTCCCCAAGGGCCAGTTTGGAATATTCTTTCAAAAAGGGACTTAAATAATATAAATCTTGTTGCTTTGAAATTTGCTGATGTATCCCCCAAGGGTCGGTTCAACTTTAGCGTAGTTAAACCGGTACTTTAAGTAATTGAAACTGTCGTTTCAGAATATATATGATCAAGTAGCCATTAGCCCCCAAGTGCCAAGTTGAATACTTGTATTGATCTTGGGACTTTGTAAACAATCGAAAGATGAAAGGGGTAAACCGGAGGCCGCTTTAGATCAAATATGCATTAGCCCCCAAGTACTAAGCGCATAACTTGTTATGTGGTTGGTACTTGAATCCTTCTACCAATTTGTTGAAGCATATATCTGTATGCATGCAGGTGGAGCTGAAGACGAAAGAGAACCAAGTCATCGATTTTCAAGAAGCCCTGAAAACCCAACAAGCTGAAACCTCCAAAGCAAAAGAGGAATTGGCCAGTGCTTTAAGCGCCATGGAACAACTTAAGGAGAACTTCTAGAAGAAACGGGCGGACTGGGCCACTAAGAAATCCACTTTGATCAAACGAGCAGAGGATGCTGAGGCTGCACTAAAACCAATGGTAGATGAACTAACCATCATAAAGCGGCACGTGCATGCCATGACTGCTGCTATCTTTGGTAAGCCAGTTTTCCAACTGAATTGGCTCTGCCTTCTGACAAAGTCGCCGGTTTATTAACCCTTTATGGTATTTCAGGGACACGCATTGGTCACTTGGGGTCAGATGTACGGAAGAAGCTAAAAGCCGCCTATACATTGGTTGGACAATTGTATACTGGTGCCCAGTGGATCATCTGTACCGCCTCTCATAACAAACCGGCGCCTACTTTGATTCAAGATACTCTGATGAAACTGTCAGTGCTTCCTGCCCGGATTGAAGAGCTAAAGAAATCTGCTGCTCGAACCGGCGCAGTCAATGCTTTAATCCGGGCAAAAGCCTGGGTGCCGGATTTTGATCCGGTTGAAGCGGCTCAGGGCTATCCCAGCTTGAAGGAAGACGGATCAGAATTCGGTGAAGCGGATCTGCGAGCGATAAACCGGGAGGTGCGTCCACTAGCTTGTCAGTTGGCTGAGGAAGCAGACTTGTCTCGTTATCAAGCGCAATATGACAGTCAGAACAAGCGAATAGCTGCGCCAATCCATGAATCGGAAAATCTGGTTCCTCCAATCCGTAAGCATACTTATGCTTCCGATATTGACCCATCCTTGCTGATCCACAATGAAGCTGTTTTTCAAGCATTAATGGGAATCGACTGGACGACTGTGGATTTCCAGCCACCGGGTAGGGATACGGAGGCTGAAGCGGTGCAGGACGACCCACAACCATCAGGCCAGGCTGATGACCAAGCTTGAACCGGACGCCAGTTTAAAACTGCCTCTTCTTCACGAAAAACAATTATATTATTATGGGCACCATGTTGCCTTGTAATAGTCTAGCTGATACCTTTGATGTTGATATGCCTTCGTGCATAATTTGTTCTTCCTGTGGCAATGAACTTTCCAAAACACTTTCTGAAATGAAAAATTCGTCAAGTGCCACCGCGGTTGTACCGTCAGGCGGAATATGATGTCTGCATATATGAAAACAAAATTTTAAGTATGACTAAATTTTGAGATACATGATACCTGCCGTCATTGAGCGTGAAGTTGGCTTGGCCAATCTTGAAGTGGAGTTTTGCAAACCCATACTGTTGGAGGAGATAACAGCTCCTGTATATATATATATGACGCTGGTTTACCATGTAAACCATGCCTGGTTATAATAAACACCGTGTTACTCCATAAGAGGATGTTAACAACACGGATCAAATCGGTGAAATAGCCTCCGGATTGACGTGAACTGTGTTCCGTCAATTGAAAAAAAATTGTCGGTTTAAGAAACACAATGAAAAGCAAAAAAAACCTTCAAAGAAAAGTGTGAAGCAAAAAAAAAGTTTTATTTAAGCTGATCAAATGGCGTAACCATGGCTAAACACGACTAAGTTCCCGTTAGGTGTAAGTATGGTTCTAATCAGCCAGGTCCCCAGATGAAACCGTGGCATTTATGTCGACCAAATGGTGTGGTCATGGTTCGGGTTCGACCAAGCCCCCAAGTGATTCTGTGGCCTTAGGCCGACCAAGAGGCATGACTGGTTTAGACATGACCAAGTCCCCAAGTGATCTGGTGGCTTTTGCCTATCAAGAGGCATGGTATTGGTTCGGACACGACCAATCCTCCAAGTGATATAACACGATGCTTTTAGCAAAGCGAACTCAAGGGGTAAACCGGAGGCCGCTTTAGAGCAACTCCGTGTAACCTCACATGATGTAAAAGAACAGATACCCCGCTTTAGCTGAGGTTCCGGTTTATTATATTTAATCATAATATATACATTGTCGTAATATGTACATAAGTATAGCCAATGGCTCAGGTGTAGTAAGGCCGAAGATGAGCTATATTCCACGGCCTGTTAGTCTCCTCCTCTGATGTACGTGAGTCCTTATGCTCTCGAATATCGATCAGATAGTACGACCCGTTGTGCAGATTCTTGCTGACCACGAAAGGCCCCTCCCAAGGTGGGGATAGCTTATGCATGTTAGTCTGATCTTGGATGAGCCGAAGCACCAAATCTCCTTCCTGAAAGGTTCTAGTTCTGACCCGGGGACTATGATAACGACGAAGATCCTGCTGGTAAATCGCCGATCGGGCGGCTGCGATGTCACGCTCTTCATCCAACCGGTCCAAAGCATCTTGCCATGCTGTCTCGTTGTCCGCTTCAATATAAGCTGTGACACGAGGTGAATCATGCCGGATATTACTGGGGAGAACCGCCTCCGCTCCATAAACCATGACGAACGGTGTGTATCATGTTGATCTGTTGGGTGTTGTATTGATACTCCATAGCACAGATGGTAATTCTTCTGCCCAACAACGCAACGTTCTCTGCAAAGGAACCATGAGCCGGGGCTTGATGCCTCTCAAGATCTCTTGATTAGCTCTTTTTGCTTGACCATTGGACTGTGGATGTGCCACTGATGAAACGTCGAGCTGGATGTGCTCTCGTTCGCAGAACTCCTTCATAGCACCTTTGGATAAATTGGTACCATTATCTGTGATAATACTGTGCGGAAAGCCAAACTGGAAAATCACCTTTTTGATGAACTGAACCACCGTGGCTGCATCACACTTGCTAACAGGTTCTGCCTCCACCCACTTTGTAAACTTGTCAACTGCCACCAGGAGGTGGGTCTTCTTATCTTTTGACCTTTTGAAAGGCCCAACCATATCCAGCCCCCAAGTCGCAAATGGCCAAGTAATCAGAATCATTCTCAATTCTTGAGCCGGTACATGAGCGCGCCTTGAAAACCTTTGGCAACCATCACACCGTCTGACCAGATCCTCCGCATCAGCATGAGCAGTTAACCAATAAAAACCATGGCGAAATGCTTTAGCCACCAAAGACTTTGAACCGGCATGGTGACCACAATCTCCTTCGTGGATCTCATGCAAGATTTCACGGCCTTCTTCAGGAGACACACAGCGTTGGAAATCCCCTGATATACTGCAATGATGCAACTCGCCGTTGATGATAGCCATGGACTTGGATCGCCGGATTATCTGCCTTGCTAGAATTTCATCCTCTGGCAACTCACCCCGGTTCTTGTACGCCAGGTAAGGAAGCATCCAATCCGGAATAACATGAAGAGCCGCCACCAATCGAGCCTCCGGATCAGGAATAGCCAAATCCTCTTCACCAGCGATCTTGACCGACGAGTTGTGCAGCACATCCAGAAAAACATTGGGTGGGACCGGTTTGCGCTGAGAGCCCAGCCGGCTTAAAGCGTCTGCCGCTTCATTTTTCCACCGGTCCACGTGATCCACCTGATAGCCTTTGAAATAACCTGCATAGTATCCACCTCACGATGATATGCTGCCATGAGTGGGTCCTTGGAGTCCCAAGTGCCAGACACTTGCTGGGCCACAAGGTCCGAGTCACCGAAGCACTTAACTCGACTTAGATTCATCTCCTTAGCCATCCGGAGACCATGGAGCAAGGCTTCATACTCAGCTGCATTGTTAGTACAAGGCAACATTAAACAGAGAACATAACAAAACTTATCACCTCATGGGGAAGTTAATACGACTCCAGCCCCCGAGCCTTCCAACTGCCTGGATCCGTGAAAATGGATGGTCCAATACGTATGATCCGGCTTTTCTTCAGGTGCTTGCATTTTCGTCCAATCATTGATGAAATCAACAAGTGCTTGAGACTTAACCGATGTTCGAGGCACATACTTCAAACCGTACGGCCCCAGCTCTATGGCCCACTTTGCAATCCGGCCAGTTGCTTCCCGGTTCTGGATGATATCTCCCAAAGGAGCAGAACTGACCATCGTAATTGAGTGCCCTTGGAAATATTGTTTAAGCTTCCGTCTTGCCATAAAGACTCCATATACCAGCTTCTGCCAATGCGGATACCTTTGCTTGGACTCAATGAGCACCTGCTGATGTAATAAACCGGACGTTGAACCGGATGCTCCTTACCTGCCTCCTTTCGCTCTACCACAATAGCTACACTGACTGCCCGAACATTAGCAGCAACATATAGCAGTAACAGCTCCTTGTCAACGGGAGCGGCGAGCACAGGCGGATTGGCCAATTGTCGCTTTAAGTCCTCAAACACTTCATCAGCAGCAGAACTCCAGACAAACCGATTCGTCTTTTTCAACATCTGATACAAAGGGATTGCCTTCTCACCCAGGCGACTGATAAACCGGCTTAGCGCAGCAATCCTGCCTGCCAGGCATTGAACATCGTTGATACACTTCGGTTTAGCCAGGGAGGTGATAGCTGTGATCTTCTCCGGATTAGCCTCAATTCCCCTGTTGGACACTAGAAAACCCAATAGCTTGCCTGCCGATACACCAAAAACACACTTGTCCGGATTAAGCATCATCTTGTATGTTCTCAGATTATCAAAGGTTTCTTTCAAATCATCAATCAGAGTCTCCTTCTCCCTGGATTTAACCACGATATCATCCACGTAAGCATGTACATTACGACCAATCTGCTTGTGAAGACAATTTTGTACACACCGTTGGTAAGTTGCCTGGGCACTCTTGAGCCCGAAGGGCATAGACACATAGCAGAAGGCTCCAAAGGGAGTTATAAATGCTGTCTTCTCCTGGTCCTTAACTGCCTTTTTGATCTGATGATAGCCAGAATACGCATCCAAAAAACATAGACGCTCACAACCCGCCGTAGCATCAATAATTTGATCAATACGGGGGAGGGCAAAAGGATTTGTTGGACAAGCCTTATTAAGATCTATGTAATCCACACACATGCGCCAGGTGCCGTTTTTCTTGAGGACCAGCACCGGATTGGCAAGCCACTCAGGGTGAAAAACTTCAATAATAAAGCCAGCTGCTAAGAGCCTGGCTACCTCTTCTCCAATCGCCTTGCGCCTTTCTTCGTTAAACCGGCGGAGGAACTGTTTCACCGGTTTGTATTTAGGATCCACATTAAGTGTGTGCTCAGCGAGTTGCCTCGGTACACCTGGCATGTCAGAAGGTTTCCATGCGAAAATGTCCCGATTCTCACGGATGAACTCGATGAGCGCGCCTTCCTATTTCGGATCCAAGTTGGCACTGATGCTGAACTGCTTGGACGAATCGCCAGGTACGAAATCAACAAGCTTAGTCTCTGCTGCCGATTTGAACTTCAGGGCCGGATCATGCTCCGTAGTTGGCTTCTTCAACGGAGTCATGTCCGCCGGATCAACATTGTCTTTATAGTACTTCAACTCCTCGGTGGCACAAACCGACTCTGCATAAGCCGCATCTCCTTCCTCACATTCCAAAGCAATTTTGCGGCTTCCATGAACCGTTATTGTCCCCTTGTGACCCGGCATCTTGATCTGCAAATATACATAACAGGGCCGAGCCATAAACTTGGCGTATGTCGGTCGCCCAAACAGGGCATGATATGGACTTTGGATTTTCACCACCTCAAACGTCAATGTCTCCGACCTGGAATCATGATCATCCCCAAAGGCCACTTCCAGAGCTATCTTACCAACGGGATATGCTGATCTTCCAGGCACTACACCATGGAATACTGTATTAGACGGTTTGAGATTCTTATGTGTTAGCCCCATATGTCGGAAGGTCTCATAGTACAGGATGTTAATACTGCTCCCTCCATCCATGAGCACCTTGGTAAACTTATAACCTCCCACCTGAGGCGCCACCACCAGAGCCAACTGACCCGGATTATCGACCTGGGGTGGGTGATCTTCTCTGCTCCATATGATCGGCTGTTCAGACCAACGTAGATAACGGGGTATGGTCGGTTCAACAGAGTTGACTGCCCGCCTCTGAACCTTCCGGTCTCGCTTGTCCAAGCTAGTGGTAAAGACATGGTACTGTCCACCACTCAACTGCTTTGGGTTGCTTTGGTAACCCGACTACTGATGCTGCTGTTGGTTGTAACCACCCTGGTTGTTCCGATTATTTTGACCATTATTTCCGCCCGGATTACCATTAAACCCTGAACCAGAACTTCCTCCACCGTAACCCGGCCCAGACCCTGAGCCATCACCAGATTCGCGACCATACCAGAAATTATTAGAATTCTTGAACTCCTGCATAATAAAGCAATCCTTCCAAAGGTGGTTTGCTGGTTCCTCCTTCGTCCCATGTTTTGGACAGGGCTGGCTTAGCAGATAGTTTAGGCGGTTTGGGTTTGGGTTGGGCGCCCCACTATGATTTCTTGGCCTACCCTTGCGTCGCTGGCCATTGTTCTGTGCGTTGGTATTAGCCACAAAGTCCATGTTACCGTCTGCTTTACACTTGCCTCCTCCGCCATTGCCTACCCAATGATGCTGCTGACCTTTGGAGCTGTTGTTCTTCTTTCCCTTCCCTGTCTTGTCATCATCAGATTCGGGATCCTTGGTACTATCAGAATCAGCATATTTCACCAAAGCGGCCATGTGAGTCCCCATGTCGGTGCAATGGCACTTCATCCGTCCCAACTTCAGCTTCAGGGGTCCAAACCGGCAGTTGCCCTCTAGGGTTAATACTGCAGTGTCAGCGTTGATGCGGTCTGAGGAGTGCAACACTTGTGAAACCCAGCGCACCCAATGAGTCGTTGATTCTCCTTCCTCCTGGACGCATGCAGCTAAGTCCACTATCGACATAGGCTGTTTGCAGGTATCTTTGAAATTACTGATAAACTAGGCCCGTAATTGGGCCCATGAACTGATAGAATTAGCCGGTAAGCTTTTTAACCAAGTATGGGCCGTTCCTTCGAGCATCATGGTGAAGTATTTTGCACACGCCGCGTCATCCACATCGAGCATCTCCATGGACATCTCATAGCTCTCCACCCATGTCTCTGGAGGTTGATCTGCCGTGTAATTTGGTACCTTGCGCGGGCCTTTGAAATCCTTGGGCAGGCGCATGTTACGTAAAGCGGGGATAAGGAAAGGCACCCCCAAAGAACTGGAAGTAACACCAGGTTCAGTCAAGGTGGTTGGATGAACCGGCGTGAGCTACCGAGCCTGATGCTGTGCGGCTAACTTGGCCTCCCTGCACGCGCGGGCCCGGTCCACCACTCCCTGAGTGTCATCAGCACCACCCGCTGGGTTGTTGTCCTGGGGTGCCCCACGTCGTTCATTACTCGACACTGCCGGTTCATCCATATGTCTGTTATAGCTCCGGCTTGGACGAGGGGTCGAGTGGATCCGGTCGCGGCTGTACGAGTATGCTTCCTGTTGGGCCAAAGCGGTCCTCAGAAGTTCCTTGACCCGTCGTGTCTCTACTGCCTGCGGCGAGTCACCTTCAATTGGAATGGCCTCCAGCCGTGCAGCAGCGGCAACAAGATTGTCCATTGGGTTGGAGTAGTGACCCGGGGGTGTTAAAGCAGCCTGAGGTACAACGGTGTTTTGATGAGGCGGGTCGATCTGACGAGGCTGAACCGGTGCACCGGTCCCAGGGGCTTCTGCTCGGTTCCCCTCCAGTGGATTGCCGGCTCTTGGCCCTGGAGTGTTGAAAAGGTCTCTGGCCTCGAAAACCGGAGGTAAGCGGGATCGGTGCTTCCTCCTCATGACTTCATGTGATGCGCTCTGGTCTAACATAAGCCTGTAGGCCTGTGCGCCTAAAGCAGCCCGCTCTGCGGCCTTCCTGGTGTCCTCAGCCGCTAGATCCGCTTTGGCCTGGGTGATCTGTTCCTTTACCCTTGCAATCTCCGTATTGTGAGTGTCCTGATCTGGCGGATTAACTTCCGCCATAAGCATAGCCAACGCATCAAATAGCTCTGATAGAACCTGAGCCGGCGGGCGCACGGGGCCTCCTGCCCCGGCGGCCGTCACTGCTGCTGAACCGAAAATCGTTGCCGCAGCTGTCGGAGAATGAAGCGCTGCTTGTGTTCCGGCCATGAATATTCGAACCCGGTTGGGCAGATCAGAGGGGTCCGGAATAGTGTCGCCATCGGAACAGCTCCCAATCCGGCCATCTTGTAGATGATAAAGAGATTCGGTTTCTCCGGTCGAAGATTCGTCATCGGAACAAATGACAGTCGCCCCGCGAAATCCCGATCCGTCCTCATGACTTCCTCCATGGATGACTCCCACGAAGGCACACTTCATGGCCAGTTTAACCCGGGCAGATTGCGCATGTTGAGCCGTCTTGACGAGGTCGGTGCAGATGTCCGGCTCAGGGCCCGGTTCACCGATCTTACCAATGAAAACGTGAATGCTACCAAAGGGGACCCGGTACCCGTACTCAACTGAGCCAGCCTCGAGGCCCCAGCCTGCGTCGTCGATGTAGAGCCTGCCGCGACGACTCTTAGTCATCCGGCCTACAGCATAGCCCTCGAGTCCTTCAAAGCGGCCCTCCAAGAACCGGAAACCATCGTGCGATAGCCCCACGGTGGGCGCCAACTGTCGTGGTTTTGTCACGGCACATGTCCTAGAGAAAGGACTTAGTCGTGGAGCCATCGCGACGGGTTAGCTTGAAGGGGTTAAAGCGGACACAAGGACGCAAGAGAGTTTATACTAGTTCGGCCCCTTCAAGGAAGGTAAAGGCCTACGTCTAGTTGTGATGGAATTGATGGAGTTTCGATAACTAGGGAGCAAACAAGCTTCGCCTATGTCTCGAGTTGTTGTCTGTCCTTCCTGAACCGCCGCCAGGTCGCCCCTTATATACACGGGTGACGCCCGCCGGTTCAGAGAGTCCCAACACCAGTTCATACTCGTATCCGGGTTGGTCCCTCCTTGTTCCTAACTTACAGTACAAGTATATGCACAAACGTCGATGTACGGCTACAGGTTGTAAACCGACTATGGGCCCTGGGCCTTTATCTGCCTCTTTAGGCTTAAACACCTTTGATCTGCTGATGAAGTTAATCCGGCCCAGGTAGGCCGGTTTATGCCCAGTACTAATATCCCCAACAAAACTAGTTGTCTTGTTGACCATCAACACTTGATGCTCCTTCTTTGATTTCTACCTCCGCAGCTTTCAGCATTGTGAAGAGCTCGGTAATTGTCTTATTCATCCCTTGCATATTATAGTTCATCACGAAGCTCTTGTAGCTAGGTGGAAGTGATTGGAGAATTCTGTCAATGACGCAATCATCTGGAAGATTAACTCCCAATTGAATCAAGTGATTATTATACCCAAACATTTTGAGTATATGCGCACTGACAGAACTGTTCTCCTCCATCTTGCAACTATAGAACTTATTGGAGACTTCATATCTCTCAATCCGGGCATTTGCTTGAAATATTAACTTCAACTCCTGGAACATCTCATATGCTCCATGACGTTCAAAATGTCGTGTAAGTCCCGATTCTAAGCCGTAAAGCATGGCACACTGAACTATCGAGTAGTCATCAGCTTTGCTTTGCCAGACATTCATAACATCTGGTGTTGCTCCAGCAGCAGGCCTGGCACCCAGCGGTGCTTCCAGGACGTAATTCTTCTGTGCAGCAATGAGGATAATCCTCAAGTTACGGACCCAGTCCGTGTAATCGCTACCATCATCTTTCAACTTTGCTTTCTCAAGGAACGCATTAAAATTCAACGGAACAACAGCACAGGCCATCTATCTACAATTAAACATAAACAAGCAAGATACTATCAGGTACTAAGTTCATGATAAATTTAAGTTCAATTAATCATATTACTAAAGAACTCCCACTTAGATAGACATCCCTCTAATCCTCTAAGTGATCACGTGATCCAAATCAACTAAACCATGTCCGATCATCACGTGAGATGGAGTAGTTTCATTGGTGAACATCACTATGTTGATCATATCTACTATATGATTACGCTCGACCTTTCGGTCTCCGTGTTCTGAGGCCATATCTGTATATGCTTGGCTCGTCAAGTATAACCTGAGTATTCCGCGTGTGCAACTGTTTTGCACCCGTTGTATTTAAACGTAGAGCCTATCACACCCGATCATCACGTGGTGTCTCAGCACGAAGAACTTTCGCAACGGTGCATACTCAGGGAGAACACTTCTTGATAATTAGTGAGAGATCATCTTAAAATGCTACCGTCAATCAAAGCAAGATAAGATGCATAATAGATAAACATCACACGCAATCAATATAAGTGATATGATATGGCCATCATTATCTTGTGCTTGTGATCTCCATCTTCGAAGCACCGTCATGATCACCATCGTCACCGGCGCGACACCTTGATCATCATCGTAGCATCGTTGTCGTCTCGCCAATCTTATGCTTCCACGACTATCGCTACCGCTTAGTGATAAAGTAAAGCATTACAGCGCAATTGCATTGCATACAATAAAGCGACAACCATATGGCTCCTGCCAGTTGTCGATAACTTGGTTACAAAACATGATCATCTCATACAATAAAATTTAGCATCATGTCTTGACCATATCACATCACAACATGCCCTGCAAAAACAAGTTAGACATCTTCTACTTTGTTGTTGCAAGTTTTACGTGGCTGCTACGGGCTTAAGCAAGAATCAATCTTACCTACGCATCAAAACCACAATGATAGTTTGTCAAGTTGGTGCTGTTTTAACCTTCGCAAGGACCGGTCGTAGCCACACTCGGTTCAACTAAAGTTGGAGAAACTGACACCCGCCAGCCACCTGTGTGCAAAGCACATCGGTAGAACCAGTCTCGCGTAAGCGCACGCGTAATGTCAGTCCGGGCCGCTTCATCCAACAATACCGCCGAACCAAAGTATGACATGCTGGTAAGCAGTATGACTTATATCGCCCACAACTCACTTGTGTTCTACTCGTGCATATAACATCAACACATAAAACCTAGGCTCGGATACCACTATTGGGGAACGTAGTAATTTCAAAAAAATTCCTACGCACACGCAAGATCATGGTGATGCATAGCAACGAGAGGGGAGAGTGTAATCTATGTACC
Organism: Triticum dicoccoides; assembly: GCF_002162155.2. Classification (NCBI taxonomy): domain Eukaryota; kingdom Viridiplantae; phylum Streptophyta; class Magnoliopsida; order Poales; family Poaceae; genus Triticum; species Triticum dicoccoides. Next base: position 607,332,152 of record NC_041382.1, on the reverse strand, counting down.
CTCATAGACCGACAGCGGAAGCGTTATGACAACGCGGTTGATGTAGTCGTACGTCTTCACGGCCCGACCGATCAAGCACCGAAACTACGTCACCTTCGAGTTTTAGCACACGTTCAGCTCGATGACGATCCCCGCACTCCGATCCAGCAAAGTGTCGGGGAAGAGTTCCGTAAGCACGACGACGTGGTGACGATCTTGATGTTCTACCGTCGCAGGGCTTCGCCTAAGCACAGCTACAATATTATCGAGGAGTATGGTGGAAGGGGGCACCGCACACGTCTAAGAAAACGATCACGCGGATCAACTTCTGTGTCTAGAGGTGACCCCTGCCTCCGTATATAAAGGAGCAAAGGGGGGTGCGGCCGGCCCTAGGAGGAGGCGCGCCGGAGGAGTCCTACTCCTACCGGGAGTAGGACTCCCCCTTTTCCCTAGTTGGATTAGGACTTGGGGGGAAGGAGGAGAGGGAAGAAAGGAAAGGGGGGGCACCGCCCCCCTCCTTGTCCAATTCGGACTTGGGGGGGAGGGGCACGCGGCAGCCCCTAGGCCTCCTCTCCTCTTCCTCCACTAGGCCCATTAAGGCCCATTAGGTTACCGGGGGGTTCCAGTAACCTCCCGGTACTCCGGTAAAATGCCGATTTCACCCGGAACACTTCCGATGTCCAAACATAGGCTTCCAATATATCAATATTTATGTCTCGACCATTTTGAGACTCCTCGTCATGTCCGTGTTCACATCCGGGACTCCGAACAAAGTTCGGTAAATCAAAATATATAAACTCATAATGACACTGTCATCGTAACGTTAAGCGTGCAGACCCTATGGGTTCGAGAACAATGTAGACATGACCGAGACATGTCTCCGGTCAATAACCAATAGCGGAACCTGGATGCTCATATTGGCTCCCACATATTCTATGAAGATCTTTTATCGGTCAGACCGCATAATAACATACTTTGTTCCCTTTGTCATCGGTATGTTACTTGCCCGAGATTTGATCGTCGGTATCTCAATACCTAGTTCAATCTCGTTACCGGCAAGTCTCTTTACTCGTTTCGTAATACATCATCTCGCAACTAACTCATTAGTTGTAATGCTTGCAAGGATTATGTGATGTGTATTACCGAGAGGGCCCAGAGATACCTCTCCGACAATCGGAGTGACAAATCCTAATCTCAAAATACGCCAACCCAACATGTACCTTTGGATACACCTGTAGAGCTCCTTTATAATCACCCAGTTACGTTGTGACGTTTGGTAGCACACAAAGTGTTCCTCCGGCAAACGGGAGTTGCATAATCTCATAGTCATAGGAACATGTATAAGTCATGAAGAAAGCAATAGCAACATACTAAACGATCGGGTGCTAAGCTAATGGAATGGGTCATGTCAATCACATCATTCTCCTAATGATGTGATCCCATTAATCAAATGACAACACATGTCTATGGTTACGAAATATAACCATCTTCGATTAACGAGCTAGTCAAGTAGAGGCATACTAGTGACGTTTAGTTTGTCTATGTATTCACACAAATATTATGTTTCCGGATAATACAATTCTAGCATGAATAATAAACATTTATCATGATATAAGGAAATAAATAATAACTTTATTATTGCCTCTAGGGCATATTTCCTTCAAATCCAGGCGTGCGTGGGAATGTGGAACAACCTCCGATGTGTTGCATGATAGCCACGTGTCCTTCAGATGTGAATCGCCAGGGGCACCTGTGTAATAACACTGTGCCGTCCCTATCCCTATAAATATACGCCTCACCACAGTCATTATCCCTTCTTCCACTCTCGCACAAACCCTGCGCCACCGCTAGCCCTCGACAACGCCGGCGACGAAGCGCTTAGCTGCCGCAACCTCACCGTCGCCGTCTTCACGCCGGCCGCGGACATCATCTTCTCCGCCGTCGTCGTAGTTGTCCTCCGTCGCCAAGTTAGGGCACGGATGATCGAACTGCTCGGCCTCCTCGCCCACTCCGTCCAGCAGTTCTTCGTGTGGTAAATAAAACCTCCTTTTTACGGCCCCTTTGATCGTATAGATTCATCACTTTCTACCACAAGCAGTTTCTGTTTACACAAGTTGGATCTATTTCATACTTCATCTCATAATATGCCTAGTATGTTCACTTATGCTTCACAAAGTAGTTAGATTCCTCACTTGTACTTATTTGAGGATTCGTACAAATCTGGAACCAACTCTCTATCTATGAGTGAATGTCTTCGCACTATGAGGTCAATGTCTTCTAAACTGATTTATCTTCAAAATCTTCTGAGAATGCATATGACCTCTTCCCCTTCCCTTGCACCTTAATGCTGTCACAGGTACATGTCCGTGGGAGAATCCCTTGGTTCTCATAGTCTGCATTCATTTGCAGAATTCTTACAGCATCATATAAATTCTCCTGAAGCCAATTCTTGTCTGACCAGTAGACGGAAGACTTTGACAGTTTAAAGCCTTTCAGTTTAAACTTCATGGCATCAAAAAAATCTGCAAGGAAGGGAGGCAGACAGCGCCGTGGAAACACTGCTAAGGACCTGCCACCAGATCTCTATGAGCTATACAAGTCAGATTCAGAAGAAACCTATGGAGAACACAAGAACCGAATCCAATGGATTCGAAGACATTGGGCAGAGGAATGGTTCAAGTACAGATTCTTCACCGACGAATATGCTGAGAAGAGTGCCATCAAGGGCCCATGGGGAGATATCATATACAAAGGTCTTTAGCCCAAATCACAGTCTGAAGCTATTGCTCAAGGCTTTTACCCCTGCATGCTTCGTGGACCTCAGCCTGCTAATGTCGACCCATCCTCTCTGTTATGGTGTCGCGAAGACAATCTCTTCAAGCGCAACTATCAGTTTGCACAGAACTCTGCCAAGGAAAACAAGAAGTCATTGGGATTAGACTTCAACCCAGGCCCCTCTGCGCCACGTGCTGATGGCACACGAGAAGCTGAACCCAATATGGTTGGGCCCTTCTACAACCTAGAAGGTCTCATCACTCATATTATGGTTCAAGGGGCAGTCGTGGATCAACCTGCAGACGATGTTGAATCTGACGAAGCACCTGCACCACCGAAGCCAAAGAAGCTGAAGAAGCCTAAAGCTTCAAAGCCTGCCCCAGCACCAAAGGTCTCACGGGCGAAGCCTCTGGCCACTGCACCTCCTGAACACAGTGTGCAGTCTGAATATTTGTCAGGCATCTCCAAGCCCTCCAAAGTGAAGATGCCCTTGCAACCCACCAGCCAAGCACTGACCGCTGCTGCCATTCTGCGCAATGACGCCATTGATCTGTCCAGCGATGACGATCTTGGCGATGATGCTCTTGAGCAGTTGATCAAGAGCAAGCAAGAGGCAGAAATCTTCAATGACCTCCCTCTCTTTGATGTTGAAATCATCAACACCTTCATTGATGAGTGGTTTGACAGCCCAAATGTCAGCTTTGATGATCTTCAGCTTCCGATTGGCCTGAGCGTCGCCTTCCACGGAGCCATTGCTGCTGAGCTGGCTCTAGCTCAAAAGATTGTTGAACTGAAGCATAAGATTGATTATGAAAAAGCTCAGTTCAAGAAGCACATGGCCAAGCTCAATGTTGAAGACATTCAGAACTTTCAGACCATGATGCATGAGCTTAAGGAAGCATTCCGAACCAAACGCGAAGAAGCCAAAGGTTCTCATGAGCACATGAAGGATCTTGCTACTAAATGTGTCCAAGGATACAATGAGGCTGAAAAGCGCAAGGCCTTGGGGCGACCAGGAATCGACCCCAGAATGGCGGCCAAGAAGAAGAAGAAGCCAGCTGTGGCAGAACCCGAAGCACCAAGGAAGGAAGTACATCCAATTGTCTTCCCAGCCAGTATGACAGGCTCGAAGCCTAAGATCCCCACAGTGGCTTCAGAACTGAAGGAAACAAGGGCTGCTGAAACTGAAGCCAGAAAGCGAAAAACCAAGGGCACTACTGATGATGCTCCTCCAACCAAGAAACGCAAAACCAAGAAGAGAGATCGGGCTGCTCCAACAGAGCCCCTTAATGTCGAGCCAATCTCAGTGGCTCTTCCTGCATCTGAACATCATGAGCGCTAGTTGATAGTTCATGAGCCTACTTCCACTGAGGTTCCTGAAGCTGAAGAAAATCCTGAAGTTAATCCAGCTATTGACCCCACCGCAGCTGAAGACATTGGTCCTCACGACAATGTTGAAGATGATGAAGTCCTTCCTCAGATCGAGCACCAATTGGTATCTTCGCCTGTGCTCACGCACAGCGAACTCATCAGCATTGGTCGTCCTCTGACGCCAACTGCTCAGGATGCATTGTGGGCTGATCACCCACAGAGACAAGACACTCCAAGCTCTCCCCAACCGCAAGCTACCCCACCAGTGCAAGATGACGATGACTTCGAGGCCCAGCACACTCCATCTCCACAAGCGTCACCCGCATTACGCAGGCTTCGTAAAGTACCAAGACCCCAAGTCACTCCCACAATGCACGTGTCTAAGTCTGAAGCCAACATGGCTGAAGAAATTCCGGCTGCATCAGCCGATGAAGAAGAAGCCCCAAGAGTTGAAAGAGTTGCCACACCCATGTCCCACCAAGACGTTGTTCTCGAGGAGAACGTGTCCGACCCTCCAGCTTCTGAAGTGGAGGTTAACAACCCTGAGGCGACCACCAACATCACCGCTGACGCCAATGACGTTGTCATGGCTGAAGCCAATGCGACGCCTGAAGCCAATGAGGCGCCTGCAGCTACTGCGGTGCCAGAAGTCAATGCAGCACCAGAAGTCAATGCTGAAGCACCTGAGGTCCAAGCACCTGAAGCAACTGTGGCCCCTGAAGCCCATGAAGACAATGCCAATGCTCCTATTCCCCCCTCCAAGACCTCATACAATTGAGCTTGCATTTAATCATGGTCAGACTATTATGGTCCGATGGCCCATTCTGACTCCTCCGCCTGCTGCAGGTCCACAATTTGAGTATCACGTCAAGCACAGACCTCAAGTCCAAAAGCCCAACCAAGACTTCCCCGATTCCCAGGCACGGCCACTTCACCTGGGGTCTTCAATGTGAATGGCTTCGTGGCACATAATACCTTCTTCAACAGCTCCAAGAACCCTTATACAAGACCGCGCATTTCCTCAGATCAGTTCTGGAGCTATCAGCAGCGCAGCTACTATTCCTGTGTCCTATACAATCAAGGGCGCATATTTCCACATATGAGCCTCGACTCTGAAGCTATAGCTGGACTGCCCTGCCTTGAAGAAGCATTGGATTGTTTCAGAGATGCTGGTATGTTGCAATTTGTCATAGATAAGGAGCACTGGAATGAAGAGCTTCTGCTACAGTTCTATGCAACTCTCCACATTCGAGGCTACAACAGGGATCCAAAGACTTGGGTCCTCGAGTGGATGACAGGCAATGTCCATCATGAAGCTAACGCTCTTGATATCATTGAGCTCACAGGCCTGCCCACTTCTGGTGAATACTATGAACCAGGTTGTCAACAACACCAAAATGCCCTGGAAAGCATCTTTCAGAAGCCAGAACCCAACATGAGTCAAATGCTGAGCATGATGAAGCCTTTGCCTCACGACGCTGAATACCCATCTGAGTTCTTTGTCGAAGACCTAGAGTACCTGCCTCGCACCATTTACCACATCATCAGGAAGACTCTATGGCATGTAAAAGGATACTCATCTGCAGTGAAGCTTGAAGGAGCAATGAAGACTTTGGTCTTCTATATTTTCAATGGCATCAGCTTCAATGCTCAAGACTTCTTCATCAGGCAGTTGGCTGCATCTGACTCTGACGTCTTTGGGTTGAAATTCTATGCTCCATGGGTCATGCGTCTGATCAAGCGTCACTCAGCCTTCAACTATCAGCCGTCTGCGCACAATCATCTTATATTCTTGCCCGAGGTTGATCTGTCAGTTGAAGCCATTTACCCAGAGCCTGCTAAGGATCCCATTTATCTTCACAATGTTGATCACCAAAGCTTCACCCAGCCCATTGAAGGAGTTCCAGCAGTCTCTCGTGTTTATCCCCTTGCTAGAAACACACGTGCCCCTCGTGCTCAAACTGATGCCCCTGGTAGCACCATTGCGCAAAGGCCTCGACGACGATCTCGTGTCCTAAATGATCGAGAGCTTCTCGTCGCGCTACATCAGAAACAGGACAAACATCACGACTGGCTTAAGTGTCAGATGCAAAGCCTCTTGGTGGATGTCAACCGCATTCGCAATCTTGCCACCAAGAATGCCTTTGTCACTCATGAAACCTGTCGGAGGTCATGGAAGAGTTTGACCCAACTTAGTGCTGAAGTTGATCTGCACGACGATGGCTTCACCGAATGCTTCAAGTTTGACTCAACTCCTCCCAGAAATGCTCACTTGCGTCGGACTCCCTCACTTGAACACTCCGAATACTCGTCCTCAGCTGTGACCGTAAATGCCAGAGTCATCGATGACCAAGATGGTGCAACTTCACCTCCTCCAACTTCAGCGCATGTCGACACCGCACCAAGTTCCTCTGCACCACCGGATCTCAACGACGACCCTGCTGCCTCGCCTGCACCTCATGGGAACGAGTAGGCTCTCTATGTCTTCAAACCTTTTTGGTCCTCACTGACAAAAGGGGGAGAAGCATATGAGTTGATAGTCTTCAAACGGGTCCATATGGGTGGTTGCTTTACTTTTTGCTACTTTTGCCAAGTGCTTACAACTCTCATTTTTGATACATTTGGTTCTTTGAGTTGTAACACTTAAACTCGATGGTCGTCTGCTACTTATTTGCTATTCTATGATGCGATGATAAATTCTGCATGTGCGATGATAAATTCCACACTTAGATCATTTTGCAGACGTCCATTTTTCATTATGCATGTCATTATCTTCGTTACATCATATCTTGCATAATGACTTGTCATCATAGGTTGAAGAGGATCTCCACAAGTACAACCTGCCATGTGCATTTGCATTCCAAAAGCAAATTACTTATATGCACATCTTCAGGGGGACCCTTGCAACTTATGAAGACAATACCCTATCCTTTACAATTTCACATATTTTATTCCTCGTTGAAAACTTCAATCAGTTTGTCATCAATCACCAAAAAGGGGGAGATTGTAAGTGCATCTAGTGCCACCCCTAGTTGGTTTTGGAGTATTGACGACAAACCTGGTTGAGGGACTAATGTGTTTGTGAGAATTGCAGGATAACACAGGTAGAAGTCCCTCATTGATTCGGTTTTCCTACCAGAGATGACTCCTAAAAATGTATGAAGACATTGAAGTCAAAGGTGGTATGTGAAGACATTCACATTGAAGACTATGACAAGAGAAGACATCGCGTGAATACTATGGAGCGTGAAGACTTAGCAGTTTCGTCGTTCTTTGTTTTTATTTGATGAGTCATAGGAACTACCATACTGTTAAGTGGGGTCCAAGAGAACCAGTCAGAATGACTGAAGTGATGCTTAACCAAAATCCTATGTCTTCGAGTGAAGACTATGAGAGGAAATCTTATTCAGAGTTGGATAAGTCAACTTTGCTTGTAGCCCAAGTAAAGTTGTCGTGTGTGTTTGAAATCTAACCGTTGGAACACGTGTCAGTTCCTTAGTGACCCAGGGTCATTTCGGACAAATCAGGTCGGGTTGCCTAGTGGCTATAAATAGCCCACCCCCTACAACCATAAATGGTTGGCTGCTCAGAGTTAGTGCACGACTTTTGTCGTTTGAGAGCAACCCACCTCGAAGCCTTTGAGAGAGAATTCCTTGTGAGGATAAAGCCCTAAACACCCAGAGCCAAAGAGTGTTAGGCATCACTTAAGTCTTCCTGTCTATGTGATCTGAAGACTTATTACACTTGAGGACTGTGAATCCTCCAGCCAGTTAGGCGTCGCGTTTTGAGCATCCAAGAGTCATTGTGGATCGCCGGTGAACGAAGTCTGTCAAGGTTTGGAAGTCTACCTTGAAGACTTACCAGAGTGATTGGGCGAGGACTGGGTGTCCTTAGCTCAAGGGGAATAAGGTGAAGACGCGGTCTTCTGAGTTGAATCTCAGCCTCCCTAACCAGACGTATAGTTGTCACAGCAACTGGAACTGGTCCAACAAATCATTGTCTTCAACGAGTCACTGGTTTCATCCTTCCCTTTCCTTTACTTACTGTTGGTCCTGGTGAAGTCATTGTATGATTGCATTATCTTTTGTCTTCATTGAGTGACTGCTTGTTCTGATTGGCTTCACACTATCTTCCTACCTGATCTATACTGCCTAGCTGCTATTAGTCATTGTGCTTTCACATCATTGAATACTTGACTATGGCTTGCTTAGTGTAGTCTACCTTCCGCTGCATGGCAATAGGTTTATTTCTATCATTTGTCTTCGAAACTTCCATGTTTTGAAGACTTTCATAAAAATCACCTATTCACCCCCCCCCTCTAGTCGATCACTAGCACTTTCAGTGTTGAAGATGGACTTGGCGACATATGCTGAAGCTAGAGCTAGGCTTGCCACGCCTGAATCAGACTCCTCCTCAGACTCCACCTCCGCCTCCCCAGAAGAAGACTCCTCCTATGAATCCATATCCTTGCCAAAAAATGCACGAGCCTTGCTTGATGAGTTCTTCTTGTGTGATGAAGACTTAGGTGAAGATTTTGGTGAAGACTTTGATGATTTCTTCTTATTCTTGTCATCTGAATCATATTCTTTGCTCTTCTTCTTATTCTTGGTCTCATTGTCCCATTGAGGACACTCAGAGATGTAGTGACCAGGTTTCTTGCACTTGTGGCATGTTCTCTTCTTGTAGTCACGAGAGGAAGCTTCATCATTTCTTGAGCTGGATCTTGAAGACTTTCTGAAGCCCTTTTTCTTGGTGAACTTTTGGAACTTCTTCACAAGCATAGCGATCTCCTTTCCAATGTCTTTAGGATCCTCAGAACTACAGTCAGATTCTTCTTCAGACGGTGAAACAACTTTTGCCTTCGAAGCGCGAGTTCGGCCATAGTTGGGACCATAGATATCTCTTTTCTTAGATAACTGGAACTCATGTGTGTTCAGCCTCTCAAGTATGTCAGACAGATCAAGAGTCTTGAAGTCAGGGCATTCTTGAATCATCAAGGACAGGGTGTCAAATGAGTTGTCAAGTGATCTCAGGATCTTCTTGACGATTTCGTGCTTGGTGATCTCAGTGGTGCCGAGTGCGCGAAGCTCATTTGTGATATCAGTGAGGCGATCAAACGTGAGCTGGACATTCTCGTTGTCATTTCTCTTGAAGCGGTTGAAGAGGTTGCGAAGAACATCAATCCTTGAGTGTCTCTGGGTTGAGACGCCTTCGTTGACCTTGGAGATCCACTCCCAGACTAGCTTCGCAATTTCCAGTGCACTCACACGGCCGTACTATCCTTTTATCAGGTGACCACAGAAGATGTTCTTGGCGGTCGAGTCCAGTTGAATGAACCTCTTGACATCAGCAATGGTGATACCTTCACCGACCTTGGGAACGCTATTCTTGATGACATACCAGAGGTCGACGTCAATAGCTTCAAGATGCATACGCGTATTATTCTTCCAGTAGGGGTAATCAGTGCCATCGAAGATAGGGCACGCAGCGGAGACCTTGATTATCCCTGTAGTTGACATAGCTAAAACTCTAGGTGGTTAAACTGAATCACACAGAACAAGGGAGCACCTTGCTCTGATACCAATTGAAAGTGCTAGTTATCGACTAGAGGGGGGGTGAATAGGCTATTTTTATGAAAGTCGTCAAAACACGGTGGCTTTGAAGACAAACAGTAGAAATGAACCTATTGATATGCAATGGAAGGTAAACTACACTAGACAACCATAGTCAAGTAAGCAATGGAGTGAAAGTTCGAAGACTATCAGCAACTAGGTAGTATGGATCAGGATGGAAGATAGTATGAAGCCAAACAGTAAATAGTCTTCACTCAGTGAAGTCAATCAGATCATACAGGCAAGCAATGACTTCATGAAGACAAACTATAAAGTAAAGGGAAGTGAAGGATAGAACCAGTAGCTTGGTGAAGACAAGGATTTGGTAGACCATTTCCAGTTGCTGTGACAACTGTAAGTCTACTTAGGGAGGCTGAGATTTAACTCAAAAGACCGCGTCTTCACCTTATTCCCCTTAAGCTAAGGACACACAGTCCTCACCCAATCACTCTGGTAAGTCTTCAAGGTAGACTTCCAAACCTTCACAGACTTCGTTCGCCGGCAATCCACAATGACTCTTGAATGCTCAGAATGCGACGCCTAACCGGCTGGAGGATTCACAGTCCTCAAGTGTAACAAGTCTTCATACCACGCGGACAAAAAGACTTCAGTGATGCCTAACACTCTTTGGCTCTAGGTGTTTGTGGCTTTATCCTCGCAAGGATCTCACTCTCAAATGCTTCGGAGGTGGGTTGCTCTCAAACGACAAAAGCCGTGCAATAACTCTGAGTAGCCACCAATTTATGGTGTAGGGGGTGGGCTATTTATAGCGAGGAGGCAACCTGGCCTAATTTGTCCGAAATGACCCTAGGTCACTAAGTAACTTGCAAGTGTCCAACGGTCAGATTTCAAACACACGCGACAGCTTGACTTGGGCTACAAGTAAAGCTGACTCATCTAGCTTTGGATAAGATTTGCATCAAATGACAACACATGTCTATGGTCAGGAAACTTAACCATCTTTGATAACGAGCTAGTCAAGTAGAGGCATACTAGTGACACTTTGTTTTGTCTATGTATCCACACATGTATCAAGTTTCCGGTTAATACAATTCTAGCACTAATAATAAACATTTATCATGATATAAGGAAATACAAATAACAACTTTATTATTGCCTCTAGGGCATATTTCCTTTAGCGTCGGGGTCGTCTCGCCAACTATTGCTTCTACAACTATTGCTAACGCATAGCGATAAAGTAAAGCAATTACATGGCGCTTGCATTTCATACAATAATGAAGAGACAACCCTAGTGATCCCGCTGATTGTTGATATTACAAACATGGTCATCTCATACAACAACATATATCACATCACGTCTTGACCATATAACGTCACAACATGCCCTGCAAAAACAAGTTAGACGTCCTCTATTTTGTTATTGCAAGTTTTACGTGGCTGCTACGGGATTCTAGCAAGAACCGTTCTTACCTACGCAAAACCACAATGGTGATTATCAAGTTTGTCGTTTTAACCTTCTTCAAGGACCAGTTGTAGTTAAATTCGATTCAACTAAAGTAGGAGAAACAGACACCCGCCAGCCACCTTTATGCAAAACAAGTTGCATGTCAGTCGGTGGAAGCGGTCTCATGTGTGTGGACATGTAAGGTTGGTCCGGGCAGCTTCATCCCACAATGTCATCGAATCAAAATAAGACGTTGGTGGTAAGCAATATGACCATCACCGCCCACAACTCCTTTGTGTTCTACTCGTGCATATCATCTACGCATAGACCTGGCTCAGATGCCACTATTGGGAAACGTTGCATGGAAAACAAAAAAATTCTACGCACATGCAAGATCTATCCATAGAGATGCATAGCTACAAGAGGGGAGAGTATGTCTATGTACCCTCGTAGACCGTTAAGCGAAAGTGTTTATCAAAGCGGTTGATGTAGTCGAACACCTTCGCGATCCAACTGATCAAGTACCAAACGTACGACACATCCGCATTTAGCACACATTCAGCTCGATGACGTCCTCGCCTTCTTGATCCAGCAAGACGGGCGAAGCAGTAGATGAGTTCCGGCAGCACCACAGTGTGGTGACGGTGGTGTTGAACTTGTTCCCGCAGGGCTTTGTCGTGCACTGCGGGAAAACTAGACGGAGGATGAAACTGTGGAGAAGGGCGCCGGACATGGCTAAGAGATTGTTGTGGGTTGTGTGGCGCTCCCACCCTCTCATATATATAGGTGGGGGCAGGGCAGGCAGCCAGGATGTGCCCCAAGGTGGGCGGCCGGCCCCCTTGGGAGCCTGACCTATGGCGCCCCCTTCCTTGTTTGGCACCTGGGAGAAGGCAGGACGGGGTGGCACCCCCCTTCCCTTTTTCTCATGCCGGAGAAATGGCAAGAGGGGCTAGCCCCTCCCTTTCCTTCCCTAGGGCCAGCGGCCTAGAGGTGGAGGTGCACCATCCCCATGTGGGCTCGTATGCACTCCCTCGTTGGCCCGTTTGGCCCATTAAACTCCCGGGGCTTCCCAGAACCCCTTCCGGTGATCCAATGACTACACGATTCACTCTGAAACCTTTCCGGTGACCAAATAACATCGTCCCATATATCAATATTTACCTTCGGACCATTCCGGAGCTCCTCGTCATGTCCATAATCTTATCCGGGAATCCGAACAACATTCAATCATCAAATCAGATAATTCATATAATACTATATCGTCAATGAACGTTAAGCAAGCGGACCCTACGGGTTCGAGAATGATGTAGACATGACCGAGACACCTCTCCGGTCACTAACCAATAGCGGTACCTGGATTCCCATATTGGTTCCTACATATTGCACGAAGATCTTTATCGGTCAAACCTTTATGACAACATACGTAGTTCCCTTTGTCTGTCGGTATGTTACTTGCCCGAGATTCAATTGTCGGCATCTTCATACCTAGTTCAATCTCGTTACCAGCAAGTCTCTTTACTCATTCCGCAATACATCATCTCGTAACTAACTCCTTAGTCACTTTGCTTGCAAGCTTCTTGGGATGTGTATTACTGAGAGGGCCCAGAGATACCTCTCTGATACACAGAGTGACAAATCCCAATCCCGATCCATGCCAACTCAATAAACACCTTTGGAGATACCTGTAGAGCATCTTTATGATCACACAATTACGTTGTGACATTCGATAGCACACAAGGTATTCCTCTGGTATCCGGGAGTTGCATGATCTCATAGTCGTAGGAATATGTATTTGACATTAAGAAAGAAGTAGCAATAAATTGAACGATCATATGCTAAGCTAACGGATGGGTCTTGTCCGTCACATCATTCTCCTAATGATGTGATCCCGTTATCAAGTGACAACACATGTCCATGGTTAGTAAACCTTAACCATATTTGATCAACGAGCTAGTCTAGTAGAGGCTTACTAGGGACACGGTATTTGTTTATGTATCCACACATGTATTTAAGTTTCCGATCAATACAATTATAGCATGAATAATAAATCTTTATCATGAACAAGGAAATATAATAATAACAACTTTATTATTTCCTCAATGGCATATTTACATCACTTTGCATGCCCGACCTCTTGCTGTTGTTTGGCCTGCCCACTGGCATGCCTGCAAATGTGTGGGCTACTTTTGGATGCCTCCTGGCCTGGCCGGTTGGTGTGGTTTTCGGGTAACAACCTCTACTTTGGATGCTACGGGGACTCGTCAGCTTGTTTTGTGGTTATTTCGTACCCCCTTGGCTGGTCCATGTAAGGTTGGTGTGTGCTTTGTGGGTCGCGTTAGCGTGGCGATGTTATGGCTGGTTCTTCTCTTGTTCTAAGTTCTATCTTTCTATCCCTTACTCCATAATCGGCGTTGGAATGATGCCTAGTAGGAACAATGTAGTTTTCTCTAATTTGTCTAAGTTGTTGTCTCTTGTGTACGACTTCTTTTTCTTTTCATGTGAAGAAGCTTAACCGAATTATCCTTCGAAGTAGGGTCTGTTGGAAATATGCCCTAGAGGCAATAATAAATTGATTATTATTATATTTCCTTGTTCATGATAATCGTTTATTATCCATGCTAGAATTGTATTGATAGGAAACTCAGATACATGTGTGGATACATAGACAACACCATGTCCCTAGTAAGCCTCTAGTTGACTAGCTCGTTAATCAATAGATGGTTACGGTTTCCTGACCATGGACATTGGATGTCGTTGATAACGGGATCACATCATTAGGAGAATGATGTGATGGACAAGACCCAATCCTAAGCCTAGCACAAGATCATGTAGTTCGTATGCTAAAGCTTTTCTAATGTCAAGTACCATTTCCTTAGACCATGAGATTGTGCAACTCCCGGATACCGTAGGAGTGCTTTGGGTGTGCCAAACGTCACAACGTAACTGGGTGGCTATAAAGGTACACTACGGGTATCTCTGAAAGTGTCTGTTGGGTTGGCACGAATCGAGATTGGGATTTTGTCACTCCGTGTAAACGGAGAGGTATCTCTGGGCCCACTCGGTAGGACATCATCATAATGTGCACAATGTGACCAAGGGGTTGATCACGGGATGATGTGTTACGGAACGAGTAAAGAGACTTGCCGGTAACGAGATTGAACAAGGTATCGGTATACCGACGATCGAATCTCGGGCAAGTACCATACCGCTAGACAAAGGGAATTGTATACGGGATTGATTGAGTCCTTGACATCGTGGTTCATCCGATGAGATCATCGTGGAACATGTGGGAACCAACATGGGTATCCAGATCCCGCTGTTGGTTATTGACCGGAGAACGTCTCGGTCATGTCTGCATGTCTCCCGAACCCGTAGGGTCTACACACTTAAGGTTCGATGACGCTAGGGTTATAAAGGAAGTTTGTATGTGGTTACCGAATGTTGTTCGGAGTCCCGGATGAGATCCCGGACGTCACGAGGAGTTCCGGAATGGTCCGGAGGTAAAGATTTATATATAGGAAGTCCTGTTTCGGCCATCGGGACAAGTTTCGGGGTCATCGGTATTGTACCGGGACCACCGGAAGGGTCCCGGGGGCCCACCGGGTGGGGCCACCTGCCCCGGGGGGCCACATGGGCTGTAGGGGGTGCGCCTTGGCCTACATGGGCCAAGGGCACCAGCCCCTAGAGGCCCATGCGCCAAGATATAGGAAAAAGGGGAGAGTCCTAAAGGGGGAAGGCACCTCCGAGGTGCCTTGGGGAGGATGGACTCCTCCCCCCCTCTTAGCCGCACCCCTTCCTTGGAGGAAGGGGCAAGGCTGCGCCTCCCCCCTCTCCCCTGTCACTATATATAGTGGAGGGGAGGGAGGGCATCCATACCTGAGCCCTTGGCGCCTCCCTCCCTCCCGTGACACCTCCTCCTCTCCCGTAGGTGCTTGGCGAAGCCCTGCAAGATTGCCACGCTCCTCCATCACCACCACGCCGTTGTGCTGCTGCTGGATGGAGTCTTCCTCAACCTCTCCCTCTCTCCTTGCTGGATCAAGGCGTGGGAGACATCGTCGAGCTGTACGTGTGTTGAACGTGGAGGTGCCGTCTATTCGGCAGTAGGATCATCGGTGATCTGAATCACGACGAGTACGACTCCATCAACCCCGTTCACTTGAACGCTTCCGCTTAGCGATCTACAAGGGTATGTAGATGCACTCTCCTTCCCCTCGTTGCTAGTCTCTCCATAGATAGATCTTGGTGACACGTAGGAAAATTTTGAATTTCTGCTACGTTCCCCAATAGTGGCATCATGAGCTAGGTCTATTGCGTAGATTCTTTGCACGAGTAGAACACAAAGTAGTTGTGGGCGTCGATATTGTTCAATATGCTTGCCGTTACTAGTATTATCTTGATTCAGCGGCATCGTGGGATGAAGCGGCCCGGACCAACCTTACACGTACGCTTACGTGAGACCGGTTCCACCGACAAACATGCACTAGTTGCATAAGGTGGCTGGCGGGTGTCTGTCTCTCCCACTTTAGTCGGATCGGATTCGATGAAAAGGGTCCTTATGAAGGGTAAATAGCAATTGGCATATCACGTTGTGGTTCATGCGTAGGTAAGAAACGTTCTTGCTAGAAACCCATAGCAGCCACGTAAAACATGCAAACAACAATTAGAGGACGTCTAACTTGTTTTTGCAGGGTATGCTATGTGATGTGATATGGCCAAAAGGATGTGATGAATGATATATGTGATGTATGAGATTGATCATGTTCTTGTAATAGGAATCACGACTTGCATGTCGATGAGTATGACAACCGGCAGGAGCCATAGGAGTTGTCTTTATTTATTTGTGACCTGCGTGTCAACTTAAACGTCATGTAATTACTTTACTTTATTGCTAACCGTTAGCCATAGTAGTAGAAGTAATAGTTGGCGAGGCAACTTCATGAAGACACGATGATGGAGATCATGATGATGGAGATCATGGTGTCATGCCGGTGACGATGATGATCATGGAGCCCCGAAGATGGAGATCAAAAGGAGCAAAGTGATGATGGCCATATCATGTCACTATTTGATTGCATGTGATGTTTATCTTGTTTATACATCTTATTTGCTTAGAACGACGGTAGTAAATAAGATGATCCCTTACAACAATTTCAAGAAGTGTTCTCCCCTAACTGTGCACCGTTGCGACAGTTCGTGTTTCGAAGCACCACGTGATGATCGGGTGTTAGATTCTAACGTTCACATACAACGGGTGTAAGACAGATTTACACACGCGAAACACTTAGGGTTAACTTGACGAGCCTGGCATGTACAGACATGGCCTCGGAACACGGAGACCGAAAGGTCGAACATGAGTCGTATAGAAGATACGATCAACATGAAGATGTTCACCGATGATGACTAGTCCGTCTCACGTGATGATCGGACACGGCCTAGTTTGACTCGGATCATGTAATCACTTAGATGACTAGAGGGATGTCTATCTGAGTGGGAGTTCATAAGATGAACTTAATTATCCTGAACATGGTCAAAAGGTTTTTGCAAATTATGTCGTAGCTCACGCTATAGTTCTACTGTTTAGATATGTTCCTAGAGAAAAATTAGTTGAAAGTTGATAGTAGCAATTATGCGGACTAGGTCCGTAAACTGAGGATTGTCCTCATTGCTTCATAGAAGGCTTATGTCCTTAATGCACCGCTCAGTGTGCTGAACCTCGAACGTTGTCTGTGGTTGTTGCGAACATCTGACATACACGTTTTGATAACTACGTGATAGTTCAGTTAAACGGTTTAGAGTTGAGGCACCAAAGACGTTTTTGAAACATCGCGAAACATATGAGATGTTTTGAGGGCTGAAATTGGGATTTCAGGCTCGTGCCCATGTCAAGAGGTATAAGACCTCCGATGACTTTCTTAACCTGCAAACTAAGGAGAAAAGCTCAATTGTTGAGCTTGTGCTCAGATTGTCTGAGTACAACAATCATTTGAATCGAGTGGGAGTTGATCTTCCAGATAAGACAGTGATGGTTCTCCAAAGTCATTGCCACCAAGTTGTTAGAGCTTCATGATGAACTATAACATATCAGGGATAGATATGATGATCCTTAAGGTATTCGCGATATTTGACACCGCGAAAGTAGAAATCAAGAAGGAGCATCAATTGTTGATGGTTGGTGAAACCACTAGTTTCAAGAAGGGCAAGGGCAAGAAGGGATACTTCATGAAACGGCAAATCAGCTGCTGCTCTAGTGAAGAAACCCAAGGTTGAACCCAAACCCGAGACTAAGTGCTTCTGTAATAAGGGGAACAACCACTGGAGCAGAATTACCCTAGATACTTGGTAGATGAGAAGGCTGGCAAGGTCGATAGAAGTATATTGGATATACATTATGTTAATGTGTACTTTACTAGTACTCCTAGTAGCACCAGGGTATTGGATACCGGTTCGGTTGCTAAGTGTTAGTAACTCGAAATAAAAGCTACGGAATAAACGGAGACTAGCTAAAGGTGAGCTGACGATATATGTTGGAAGTGTTTCGAAGGTTGATATGATCAAGCATCGCACGCTCCCTCTACCACCGAGATTGGTGTTTGCGTTGAGCATAGACATGATTGGATTATGTCTATCGCAATACGGTTATTCATTTAAGGAGAATAATGGTTACTCTATTTTTGAATAATACCTTCAATGGTCTTGCACCTAAAGGAATGGTTTATTAAATCTCGATCGTAGTGATACACATGTTCATGCCAAAAGATAGTAATGATAGTACCACCTACTTGTGGCACTGCCACGTAAGTCATATCGGTATAAAACGCATGAAGAAGCTCCATATTGATGGATCTTTGGGCTCACTCGTTTTTGAAAAGTTTGAGACATGCGAACCATGTCTATTGGTGTATATGCATGAAGAAACTCCATGCAAATGGACTGTTTTGACTCACTTGATTTTGAATCACTTGGGACATGCAAATCATACCACATGGGCAAGATGACTGAAAAGCCTCGTTTTCAGTAAGATGGAACAAGATAGCAACTTGTTGGAAGTAACACATTTTGATGTGTGCAGTCCAATGAGTGCTGAGGCATGCAGTGAATATCGTTATGTTCTTACTTCACAGATGATTCGAGTAGATGTTGAGTATATTTACTTGATGAATCACGAGTCTGAATTATTGAAAGGTTCAAGTAATTTTAGTGTGAAGTTGAAAGATCGTCGTGACAAGAGGATAAAAGATCTATGATATGATCATAGAGATGAATATCTGAATCACGAGTTTGGCACAGAATTAAGACATTGTGGAAATTGTTTCACAACTGATACAGCCTGGAACACCATAGTGTGATGGTGTGTCCAAACGTCATAGTTGCACCCTATTGGATATGGTGCATACCATGATGTCTCTTATCGAGTTACCACTATCGTTCATGGGTTAGGCATTAGAGACAACCACATTCACTTTAAATAGGGCACCACATAATTTCGTTGAGACGACACCGTATAAACTATGGTTTGGAGAAACCTAAGTTGCCGTTTCTTGAAAGTTTGGGGCTGCGACGCTTATGTGAAAAGGTTTCAGGTTGATAAGCTCGAACCCAAAGCAGATAAAATGCATCTTCATAGGACACCCAAAAACAGTTGGGTATACCTCCTAATTTAGATCCGAAAGCAATAGGGATTGTTTCTTGAATCGGCTCCTTTTTCGAGGAAAGGTTTCTCTCGAAAAGTTGAGTGGGAGGATGGTGGCGACTTGATGAGGTTATTGAACCGTCACTTCAACAAGTGTGTAGCAGGGCACAGGAAGTTGTTCCTGTGGCACGTACACCAACTGAAGTGGAAGCTTATGATAGTGATCATGAAACTTCGGATCGAGTCACTACCAAACCTTGTGGGATGACAAGGATGCGTACTACTTCAGAGTGGTACGTAATCCTGTCTTGGAAGTCATGTTGCTAGACAACAATGAACCTACGAGCTATGGAGAAGCGATGGTGGGCCCGGATTCCGATAAATGGCTCGAGGCCATGTAATCCGAGAGAGGATCCATATATGAAAACAAAGTGTAGACTTTGGCAGAACAACTCGATGGTCGTAAGGCTGTTGAGTGCAGATGGATTTTGAAAGGAAGACAGACAATGATGGTAAGTGTCACCATTGAGAAAGCTCGACTAGTCGTTAAGATGTTTTTCGACAAGTTCAAGGAGTTGACTACGATGAGACTTTCTCACTCGTAGCGATGCTAAGAGTCTGTTGGAATTATATTAGCAATTACTGCATTATTTATGAAATCTTGCAGATAGGATGTCAAAACATTGTTTCCTCGACGATTCTTGAGGAAAGGTTGTATGTGATACAACCGGAAGGTTTTGTCTATCCTGAAATATGCTAATAAGTATGCAAAGCTCCAGCAATCCTTCTGAGGACTGGAGTGAGCATCTCGGAGTTGGAATGTATGCTTTGATGATGATCAAAGATTTTGGGTGTATACAAAGTTTATGAGTAACTTGTATTTCCAAAGAAGTGAGTGGGAGCACTGTAGAATTTCTGATGAGTATATGTTGTTGACATATTAATGATCAGAAATGACGTAGAATTTCTGGAAAGCATATAGGGTTATTTGGAAAGTGTTTTCAATGGAAAACCTGGATTAAGCTACTTGAACATTGAGCATCAAGATCTATAAGGATAGATCAAAACGCTTAATAGTACTTTCAAATGAGCACATGCCTTGACGTGGTCTTGAAGGTGTTCAAGATGGATCAGTCAAAGAAGGAGTTCTTGCCTGAGTTGTAAGGTATGAAGTTAAGACTTAAAGCTCGACCATGGCAGAATAGAGAGAAAGGGACGAAGGTCATCCCCTATGCTTAAGACGTAGGCTCTACAGTATGCTATGCTGTGTACCGCACCTGAAGTGTGCCTTGCCATGAGTCAGTCAAGGGGTACAAGAGTGATCCAAGAATGGATCACGGGACAGCGGTCAAAGTTATCCTTAGTAACTAGTGGACTAAGGAATTTTCTCGATTATGGAGGTGGTAAAGGGGTTCGTCGTAAAGGGTTACGTCGATGCAAGCTTAACACCTATCCGGATAGCCCTGAGTAGAGATACCGGATACGTATAATGGAGCAACAATTTAGAATAGCTCCAAGTAGAACAGTTATTTGGAATAGCTCCAAATAGAGCGTGGTAGCTGCATCTAGGAGATGACATAGAGATTTGTAAAGCACACACGGATCTGAAAGGTTCAGACCCGTTGACTATAACCTCTCTCACAAGCATAACATGATCAAACCAAGAACTCATTGAGTGTTAATCACATAGTGATGTGAGCTAGACTACTGACTCTAGTAAACTCTTTGGGTGTTAGTCACATGGGGATGTGACCTTGAGTGTTAATCACATATCGATGTGAACTAGATTATTGACTCTAGTGCAAGTGGGAGACTGTTGGAAATATGCCCTAGAGGCAATAATAAATTGATTATTATTATATTTCCTTGTTCATGATAATCGTTTATTATCCATGCTAGAATTGTATTGATAGGAAACTCAGATACATGTGTGGATACATAGACAACACCATGTCCCTAGTAAGCCTCTAGTTGACTAGCTCGTTAATCAATAGATGGTTACGGTTTCCTGACCATGGACATTGGATGTCGTTGATAACGGGATCACATCATTAGGAGAATGATGTGATGGACAAGACCCAATCCTAAGCCTAGCACAAGATCATGTAGTTCGTATGCTAAAGCTTTTCTAATGTCAAGTATCATTTCCTTAGACCATGAGATTGTGCAACTCCCGGATACCGTAGGAGTGCTTTGGGTGTGCCAAACGTCACAACGTAACTGGGTGGCTATAAAGGTTCACTACGGGTATCTCTGAAAGTGTCTGTTGGGTTGGCACGAATCGAGATTGGGATTTTGTCACTCCGTGTAAACGGAGAGGTATCTCTGGGCCCACTCGGTAGGACATCATCATAATGTGCACAATGTGACCAAGGGGTTGATCACGGGATGATGTGTTACGGAACGAGTAAAGAGACT
The DNA here is from genome assembly GCF_002162155.2 of Triticum dicoccoides. NCBI lineage: Eukaryota > Viridiplantae > Streptophyta > Magnoliopsida > Poales > Poaceae > Triticum > Triticum dicoccoides. The sequence goes on along the minus strand of NC_041382.1, from coordinate 607,310,962 downwards.
TGCCGGTAACGAGATTGAACAAGGTATCGGTATACCGACGATCGAATCTCGGGCAAGTACCATACCGCTAGACAAAGGGAATTGTATACGGGATCGATTGAGTCCTTGACATCGTGGTTCATCCGATGAGATCATCGTGGAACATGTGGGAGCCAACATGGGTATCCAGATCCCGCTGTTGGTTATTGACCGGAGAACATCTCGGTCATGTCTGCATGTCTCCCGAACCCGTAGGGTCTACACACTTAAGGTTCGATGACGCTAGGGTTATAAAGGAAGTTTGTATGTGGTTACCGAATGTTGTTCGGAGTCCCGGATGAGATCCCGGACGTCATGAGGAGTTCCGGAATGGTCCGGAGGTAAAGATTTATATATAGGAAGTCCTGTTTCGGCCATCGGGACAAGTTTCGGGGTCATCGGTATTGTACCGGGACCACCGGAAGGGTCCCGGGGGCCCACCGGGTGGGGCCACCTGCCCCGGGGGGCCACATGGGCTGTAGGGGGTGCGCCTTGGCCTACATGGGCCAAGTGCACCAGCCCCTAGAGGCCCATGCGCCAAGATATAGGAAAAAGGGGAGAGTCCTAAAGGGGGAAGGCACCTCCGAGGTGCCTTGGGGAGGATGGACTCCTCCCCCCCTCTTAGCCGCACCCCTTCCTTGGAGGAAGGGGCAAGGCTGCGCCTCCCCCCTCTCCCCTGTCCCTATATATAGTGGAGGGGAGGGAGGGCATCCATACCTGAGCCCTTGGCGCCTCCCTCCCTCCCGTGACACCTCCTCCTCTCCCGTAGGTGCTTGGCGAAGCCCTGCAAGATTGCCACGCTCCTCCATCACCACCACGCCGTTGTGCTGCTGCTGGATGGAGTCTTCCTCAACCTCTCCCTCTCTCCTTGCTGGATCAAGGCGTGGGAGACATCGTCGAGCTGTACGTGTGTTGAACGCGGAGGTGCCGTCCGTTCGGCACTAGGATCATCGGTGATCTGAATCACGACGAGTACGACTCCATCAACCCCGTTCACTTGAACGCTTCCGCCTAGCGATCTACAAGGGTATGTAGATGCACACTCCTTCCCCTCGTTGCTAGTCTCTCCATAGATAGATCTTGGTGACACGTAGGAAAATTTTGAATTTCTGCTACGTTCCCCAACAGGGTCAAATCTCACGTGATTTTCGAATGCATTAATTGTGGAATGGAGGGAGTATATGGTTATCAAGTCATGGGAGGCTTCATCTAACCCGGGATCTTTGCTGGTTTAGTAGTAGAGTCGCTGTGGAAAAAAATTGCTCCATGAGATGCATCTGAGGTTTCAGTTAGTCCCCGGTTATATTTAGTTGTCATAAATTACTACTCCGTAGATTTGAGTTAGTCCCCACCCATGTTAAATGATTCTTAGGTTTCTACTCCTGTGAGTCTTCCTTTGCCTGCAATAATCTTGCTTTGCCCGCAAAAATCTTGCTTTGCCTGAAATAATCTTGCTTTGCCTGCATAATCTTTCTTTGCCTGCAATGATCTTAGGTTTGTACTCCCATGATTTCATTTAGGCTTAGATTTCAGTTACTAATTAAAAGTTCTTGTGATTTTGTCATCTGTGAATCAATGAACGATTTCTTTGTATGCATATTGTGAGTAATTCTCCGCATGCAAGGCTGCAGTAATCTTCATAACAAGTTTATAGCAGTATGAATGGTTATCTCATTTGCATGGCCAGTATTTACCTGTGTGCATGTTATTTTTGTTAGAGTTATATATATATATAGCCATGTAGCCTTTTTTCTTTACCCCATTGTATAAGGGGTTTTCTGCATATTACCTGCACCTGTACATGTATATATACTGGCCTATGGCCCCATGGGAATACAAGTTGCATATTCCTAACATGGTATTAGAGCTTTAGGGTTTTTTTTCGCACGCGCAACTCGTGCTAAGATCCCATCGCGCCGCCGCTTTTTCTCTCTCCGGCTGCGCTTCTCCACGCCGTCCGCCACTCCCGCCTAGGCGCCGCTGTTGCGCTTGGCTTGCTGCCTCCCTAATCCGCTGCTGCGCTTGGACGCATCCATGCCCGACAGCCTTGTTGGTACGCGCGGGATTGCTGCTCGATCTGTGCGGGGCTTCATCCGATCGTGAGCATAGCTGGAGCTGCTCGTCGTGACGTGTGCTTCCCCACCTGCACGTTGTGTTCCTGCATGTGACGTGTGCCTGCCCAAGTTGTCCACTTGCTGCTGCTTTCCCACGTGATGCTCTTGGTTCCAGCTCTTGTTTGATCTTCGCCCGCATCACTCGAGGCTTCTTCAGGCTGCTCCCACGGCACACTCCCGTGAAGGCCGCTACCTCTGCAGGCTCGATTCGGCCGCCCTCTGTTTGGATTGATTCGTGCCGCCGCCGGATTCTGCCGTCACCCACCGGATCTTGCCGGCCCCGTTTCTGTGCTGGCACTGTCTTCCTCCAGGCTAGTGTCTCTCGCTTGCGCTTCAATGATTTCTGATGGTGTTTTCGGTGTTCCTTACACCGATCCTGTCTCGCACATGTGCCTTTCATCGGTTCTTGGTGCTCGTCCATCTATACAGTCGTCCCTTGAGGCGACTTCAGTAGGCCGTGTTGGTCACTCTTCCGCGGTTCCTCTTGTGATCTTCGCACATGGTGATTGTCGCTCTACATCGACTCCTCTCGCGACTTGCACCGGCTGTGCTGGTGCATATGACTTCATCGACTGCGTCTTGCCCACGCATCTTCCTTTGGCGCTTGGTGATTGTCTGCATACAGCCTCGTCTCCTTCACCAGCCTTTTCAAACGCTGCTGGTTATGCTCCACCGCCACATTTAGCGGATTCCACATGTGGTGGCGGCCGCTCATCTCTTGATGTTACTGCGTTGACTACTTCAGCTCCGTCCTTCACTAAGGAGGAGATTGCGCGACTTCGTGCCCTGCTGAGTACCTCCGGCTCTCTATTGTCGCCGGGTGCATCTTCGTCGACCCCTTCAGTTGAGCCCCTGACCGAGCAGGAGATTGTGCGACTTTGATGCCTGCTAGCTCCATCTTCCGGTTCTTCATCGACAGGTTCTGCTAGTTCTGCTACTGACTCTTCTGGCATTGAGAGACCACCTTCTACACAGTCAGGTATATCTCCGTGGATTCTTGATACTGGAGCATCTTTTCATATGACTCATGATTCATCCACTTTGTCTTCTCTTCGTACTCTCGATTCTCCTGTTCATGTTCTTACTGCTGATGGTACCTCTCTCCCGGTTAACGGTCGAGGCATTCTTAGCACCTCGTTTTTCATGTTCCTGATGTTTCTCATGTTCCTCGACTTACCATGCAGCTTCTTTCTGGTGGCCAGATTGTTGACTCGGGTTGCCGGGTCATTCTGGACTTTGACTCTTGTTCTGTTCTGGACCGTCACACTGGTGCTCTCCTTGGTGCTGGCCCCCGGCGCCGTGACTCTCAGGGTCTCTGGGAGCTTGACTGGCTTCACCTTCCCTCCGCTGCTACCGCCGCCAGTCTCTCCACCTCTGTTGCCTTGTCTACCAGCTCTTTTCAGCAGTGGCATCATCGTCTTGGTCATTTGTGTGGCTCTCGTCTCTCCTCTTTAGTTCGACGTGGCCTTCTTGGATCCGTCTCCGGTGGTGTGTCTTTAGACTGTCAGGGTTGCCGGCTTGGTAAATAGATTACCTTATCCTCATAGCAAGACCGTGTCTCAGCGTCCTTTCGACCTTGTTCACTCTGATGTGTGGGGTCCAGCTCCCTTTGCCTCGAAGGGAGGTCATCGCTACCATATTATCTTCATAGATGATTTCTCTCGGCACACATGGATATATTTTATGTCTTCTCGTAGTGAGGTCTTATCTATCTATAAGCATTTTGCTGCCATGGTTCACACTCAGTTCTCTACGCCTATTCGTGTGTTCCGTCCTGACTTTGCTGGAGAGTATATCTCCAAGATGTTGTGTGGAATTCTTGCCGAGCAAGGTACTCTTGCTCAGTTCTCTTGTCCTGGTGCTCATGCTCAGAATGGCATGGCTGAGCGCAAGCATCGTCACCTTCTTGAGACGGCTCGTGCGTTGATGATCGTTGCCTCTCTTCCACCTCACTTTTGGGCTGAGGCTATTTCCACTTCCACCTATCTCATCAACCTTCAGCCGTCCACTGCTTTGCAGGGTGGCGTTCCTTTCGAGCGTCTCTTTGATTGTTCTCCTGATTACTCGGTGCTTCGTTCGTTTGGTTGTGTTTTTTATGTTCTTCTAGCCCCTCGTGAACGCACCAAACTATCCGCTCAGTCTGTTGAGTGTGTCTTCTTAGGCTATAGTGATGAGCATAAGGGCTATCGTTGTTGGGATCCTATCGGTCGTAGGATGCGTATTTCTCGGGATGTAACTTTGATGAGTCTCGTCCTTTCTACCCGCGTCCATCTTCCTCGACCTTTTCAGTGGAGGATATCTCTTTCCTCACTTTTCCTGACACACCTCCCTCTGTGCCCAGTATTCCTATTCCTCGTCCTGTTGTTGCAGATCTGACGCCATCCTCTCCTATAGATTCTTCTCCACCTGCATCACCGACACATTTCCCATCTCCACCTTCATCACTGATACCTTCCCCTTCTTCACCTTCATCATCACTACATTCTCCGTCTCCACCTCCAGTGATTCCACCTCTTCCCTCCTTTCCTTTTCATTATACTCGTCGTCCATGTGTTCTGGATAAATCCACTGACGTGCCATCTACTTCTGGTGCGTCGTCCTCCTCATCCCAGCCGACTTATGGTCTTCGGGCTCGGCCTCGCCCTCCCCCTGACCGCTATTCTCCTAGTTGATATGCTCTTTCGGCTGTACTTGAGCCTACGTCTTATCGCGATGTTGTTGTTCATCCTGAATGGCAGTTTGCGATGGCAGAGGAGCTTGCTGCTCTTGAGCGCACCGGCATGTGGGATCTTGTTTCTCTTCCTCCCGGTGTTCGTCCCATCACTTGTAAGTGGGTCTACAAGGTTAAGACTCGCTCTGATGGTTCTCTTGAGCGTTACAAAGCTTGTCTTGTGGCTCGTGGTTTTCAGCAGGAGCATGGTCGTGATTACGATGAGACATTTGCTCCTGTGGCCCATATGACCACTATCTGCACACTTCTCGCTGTGGCCTCTATTCGACATTAGTCTGTTTCTCAGCTGGGTGTTAAGAATGTCTTTCTTAATGGTGAGCTGCGTGAGGAGGTATACATGCAACCCCCACCTGGGTATTCTGTTCCTGATGGCATGGTCTGTCGTCTTCGTCGCTCTCTCTATGGCCTTAAGCAAGCCCCTCGCGCCTGGTTTGAGCGTTTTGCCTCTGTGGTGACTGCCGCTGGTTTTTCAGCGAGTGATCATGATCCAGCATTGTTTGTCCACATTTCCGCTCATGGTCGGACTCTTCTTCTTCTCTATGTTGATGACATGATCATCACCGGCGACTACCCTGAGTATATTGCCTTTGTGAAGGCCCGTCTTAGTGAGCAGTTTCTGATGTCTGATCTTGGCCCTCTTTGCTACTTTCTTGGGATCGAAGTCTCTTCTACCTCTGATGGCTTTTTTATTTCCCAGGAAAAGTATATCCAGGATCTTCTTGCTCGTGCTGCTCTCACTGATGAGCGCACTGTTGAGACTCCCATGAAGCTCAATGTTCACCTCCGTGATACTGATGGTGACCCCTTGTCTGATCCGACGCGTTATCGTCATCTTGTTGGGAGTCTTGTCTATCTAGCTGTCACTCGACCGGATATATCTTATTCGGTCCATATTCTGAGTCAGTTTGTCTCTGCTCCCACTTCGGTTCACTACAGTCACCTCCTTCGTGTTCTTCGATATCTTCGAGGCACGATCTCTCACCGTCTGTTCTTTCCTCGCTCCGGTTCATTACAGCTTCAGGCCTATTCGGATGCTACGTGGGCCAGTGATCCCTCGGATCGCCGTTCACTTTCTGCTTACTGTGTTTTTCTTGGTGGTTCTCTCATTGCCTGGAAGACAAAGAAACAGACTGCAGTTTCCCGTTCGAGTGCAGAGGCTGAGTTGCGAGCTATGGCTCTTTTGACGGCAGAGGTGACTTGGTTACGGTGGTTGCTTCAGGATTTTGGTGTTTCTGTCACTACACCTACTCTTCTACTGTCTGACAGTACAGGTGCTATTAGCATTGCGCATGACCCTGTGAAGCATGAGCTCACCCAGCATATTGGTGTTGATGCTTTTTATGTGCGCGCTGGTGTGCAGGATCAGGTTATTGCTCTTCAGTATGTGCCTTCCGAGTTACAGTTGGCGGATTTCTTTACGAAGGCCCAAACTAGAGCACAGCATGCCTTCTATCTCTCCAAACTCAGTGTTGTTTATCCATCATGAGTTTGAGGGGGTTTTAGAGTTATATATATATATAGCCATGTAGCCTTTTGTCTTTACCCCATTGTATAAGGGGTTTTCTGCATATTACCTGCATCTGTACATGTATATATACTGACCTATGGCCCCATAAAAATACAAGTTGCATATTCCTAACAATTTAACCGTATTAGACTCTTACAGACCTGTCTGCATGGATGATTGATCTCTCATTACCACAGCATAATGTTACTATGCTATGATTTGCTGATAAGATATATTAAATTACAGTGTGTATGTGTGTACATATTACAGGGCATGTTTATAACTCCCGTTTGTTCTTTGCAGTATTCTTAGTGTATAACCTCTCGTCCTTCTATTTTTATTAGGAAGGCTGTTAACCAGTTCTTGAGCAAGCTGAAACCAAGCGAGGGTACTGTGCTGGCAATTGGACTTCTCACGGGCATAGGCTCAATCTTTTCTGGTGTCTACATGGGTATCATTGCCTCGAGGATCGCGTCGCTGCAAGAGCAAAGGCCCACATTGACACTATCTTCGCTGCGGAGAAAAAAGAGCGCGAACTCTTCCAGCGCGTAGCTACAGCTGCGCACCACGATTTCATGGGCAAGTCAAATGAATCCACTGCTCAGATCCACAGGGAAATGGCTAGTCTTCGATCCGAGATGATGGCGCTCCAGTAGAAGGAGTTCAAGCACCGGCAGGAGCTCATCATTGCCGCCAAGCTGCTTCAAAGGTACGATATGGAGGGAGTGGAGCAGACAGGTAACGAGTCGAGTGTGGACAGAGAGGGAGGGGGGGTGATAACTAGAATGAGAGCGAAGTGCAATTAGATTGGTTCTCTTCGTGATTTTGTGGGTGACACTATCCAATGAGTAGTGGGAGACGATGAGTAGTCATTGAATTTTGGTTAACCTGTTGCACTAAGAGGAGTGTTCCGCACGCATTTTGGTGAACCAATTTATATGGCTTAATCCGTGGTCGCTTATGCTGCTACCAACCTTTTACTCTTTTGATGTATTTGTTTGCATCTGCCCATGTTTTTCTCCAGATGAGACTGCCATTTCTGATAGCAATCCTGATGCAGCTTCGGTGACGGTGCGTGTAATCAATTGTACAACCATATTTGTCGCATTTTTGGGTAATTATGCCAATTTAATTGTCAGCATATACATGTTGGCAATGTCTCCCAAAAGTCTCTGTTTCTTTGTACAAGCAACACTTCCGTTGGCCCGTTTAATTGGTTCTAATATGATCCGTTTGCCTTTACTGAGACTCCACTTCTGCACTTCAATAGTGGCGGTGATCTTTACACGTAACAGCATCTAAAACCCAACCTAGTTACTCTGCACGAACGTTTAGGGGATCGGTCCACAGTGACCGGTCACCCCTTAAATGTCCGCATCCATACAATTACATGCAATGTAGAACTTACTCTAAGAGCAACTCCAACGTGCCGATCCATTTCATCCGCACGTGTCTGTTTGGTTCGGCGCGGACAGAAAAATCGGCCCAACGCGCCCACCCAAATGGATTCGTGTCCGCTTTTCCTCCGTTTGTCTACCCATTCCCGGCCCAATTTTGAGTCTGTTTTGCGTCAGCGCGGACACATGCCACGTGTGCCTACTCCTCCATCTGGCCCGCTAGTCGGTGGCACATTGGCCATCCTCTTCCACCCATATCGACAACAAACCCCCGCCCGCCCGCCGCCACCGCCTATTTTTCCAGTGCCTCTGCTAGCAGCCCGTGCCAACACACCTCCCCTAATGCCGCCACCTCCCAAATCGCTGCCACCATCGCCTCGCCGCCTGGGTACCGCAGCTTCCCACCCTCCACTCCGACATCGCCGCGAGCGGGAAGCCGCCTCCCCGCCCCGTCCGGCAACTTCGCTCGACACCGCCCGTTGTCCTGACGCTGACATGCTCGTCGGACGCCGCCAGGCCAGCCACCTGGTCCAAGGGAGGCGCGTGTCTCTTCACCAATCGCCGGCCAGCTTCTTCGTTGACACTCGCAAGTTGTTCGAGAGTTTGCCTCAAGGTACAAAATGTGTTGTTGCAACATTGGGGCAACTCTAGCTACCTCTCCCTCTCACGGCTGGACAGAGGTAGAAGAAGACACAAGAAATTCCGGGCCGGCGCACGAACGCCGCCGTGGGTGCACGCACACCCTAATCTTTCCTCTCCTTTGCAATGTCTACATGGCTGGCTCCAACTCAACCAACCAATACACCGGGGGTGGGTTTTATACCCAACACGCACACACACAGCCAGGCAACAACCTGCCCGGCTCTTATGCACACGACTTGCTCCACTACATGCACTCACGCACTAATAGCTGACTTGATCACCCATGATCCACATGACCCGGGCCTGCCTCTCCGCAGATCCCTACAGCCACGCTACACACACCAACAAACTAGTTCGCTACAGCCGCACACATGACGCACACCAACGAACTAGCTAGCTACTGCCAGCCATGCTACTGCACACACGCTACACACGGCCGGTCGCCACAGACCTGGCACGTACGCGCACACTCGCCGGTCACCACGGACCTGAGCATGGCTTATTCCCATCAAAATGTACTCCGCAGACGAGTTTTTTTTCCACAATTTCCTGTGCGACCCCGACGATTCCTCGTCCGATGATGATGAGGAGGAGATATTGGTTGCTGTGTTGGTTCATGACCACCTTAATAGGCAGCGTCTGTTGTTCCGGGGCTCGATCACGGGGCACATTCCGGCATTGAATCACAACCAAGAGAGCGACCATTTCCTTCTTTGGAAGGACTACTTTGACGCAACCAACCCATTGTTCAAACATCAGAAATTCCGGCGGCATTTCCTTATGGCTAGGCACCTTTTCAACCGTATTATAGAGGGGGTGGTCGGATACGATAACTATTTCGAGTGCAAAAAGGATGCCCTTGGAAAGATTGGCTTCTCATCTTATCAGAAATGCAGTGCAGCCATCAGGATGCTTGCATACAGAGTGCCCGGTGATCTCATTGATGAGTATGTCCGTATGAGCGAGTCTACATGCCTAGAGTCTATGTACAGGTTCTGCAAGGCTGTGATTGATATGTTTGGCCCTGAGTACTTGAAAGAGCCCACTGCTCAAGATACATCCCGCTTGTTGGCGATGAATGCCAGCAGGGGCTTCCCAGGGATGCTTGGCAGCATAGACTGCATGCACTGGGAATGGAAGAACTGCCCTTCTGCTTGGCAAGGGAAGTATAAGGGCCATGTCATGACTTGCACTGTCACACTTGAGGCTGTCGCCTCACAAGATCTTTGGATCCGGCACTCTTTCTTCAGCATGGCCGGATCGCACAATGATATCAATGTGCTTCAACGCTCATCGGTGTTTGTAAGGCTTGCCCAAGAGCAAGAGGGTGCTAGGAAGGATGTCGATCATGCCTTTGGTGTTCTGCAATCTCGATGGGGCATTGTTCGGTATCCTGCTAGAACTTGGAGCACCAAAAACTTGTGGGAGGTGATGACTACTTGTGTGATCATGCACAATACGATCATAGAGGATGAGTGCCCGGAACGTATTTACTATCAAGGGTTTCAGTTTCAAGGTGATAATGTTGTGCCTGAGCACGGAGGAGAGGCAATGTCTGAACAGCTCACCCAATTTCATCATGAAATGCGTGATTGGGAAACTCACATGCTGCTGCAAAATGATTTGGTTGAGCATATGTTGGCTCATGTTGGCAACCAATAGATGTATATTTTTTAAATGTATTTGAGACAATTTAATTTTTATTCGGCTTGTAAAACTATGCTAGATTTATTTGGTTGTGAAACCATGCTATTTTTGGTTGCTTGTGAAACTATGCAAAATGTGTGTATATTTGTTCAAAAACGTGGGCAAATATTGGTCGACGCGTTGGACGCTCTGCCGACCCAAATCATAAACAGGGAAAACGTCGAACGGACGCCAACCCAAACGGACAAAATCGCCATCTGTTTGGGCCGGCGCATTGGAGTTGCTCTAAATATTCATTGGCGTCGCCCTACAAGTTCTTGTTGTTCCTTTCGGTGCCCATGTCACCGGACACGAGATCCGTGAAGTGAATGTTCGGTCGCCAGTGACGAAGAGTAGGACGTTGGACACAAACTGGCCCACATGAGACATAACGTGTTACCGTCTCCCTTGCACTATTATTCCTCATCGGAGCCCGTAGACTGGACGTCGTCGGTTGAGGTGAAATAGATGACAGATGTGGACGAGCGAACCTCATGGTTGCGGTGCCATGGGGTGCCGGTCACCTGATTCGGCTCCATCTTGCTGTGGCGTGCAACTCCAACTTTGCGGCGTGGCCTTGAGGGATGCCGTGACCTCCCGCGCCCTCTGCCTAGCATTATGGGCATGCCTCACAGCCACAACAAGGACATGCCATAGACATTTACCTCTAACGCAGAGTCTGATGTCACGGGAAGGACGGGCCATCGAAGGGGTTGTGCCGCCGCCAACCCCACGCCGAGGCACCAAACGGATCGCACTGCAGCCGTCAAGGCTGTTGGCATGCGCCTCGAGCCAGTAACCCCGGTGGATCCAAGCGCCATTTGCACGGACGCAACGGATTCCTGCCAGATCAAGTACGACCACAGTCGGGCGGACTCCTCCCGGAAGCAATAGAGAGCCAAGACGACCATCTCCTCCTCGGCCTCGCATGGAACGTAGTCCCAGTTGATGGATCGGGAGATCTCGGAGTCAGATCCGCTACCCGTCATGCCAGAGAAGGCCGGAGGTCGTCGAAACTGAGTTTGTGGGTGGAATGGAGTGGCTAGAGTTTCGTCTAGGATGTGAATAGAGACAAATATATGTGGTGCAGGGGTGGGCTAGCATGGGCTGGATCTGACATGGCAAATGTGCCCAGGCACGCCCGGTCCGCCCCAGATATGGACTAGGTATGAGGGGTGCCGGTTAGCCCGAAAGTATAGGGCCAGTATGAGGGTCGCGGCTTGGTCGAGATTTTATGACTGGTCACTGACCGGGCCATCCGCCCGGACGTATAGGGAGCGTTTGAGGAGTCCGTCTATAGATGCTCTAATACACCGTCTCTTCCACCACCCCGGACGGCTACATCATTTCCACAAGCGAAATTTGGCACAGGTATCCTGGCACCCCTATGCCTCCACCTTAGCTCATTATGTAGAGGAACGTGCAAAGCAACAAAAAATTACTGTACAAGGAACACTACGAAGGTGCATTGTATAGCCACTCATCAACAGATGGAGCTTCCCAGATTGGGTAATAGTTCAATCCAATCACCGATCACCGCAGCGCAGAAGTAGAAACAATAGCACCAGAGATAATATTATTTCCATAAAGTAATGAATCATAAACAGGCTCACCAATACCATCTTCTGGTCTATGGAAAGGGTCATTCTACGTAATTGATGCATGCCATCAAGTTTGCCCTCATGAGAGAGTCATAATTAATAAATTTTCATAACCATTGCCATGTATGAGAGTCGGTGGTTAATAAATCAAGGAGAAAAGTGAGCACTTTAAGGATTAGGTATGTCAGGGTTCTTTCATAATTCTGTTACCGTCCCACAATATAAGATTATTTATCAAGCTAGGAGTACTAGAGAATAATATATTCATCTTGTTAGTTGAGGTACACACATCACAAAGGTCTGAATTGTTTTCAACTTTATTTTGTGAACATGATTTGGAGTATGCTTGGTGTGTATGATTTTGCATGCATTTTTTAAATATCTTTTTTTGCGGGGAAATTTCCGATCTATTCATCTTCAATCATAGCAGTACAACGAATACCAGAAATAATAAAAATTGCATCCAGATCTATAGACCACCTAGCGATGACTACACGCACTAAAGCGAGCCGAAGACGGGGGCTAAGCGGGGAGACCTTTACTCCATCTTCAGTAAGTCGTCGTCTCCTCGTCTTTCTGATCAGGACACAAACCCTAGCAAACCTGAAAGAAACGACTAAAAACGGAGCCCTCCCGCCACCGCGCCCTGCATGGCCCTAGGACCACCAGAGAGGAGGCAGACCTGCGGCGGCGCCGACGGGAGGCAGAAACCCTATCTTTTTTATGGAGGGGGAGGAGCCTATGGAGCCGGCTTTTGACGCCAGTGAGAAATATCTAATTAATGCTAATTATATTCTCATGTATGCCTTGAGCATGTCTTTATTAAAGTATAATATTATGGGTTATCTCCAATACCATTTACGGGTATGCCTCAAAGAAAGATACAAGTATTCAAAAAGAGGTTATAATTATTTGGTATGTCCTTGTCCAAAGTATCAGTTTTGTGTATATCTTCAAAGCATATGCATGTAGTGAAAAAGGGTATGCGAGTACAATATCTAGGTATATGAACGTTCGAAAGAAAACAATAAGCATAGTACATTCTTAAAAGTGTGTTAAAAAGGTACATTCGTAAAAGTAAAAATAACTACCACCGTGTTTATATTATTTGGTCACCTTAATTGTATAGAAAAAATAGTTGGAAAAAGTGTGACTCGGCCTTACATTTCTTTAAAAATGAAAAGTCATTATTTAATCAATTGTACACCATGCACTAATAAATAGTACTTGCCATAACGCGCCTAGTACTTGCCATAATGCGTCTAGGCGCGTTATGGCAAGTACTATTCATTAATAGTTGGAAAAAGTGTGACTCGGCCTTACATTTCTTTAAAAATGGAAAGTCATTATTTGATCAATTGTACACCATGCACTAATAAATAGTACTTGCCATAACGCGCATGGTGTACAATTGATCAAATAATGACTTTTCATATTTTGTTTGCATGTACTAATATCCTAAATGGTAATGATTGTTTTTCATAACGAAAATAGTCTGAACACTTATACTTGGGTACGTATATATAGTGTACCCGAGATAATCATGTGTATATGTTATTAGACCGAGATACTAGTTAGTTGGTATTATACCTATCGCAAATTTGTATGCATTGATGTTATACCCAATGATGAAAATATACACACAAATATCATACATTTTAATAACTACGTGTTGACATTATACCCAACAAAAACATACATATAAATATACCTTGATGCGAATATACAAATAAATATATACGTGTATACTCAATAAAAATATAAACATAAATATACATATCTTGATGTGATTTTTTTTGTATATACCCAGCAATGTCACACATTTTATAAGTGGTATATGTACCCGAGATACCCACGTGTATCTGTTATTAGACCGAGATACTAGTTAGTGGGTATTATACCTAACGCAAATTTGTATGCATTGATGTTATACCCAATGAAAATATACACACAAATATCATACATTTTAATAACTACGTGTTGATATTATAGCCAATAAAAACATACACATAAATATACCTCGATGCGAATATACAAATAAATATATACGTGTACATCCAATAAAAATATAAACATAAATATACATATCTTGATGTGATTTTTCTTTGTATATACCCATCAATGTCACACATTTTATAATGGGTATTATGCCTAATGAAAATATGTGCATGTTGGTGTCATACCCAATGAAAATACATACATGTTAGTGTTATACTCAATAAAAGTATGTACGTACTAGTATACATGTAAAAAGTTGAGTAGTATTTTTGTAATTAATTATTATGCACCTGCCATACATGGCAACGAGTATGCTAAACAATTAATTGCAATTTACTATCATGAAGGAAAAATAATGACACGTATAAATGAGGCAACCTTTATTACTTTTCATAGCACTACAGTCATGCAAACAAATAGGGAAGTAATAATGTGGGTATGCATGCAAAGTCTATACCTATTTTAACAGGGAGATCAAGTATGATCCAACGGCATCTAGGTAAGGAGCCTAAGTACCTAGGTGTCTCAAATGTTTCCTACAAGCAGTGGTAGTTATCATCACCTACGTTTTGTATGTTGTATGTAGTATCTGTCGAAATTGAGAGTATGTCCATGTAGTATGTAGTATATAACAATGATTAGATAGTATATATATACTAATTTTTAGGTAGTATATACCATGTTTTGGGTATGCTCTTTTTACATACAAATATGTACGTATTTCACAAATATAACAAAAACTATGGGCTGGTGCAATTTTTTTATGTAACTTCTTTGAAATATCTTAGATATAGTATACGAATATATTTAAAATGATAAAGTAGTATATATAGTACCACATGGTAGTATATGAGACGTGGGGTAACTACCACCGGGTGGTAGGACGCCAGTTTGGGACAGCTATGTGCCTGGGCACCTTGCCTCTTCATCGTTGGATCGTGTTCAGCGATTGATTTGAAAACCAATAAAAATGCATCGATTGCTAGTTAATTTGGCAGGCTTTAATTCGTGGACCGTCCCATGCATGCATGTCGTGTGATAAAAAGGCAAGGTATTAATATGTAAGTGGACATTTATTACTTTCTTATATAGCATGTATTCTGCCCTTGTATAACAGATCAAATTAGGAATGGGTACGTATGACGCAAGATTTCATTGAATATATAAGCACCCTAAGAATGCACATAATTTTGATAGTAGGTATTGCATACCCGTATTAGATAGTTAGAAAATAAAATAAAACGCAAATAGTTTTAAAAATAAATTATTGGGTATATACGTACCGCATGTGTACATAATTACATGAGTAGGTATTAGATACCCATATTTGTACATAATATCATTAGTAGTTACTTTTTATGGTATTGTTAGTAGGTATTAAATACCCATATATTTACATCAATTATTGGGTATATACGTACCCGATATGAACATAATTTCGTTAATAGGTATTAGATACTCATGTTAAATAGTTAAAAAATAGAACGTAATAGTTCAAAGAATAATTTACCGGGTATATATACCCGCGTATGCAGATAATTTTATTAGTAAGTATTAGATACCCGTATTAGATAGTTAGAAACAAAAATACGCATATTAGATAACCATAATAGTTTAGAAGAAAATAAAATATTACTATGATTTATTGTATGGCAAGTCTTGCATGCCTAATAGTTAAAAACGAAAATAAAATGTAAACATGGAAAGTCTTGCATGAAGAATAATTAGGAAACAAATCAAACATTCATTGTGTGGCGGTACATACCTAAAACAATCAAGGTGCCTGGGCACCTAGGTGTCCCAGTTAATTTACCTATGTCCCAGTTAATTTACCTATATATATAAATATATGGGTACGTACTCCCAGGAGTATTACTATTCATCACCCAGGGTGCAGAATAAGTTATTCTTCACCAAAGGTAATCTTACGATCATTTCATAATTAAATTATGCTAGAAATTCAAATAGTTACATTTCTATTGATTCACTACGTAAAATTTGACATAAGAAAATAAAAATATAGGTCATAAGAGAAGAAAATTTGCAGTTTATGTGTATTTTAGACCATGTTTTTACGTTTGTAATTTTACATAACATAAAATATTTTTTACGGCAATTATATATTTCTTACGGTCTCTTTTTGCGTCGGAAATAAGACAAAACTTACGGAACGTAAAATTACGGTGCATTGATGGTAAAATAGAGGGGGGTGAAGAATAACTATTCCTCACCCAGGGTAACGAATAGCGCAACCATATATATATATATATATATATATATATATATATATATATATATATATATATATATATATATATATATATATATATATATATATGTATGTATATATAATGCTATTCATCACACATGGTGCAAAATAAGTTATTCTTCACCCAAGGTAATTTACTATCATTTCATAAATAAATTATATTTAAAATACCAATAGTTACATTCATGTTGATTCACTACGTAAAATTTGACATAAGAAAATAAAATTATATATCATAAGATCAGAAAAATTATATTTTATGTATATTTTACACTACGTTTTTACGTTTGTAATTTTACGTAACATAAAATATATTTTTACGGTATATTTTTCTTACGGCCTATTTGTACGTATGAAATAAGACAAAATTTACGGAATGTAAAATTACGGTGCATTGATAGTAAAATAGAGGGAGAGTGAAGAATAACTATTCTTATCCAGGGTGACGAATAGTTACTACTGCAGGATGCTCATAACGCGACACTATGATTAGAGACCCTTCAACGAAACTATGTGCGATACCATAATCGCAAACGGTGGTGTAAAAAACCGTCAAAAAAGGTGCAAAACATTTACGATGGAGGATGCATCAAATACGGTTCAGATTTTAGTTGCATGTCCGTAGGCTCGACCGCCTCCTTGGCCCAGGTGTCCACCTAGGCAGGTGCAGTAGAGGAACTTGGCCGTCACATCCTCGAGCTGGTGATCTCCGATGAAATAGCCAACTTGGAGCTCGAGATCGCGCTCCAGATGTACCGCGAGCGTGTCGACCGCTTGGACGAACGCCTGCATGAGTTTAGGCAGAGCCAAAGCGCTGCTGGTCATGGTCTCATGAATGCATTTTATTTTGAAAAGTCGTTTCGACGTGGATAGCTATGTATTCACAGCAATCATAGTATTGCTTTATTTATTGCTTTGTTTCAATGTGTTTACTCTATTTTCCATTCTTATATGTTCTGTTTCAATGTGTGTATATATGCTTTCCATTTTGTATATGTGGATGATAACAGCTAGATTTAAATTAGTATACAAAAACAGATAGAAAATGGAATTCATAATATATATATTAAATGTTCATTAGTTCATCACAGAATATATATATATAGGGTTGGACTATTATGTTATTGTCCGGCCCTATATAAGCGCGATGGTGATCGAACCCACCACCTCCCTCCCGATCCCCAACTCCTCCTCCAGCGCGCCGCCCCCTCCCTCCCCCACCGCGCGGCGCCCCCTCCCTCCCCGTCGGTGCGCCGCCCCCTCCCTCCCCACCCGAGCCAGCCCGAACCCAACTCGCCTTCTTCCACCGGAGGCATCATCGCGGGCGAGCGAGCGACGGCGGCAGCCGGAGCAAGGGAGCCCGCGGCGCTGTGACTGGCCGACGACGGATCCACAACCCCCATCCTCTTCCTCGTCAGGATCCTTGGCCTGGGGCGTGATCCGCTCCTTCGTCGGGGCCATGATCGCCGCCAGCAGCTGCCTCCCCGGACCTCATCGCCGGACATCCATCACAAGCAGCGGTGCCGCCGTCTCCCCAAGCTCCTTGCCTGCATCAATGGCACCGTCTCCCAAGAACATGCCAGTACGTTGCCCGCGAGAGGCGGAAGAAGATGTTAGCTCGAAGAACATGCCACTGGAGCTAATGTTTGTGTTCAGTTCATCAGTCCTGCAATGAAGAAGATTCGGTAAAAATTGCACACACTATGATCTACATACATATTACACTATCAGATTCATCAGTACTACATGTGTGCTGCATCAGTGACACATGTTCCTATGATGCAGTAGATGGTACATTGCAAAAATGATTGCATCAGTTCATTACACCCCTGCCACTGATGCACAGTTTGGATGTCGAGGTTACTGTCAGTACCTCTAATATGCTAGCTTCAGTTCAAGCCAAAAAACATAGACGTATGCATCAGTCCAAGTAGCTACTAGGCTTTATATAAGGTTCAGCTACCACTGCAAACTTGGATGATGTTATTTCTACTAGTGCATGTCGTGTAGTTGCGTCAGTTCGAACTAGTAAAAAAGATGTTGTTTAAAAAAATATACACTTTTTACACATAAATTCAATGATACATAAACTAGGAGTACTTCTAGTGTAGTTGCATAAGTTAGAGAAGAAAAAAAGAGAAGAC
>NC_041382.1:607206010-607292627 GCF_002162155.2 Triticum dicoccoides | reverse complement strand
CATACATATCTGAAGTTCAATGTTCAGTTTGCAAGCAGTGCACAAATGTTCATGCATTAGTTATAGGAAAAAAGATTAAAAAAACTTTCCATAACAGATGAAGTTCAATGTTCAGTTTGCAAGCAGTGCTAAAAATCAGTACATCAGTACTGAACATGTACATTCATCAGTTCGACTAAAAACTAAACCAGATACAAAATAGAGCACAAAGTTTAATAATGGCCAGTGATGCAAGTCCAACTTGTACATTGCCTTTAGTGCATGACATGTTACCCATAGCATGTATACGAGAAAAATGCAGAAAAGATTAATCCCAAAACTATTGAATGTCATTGCAGAAACATGCAAGGCGGCACACGCACCGAGGGTTTGATGAGCCAAGCAGATATGGGGCACCGCCTGGTTGGGTAACACCAAAAATAGCACCTGGATACTTCAACAATACATGCAGATTTCAAACTACACCAGAATCATTAGAAGCACGGACAGGTTCTTCTATGCAGCAAACACCAATATATGGGAATACAAGCTTTCCCACTGCGGGGTTGCAACAAGGTCAACAATATCCCCAACAACAAATGTTTTCCTTCCCTAGCGCATGCAGAAAGGCAAGGACACACAGGCTTCCACCAGTCGCTCCATCTACATCAATCATCCGCGATGCAAAAGCGGTTGTGACGGGAAGGCCAGGCCAAAGAAACAAAAAATTTGGCCACTCTAGCAAGATGCAAAGTACAAGATATGAGCCATATAGACAGGAGCAACCTCACAAAGAATCTGAGGGGAGACGGTCGTACAATGAGAGACGGAGACCTTCGTCAACATTGATCCCTCCAAGAGATGCATTACTGCATGTGCCAACGGTGACACCACCCGCGCCCATACACCAGGGTGAACAGCAAACACCGGAGGCAACACAGAGCTATACACATGTAAGTATCCACATTCAGAAAAAACATACAAGAACAGTCCATACCATGGTACTGTGACCACCCCATCTAACATTTTCATAATTGTGTTTTTGTTTGCTCACTATTGCGTGCAGCCACCTAACATTGAAGCTTACGTTCTGCCAACGCTAGAGATGCGCTTTGAAACTTTCCAAGAAGCAAGGGACTTCTACAACGTCTATGCAAAGCACGCGGGATTTTCTATCAGGGAAGGCTCCAAGGTTGAGACCAGAGTCTACCTTTATTGCACGTGCTATGGAGTCTATGAATCGAAGGTGTCAGAAGCAAATAGACAGCGGAACAAGACGACAGCCAGGACTAACTTCAGGGCTAAAATGAGGCTGAAGAGGGAAAAGGATGGAACACTTGTCGTAAAAGAGATAGTCTGGGAACACAACCACATGCTACAGCTCACTCCTGAAATGCTTGTCTTCTTGCACTCCCACAAAAACTTTGACAAAACAATCTTGGAGTACGTCAAGTACCTGCAGTTCAAAGGCATTGAACACGCGCAAATCATGAGCATACTGGGTGGTGATGACCCCGGTAGCTACTTCCTCGAAATGAATGCCAAAGACCTGATTAACCTGTAAGTACAAACTTGTTCTCCTCCCATAAACTGCCTCCGTCTTTTTTTCCTCTGTCAGTACAAACATATTACGCAATGCATGACCGGATGCCAGTTCAACATGCATTTTTGAATGATTGTTCACTTTTAATATGCAGCAAAGCAAAGAATTCAAGGATGGATGATGTGGACGATGTCCTAAAGACTGTCAACTTCTTTAGGGAGATGAAAGCTATAAACATGGAATTCTTCTGTGACATGCAACTCGATGAGTCCGACAGAGTTAAGAACATATTCTGGGCGAACACAAGCTGCCGAGGGGCCTATCAGGACTTTGGTGACTGCATAACATTTGACACCACATATAAGACCAACAAGTACCATATGCCACTTGGGGTGTTTGTAGGTACTAACAACCACTTACAGACTACATTCTTTGGTTTCGCCCTGATAAGAGATGATGATGCAAATTCAATCAGATGGCTGTTCAAGACATTTTAAAGGTGCATGAGAGGGAAGGCTCCTACATGCATCCTCATAGGTACAACCGCCAAAACCACCCCCATCCAAAAAAGGAAAATAACACAGTAAAAATGTTGTGTCAGTTCTATTTTGTATATATG
The DNA here is from genome assembly GCF_002162155.2 of Triticum dicoccoides. Taxonomy (NCBI): domain Eukaryota; kingdom Viridiplantae; phylum Streptophyta; class Magnoliopsida; order Poales; family Poaceae; genus Triticum; species Triticum dicoccoides. The sequence goes on along the minus strand of NC_041382.1, from coordinate 607,290,486 downwards.
CACTACCATCTGCTAACCACTCCATGTCTCTTTTCTCACTACCAGACCAGTGCCCGGCAATGTCTTTGGCGATCCCAGATGCTTTCAAGAATACAGTACACAAGTTGTGCCGCTGGCACATTATGAAGAAGTACCGGGAACACCTCGCATACATGTACAACCTGCACGAAGACTTTAAGGATGAATTCACATCAATCCTCAACTGGCCCCTCATGCCAACTGAGTTTGAGGCTGCCTGGAAAAGACTCATGGATAAGTTCAACCTCCATGATGATGCCATGATGGTGGGCATGTGGAACGATCGTGAGAGATGGATATCGGCATACTTCATATAAAGTTTCTGCGCCAAAATGACATCCACACAACAAAGAAGAACTTCGTAAGTGAGAGACAAAACCGCCACCGGTTTGTCAGCCAGGTAAACTCCTGTGTCAAAATAAGGAGGCAGACAGAGAACCAGGAGACAATGGGTAACCGGGTATAGCTCTATCACTTGTCGTAAGACAAAAAATAACATGCTTACTAAAGTAAAACTTTATTAGTTGGAAAAAATTTTACTGCGAGAAAACTAATAATTTGGTCATCATTCTTGCATGGGCAGAAGGAACAAAACACGCTGGCCTTCTATGGGTTTGACACCCAGATGGCAAAACTTTACTCACGAGCTATGTGCAGCGAGATCGGAAAAAGGCTAAAACTGAGCACACTCTTCACAGCGATATAGACGGAAGATCCCACAAAGTACCTCGTGCGCTACAACAAACCGCAAAAACTGTCTGCGTGGGCTCAGCACGCATTCTAGGTGGTTGCAGACCCCGTGGGAGAAACATATGAGTGCAAGTGCAGGCTATGGGACAACACAGGTGACGACTAAAAAAAAGATGTTACATACTCTACTACTTTTTGCAAAGTTTTTGTTCGAATGGAATGACAAAAAACACGCACCTCTTCAAAAAATGCAGGTATTTTCTGCGTGCATGTCCTGTGCGTGATGCAGACAATTAAGGATGCCAGCATTCCAGAGAAATACATCCTTAGGAGATACACCAAACGCCCGAACATCCAGCCAACATTCAACATAAATGACTTGAGGACAGTAGCGTCAAACAAGGCATCCCAATACTGCATTGAAAGCTCACTTTTGACGCTGAACATGACGGTGCACAGAAAAAGCTTGAGAAGCCAAGAGAAAATGGCGAGGTCATGGGTCGTCATGGACAAACTTGAACAAGAACTCGACACCATGCATTCTAGTGAAAACAGAGGTTCCACGGACAATGAAGCCATTGAGCAGGATATTGCTACAATGTTATCCGAGATGAACCATCTGTGAGCTATTGACCCATTCGACAACGAGGAAGAGGAGCAATAGCAACCAGAGCTTGCCCATGTGCACACTCAAGAGCACCAACATGCTCACATGCAAGATCATGAGCTTGATGGTGCTGTAGGCGAATGACATGACAACAGGACATCCTACCAGCAGTAGCAGGAAAGGGTGATTAAACCACCCATATTCTCAAACACAAAGGGGAGGAAGAGTAAGACGCAAGCAGCGAAAGCAGCAGCCAAAAAGCCGACATGCCCCATCAGGCGCATGGAATTTGGCCCGGATGGCAAACCTCTCGGGATAAGGGCATGCGCATTCTGCAACGTCGTGAGCAACCATAATTACCGCACATGCCCACTCCGCACAGATGCCACTGTCAACAAGCAAACGATGCACAAGCAGATTGGAGCTGCCCCGGTTTCTACCAATGGAGACGACACACGTAACAGCTACACTTGCCGCAAATGTGGGGGAACTGATGGACATAATGCTCGCACGTGCAAAGTGGGCAAGGAGGTCAGTGGCGCTGAACAGAAACAAGGCAAGGTACAAAGTTCCAAAAAATCAAAAGAAGAGGATGAAGAAGAAGAGTTTGACGAGAATCACAACCAATCAGACAAAGACAATGAAGATGACAGTGTTGGGGACGAGGAAACTGAAACTGACAATGAAGCTGCCAAGGCTCAACTAAGAAAGGGCGCCGGCAAGGGACAACATTCGGGGCCAGTTAGGAGGAGCTCAAGACTGAAGAATTCATAGTGGTTATGCTGCTGCGTCAACTCAAAAAATAAGCTTGTACTCTCAGTTGCATCGGTACACAATGAGGAAGCATATCAGAAACACTGTCGTTACCAAAACTTATTTAGGTTTATCATCGATTTCTCGATCAGTACTACAGTTAAGATATAATTTGTGATTTGTGCCCACTGGACAAGTGACATTATTATGTAAAACATTTGATAATCCTTTTGAATGCAGTCACAAATACATTTCAAACAACTTATATGGATTATATGTAACGCCAACACTACTATCGACGAGTAACTCAACAAAAATATGTTAAGGAAAATTTAAACTCTTATAGAACATCAGTACTGATAATTCTCACTTGTCAGTACGAAGGCATAGTAACCAAACACACCCGTGAACACCTCAAAAAACATCATTTAAAAAAACGAGCTATGTCTGCTTCTGCCAGTCCTAGTTTAGAAAGACCATCAATACATAAAAATAATTACCTCAAGCAAATTGCAAAACATAATACACCTATACTGATGAAAATCTAATTTATCTGTAAAAATTACTTTCAGAGATTATCTTTATATAAACAAATCCTTTCAAAAAAACAAAAAAAATGTTTTAAAAACATTAGCATGACACACATAGTCTGACTGATATTTGGCAAGTTCAATTACACTTCAATCACCAGTCCAAGTACCCACAGCAGAGAAGTACAAAACCTCCATCATCACCACCCCTGAGACGTGCAAGTGGGATAGACAGCTAATAAGTACAGCCTGACAAGACTACTCAGTGCGTCATTAAAAACCCTTTGTCTCGGACGGTTAGTTCTTCCAGGCCACCACCCGCGCCACCCACTGGGCGGTTGCCACAAGGGACTGCAAACGGTGACCCCCATGACCACTATACCCACACCCCTGACAAACCACCTCCCACACATCCCCCATCGACGCACTGCAAAAATACCCCATTCTCTTCCATCTCTGCCTCATTCCCAGAAACCACCATTGCCCCTTACATCTCCACTGCAGACAAACCACAAACTTCTCTCTCCCAAGCCCAAAGTCGCTGGAGGAGGGCCATGGCGGAGGAACCGTCTGCCAAGGGTCATCATGGCGAGACGTCGGACAACACCAGCAACCTTGTCGACGTTCACGTCCCCGGCGAGAAGCGCGAGTACACCACAACACTCACAGGGGTTGAGCTCCATGGCAAGGAGACGCTGGAGATCGTATGCACTAGAGAACCAGACAAGGTCGATGAGATGATCTCCAGGCTCTGGAGGAAGGCTGGCGGCAAGCTTCGTAAGATCATCGGCGTTGGTGTGCACTACACCAGCGAAGATGAACCTCCCCAGATGGCAGCAGTCCTGCAGTTGTGCGTCAACGAGCTCTGCTTGGTGTACCACATTGCAGCGGTCACAAGATGGTGACCCACCCTACTCATTGCCCTATTTGGTTCATCTATTTTATTAGTATTGTATCTTGAAAATTTCATCAGACTTGTTTCCCAACTAGATGTACTAGTGTGGTTTGTGAAAAGTGGATGCACTACTGCATTTTCTCAAGTAGATACACTATAAATGTATTTTTGAACCTGATGCACTGGATTACTATTTGGAAAATCTTGCGGAACATTAATTTCTGAAGTTGATCGACTAGTGTAGTTTCCGAACTTGATCCAATAGTGTAGTTTATGTACTCGATGTATTAAAAAGATGTTTCTGAACTTGATGTAGTGAAGTATTTTCTGAATTTGATCTAATGTTATTTTCATAAGCAAAAAAACTAAGGATTTGGTGTAGCACTGGTTATGTGTTATCCTATTCAACAAAAGTAAACTAAATTAATACTAAAGCAGCAGATACAACATTGACTGAAACTATGTATAATTAAAAAAGAAAAATAACATGATCTACTTAAATTTAATTTCAGAACTTTGTTTACTAGTTTCTGAAGTACATTCATCCATTAATTATGATATATAAGCATCTTCTTCATGGATTCATCGCTTGTAAAACAAAACCAAAATGAATAATTCAAACATCAAAGTAATGCTGATTTTCGAAATGTCTCTCCCCTTGCAGGCCCAAGCGCCTGAACGAGATGCTGCAGCATGAGAGGTTGTTCACATTTGCCGGTTTCAGCATGGAAAGCGACAAAGAGAAGCTAAAGATGTCTAGTTTGGAGATCAACCCCCACAAGTTCATCGACATTCAGCATCGCTGGAGAGTTCCATACACCAGAAAAGAGTACGACTCCTTGACTGATGTTGCAGCCAGCGTCATCCACCCATTCTACAAAGGCATGAAGAAGAACATCGACATGCAGGAAGATCACACACCGTGTGGGGCCAGCCCGCTGCCAAACAAGCTCATCGAGTACGTAGGACTAGATGCGTACGCCGCATACAAGTCATGGAACATGATCGACTACATCACAGATGGTTGGGAATTTGCAAAAGAGCGGGAGGCTGACAACTACTATGACCTCCCCTTTCACCCCTTTTAGGGATGAAGATACATTAGACCCCGTGATACGTCTCCGTTGTATCTACTTTTCCAAACACTTTTGCCCTTGTTTTGGACTCTAACTTGTATGATTTGAATGGAACTAACCCGGACTGACGTTGTTTTTAGCAGAATTGCCATGGTGTTGTTTTATGTGCAGAAAACAAATATTCTCGGAATGACCTGAAACTCCATGGAACATCTTAGAAAAAATAATAAAAATCCTCGCCAAAGATGAAGACCAGGGGGCCCACACCCTTCTCATAAGGGTGGGGGCGCCCCCCCCTAGGGCGCGCCCCCTACCTCGTGGGCCCCTTGGATGCCCTCTGACGCCAACTCCAACTCTATATATTTGCTTTCGTAGAGAAACAAATTAGAGAGAAGAAATCATCGCGTTTTACGATACGGAGCCGCCGCCAAGCCCTAAAACCTCCCGGGAGGGCTGATCTGGAGTCCGTTCGGGGCTCCGGGGAGGGGGATTCGTCGTTGTCGTCATCATCAACCATCCTCCATCACCAATTTCATGATGCTCACCGCCGTGCGTGAGTAATTCCATTGTAGGCTTGCTGGACGGCGATGGGTTGAATGAGATTTATCATGCAATTGAGTTAGTTTTGTTAGGGTTTGATCCCTAGTATCCATTATGTTCTGAGATTGATGTTGCTATGACTTTGCTATGCTTAATGCTTGTCACTAGGGCCCGAGTGCCATGATTTCAGATCTGAACCTATTATGTTTTCACGAATATATGTGAGTTCTTGATCCTATCTTGCAAGTCTATAGTCACCTACTATGTGTTATGATCCGGCAACCCCTAAGTGACAGTAATCGGGACCACTCCCGGTGATGACCATAGTTTGAGGAGTTCATGTATTCACTATTTGCTAATGATTTGTTCCGGTTCTCTATTAAAAGGAGGCCTTAATATCCCTTAGTTTCCAATAGGAAACCGCTGCCACAGGAGGGTAGGACAAAAGATGTCATGCAAGTTCTTTTCCATAAGCACGTATGACTATATACGGAATACATGCCTACATTACATTGATGAATTGGAGCTAGTTCTGTGTCACCCTAAGTTATGACTGTTACATGATGAACCGCATCCGGCATAATTATCCATTACTGATCCGGTGCCTACAAGTTTTCCATATACTGGTTTACACTTATTTACTTTCCCGCTGCTATTGTTACAATCATTACAAAATACCAAAAACATTACTTTTTCTGTCTTTACTTTTGTTGCTGCTACCAGCACTATCATATTACTTTGCTACTAAACACTTTGCTGCAGATACTAAGTTTCCAAGTGTGGTTGAATTGACAACTCAGCTGCTAATACTTGAGAATATTCTTTGGCTCCCGTTGTGTCGAATCAATAAATTTGGGTTGAATACTCTACCCTTGAAAGCTGTTGCGATCCCCTATACTTGTGGGTTATCAAGACTAATTTTTGGCACTGTTGCCGGGGAGCATAGTTGTATTCTTTGAGTCACTTGAGAATTATATCTGCTTATCATTATGAAGAACTTGAGAGATCCAAAAACTAAGATCTATCCCTCAACTACGAGGGGAGGTAAGGAACTGCCATCTAGCTCTGCACTTGATTCACCTTCTGTTATGAGTAAGTTTGCGACACCTACACCTGCTTCTGCTATTCGTTCTGATATGTCGCATGTTATTGATGATGCCACTTCTGCTATGCATGATACTTATGATGAAACTGCTTCTATGCCTGATACTACTGTGCCCCTTGGTGAATTTCTTGATGAACAAGTTGCTAGGGCTAGAGAAAAAAATTATTGAATCTGAATACGATGATGATAGTGATGATGAAAATATGCCTGTTATTCCTGAGGGCTGTCTTTTTGATATGGAATCTTCTGCCGCTATTTTAGCTTGCAAGGATAGATATGAGCTTAAGAGGTTACTAATTAAATGGAACAAAGAATCACTTAAAGATAAAATGAAACCCGACCCTACTTTTGCTACTTCACCTATTTGTGTTCCTGATAAGGATTATGAATTCTCTGTTGATCCTAATATAATTACTTTGGTTGAATCTGATCCGTTTTATGGCTATGAATCTGAAACTGTTGTGTCACATATTACTAAGTTAAATGATATAGCTGCCCTGTTTACTAATGATGAGAGATCGTGTTACTTTTATATACTCAAAATATTTCCGTTCTCATTAAAGGGTGATGCTAAGATATGGTTTAATTCTCTTGATCCTGGTTGTGTGCGTAGTCCCCAGGATATGATTTATTACTTCTCTGCTAAATATTTCCCTGCTCATAAGAAACAAGCTGCTTTGAGGGAAATATACAACTTCATGCAAATTAAAGAAGAGAGTCTCCCACAAGCTTGGGGGAGGCTTCTCAAGTTACTTAATGCTTTGCCTGATTATCTTCTTAAGAAACCTGAAATACTTGATATCTTTTATAATGGACTAACCGATGCTTCCAGAGATTACCTGGATAGTTTTGCTGGTTCTCTTTTCAGGGAAAGAACACCGGATGAAGCTGAAATCCTATCGAATAATATGTTGACAAATGAAAATAATTGGGCACCTCCTGAGCCAGCTCCTGAGCCAACTCCTGCTCCAATTGCTGAGCCTATCCCTAAACCAACTCTAAAGAAGAGAGGTGTTCTATTTCTCAGTCCCGAAGATATGCAAGAGGCAAAGAAATCTATGAAAGAAAAAGGTATTAAAGCTGAAGATGTTAAGAATTTACCGCCTATTGAAGAAATACATGGTCTTAATATACCGCCTGTTGAAGAAACATATGATCTCAATTCTTTATTTACTGAAGAACCTCCTCATCCCGACATCCCGACACAGGTAGTAAAGGTAAATTCTCTCTATAGATATGATAAAGCTGAAGTCCCTCCTACTAAAATTGCTAGTCAGTGCTTGGATGAGTTTGATAACTTTATGTTTAAGCAAGACAACTTCAATGCTTATTTTGGTAGACAATTAAAAGAAAATGCTTATATGATTAGACGCTTGGGTGATTATATGGCTAATATTAAAGGTGAACTTAAACTTGTTAGCAAACATGCTTCTATGGTTACCACTCAAGTAGAACAAGTACTTAAGGCTCAAAAAGAAGTGCTGGATGAAATGAACAGTAAGAAAAATGATTATGCTGTTAGAGTGGCTACTAGAACTGGTAGAATGACTCGGGAACCTTTGTATCCTGAAGGCCACCCTAAGAGAATCGAGCAAGATTCTCAAAGAAATAATATTGATGTTCCTAGTTCTTCTAAAAAGAAGAAGAAGAAAAATGATAGAACTATACAAACTTCTAGTGAACCTATTGCTGAACCACCTGATAATCCAAATGATATTTCTATGTCTGATGCTGAAACACAATCTGGTAATGAACATGAACCTAATGAAAATATTAATAATGATGTTCATGATGATGCTCAACCTAGTAATGATAATGATGTAGAAGTTGAACCTGCTGTTGATCTTGATAACCCACAATCAAAGAATCAACGTTATGATAAAAGAGACTTTATTGCTAGGAAACATGGTAAAGGGAACCTTGGGTTCAGAAATCCATGCCTTTTCCTCTGAAACCATCCAAGAAAAAGGATGATGAGGATTTTGAGCACTTTGCTGAAATGATTAGGCCTATCTTTTTGCGTATGCGATTAACTGATGTGCTTAAAACAAATCCTTATGCTAAATATATGAAGGATATCATTACTAATAAAAGAAAGATACCAGAAGCTGAAATTTCCACCATGCTTGCTAATTATACTTTTAAGGGTGGAATACCAAAGAAACTTGGAGATCCCGGAGTACCTACTATACCTTGCTCCATAAAAAGAAATTATATTAAAACTGCTTTATGTGATCTTGGAGCCGGTGTTAGTGTTATGCCTCTCTCTTTATATCGTAGACTTGATTTGAATAAGCTGACACCTGCTGAAATATCTTTGCAAATGGCTGATAAATCAATTGATATACCTGTCGGTATTTGTGAGGATGTGCCTGTTATGGTTGCAAACGTTACTATTTTAACGGACTTTGTTATTCTTGATATACCCGAGGATGATAGTATGTCTATTATTCTTGGAAGACCTTTTCTTAATACTGCAGGGGCTGTTATTGATTGCAACAAAGGCAATGTCACTTTTCATGTTAATGGTAATGAGCATATGGTACACTTTCCGAGGAAACAACCTCAAGTTCATAGTATCAATTCTATTGGAAAAATTCCATCAATTATATTTGGAGGTTTTGAATTTCCTCTTGCTACTGTCAAGAAGAAATATGATATACTTATTATTGGGGATGTGCATATCCCCGTTGAGGTAAATTAGTGTTATTTGAAATTTCTCCGGTTTCATGATTATCGGAATGAGTTTGTTAACAAGACTTGATCAACCTTGTTAGTGGATTCTTTTTGATGAGCATGAGATGGATGAAACTAGAGGCACAAACTTCTGTACCCTCTCTATTCTTTCTGTTATTTATATTAAATAAAGTAAAAATAGTATTTTTCTGTCTGTTTCCTGACTTATCCGTGCAATATAAAAATGTCCTGAAAATAAAAGTCCTCAGAATGCCATGCCAATTTAATATAATTTTTTCGAGAATATTTGAGGATTTACTATGCAAAAATTACCGCGGGAGGAGCTGCCACCTGGCCACGAGGGTGGTGGGCGCGCTCCCCCCCTCTAGGGCGCGCCCCCCTGCCTCGTGGGCCCATGGTGGCCCTCCTCCACTTATCCCAGCACCCATCTTCTTCATCTGTCTCACACAAACCCGAAAAACCAACTCAAGCACGAGTTCCAGCCACTTTTGCTGTGATTTTCGATCTCCTTGCTCAAAGCACCTCTCGCAAAACTACTTGGGAAGATTGTTCCTTGGTATGTGACTCCTCCATTGGTCCAATTAGTTTTTGTTCTAGTGCTCTATTCTTTGCAAATTTGTGCTGCATAGGTGACCATGTTCTTGAGCTTGCATGTCAAATTTATATGATTCTAAGTAGTTCTAATGCTTGATATAGGCTCTAGGCACTTGTAGGAGTAGTTGCTATCAGTTTTATTGAAGTTGGTTTACCTTTATTTTGAAGTTACTAAATTTTGTAGAATTTTTCAAAGAAAAACAATATGCTTAGGAAGATGTTCCAAGGTGGTTCCTCTAAGAAGCAAGGACCCAGGATTGCTATGTGCGATGCTGACGAGGATCTACCAAGAGACGCTCCAGTACGGCCTTGCGAATGGCCGTCGGAAAATTTTATGGACCGTGCGGGAATTAAAGAAGAATTCAAAGCATATTTGCGCAATGCCGGTCTTGAGGATTTTCAGGCTAACAAATGCCCCCAGTATCATGATCTCACAAGTTCATTTGTGAGGAGGTTTGAGTATTCATCTTCGCGTAATTCTCCTTCAGTCATGTTTGATCTCTATGACAAATCTTATACCATGGACTTAGAGGATTTCACTCTTGCATGAAAACTTCCATCATGGGGCAGTATTAGGGATCCCCCTAAATCTGAATTTAGAAACTTTCTTGCTAGTATAACTGTAGGGGAATCTAGAGATATAACGTAGGCTACCATAGGGAGCATTCACTTTCCTGCTATACATTATTTTGCTCTCTTCATTGGTAGATGCATAAATGCTAAGGATGAAGCATGTCACATGTGTGTCCCTGATCTCAGCATTCTTAGGAGCGCTGTGTTAGGAGACCAATCTTATCATATGGGAGCCATTGTAGCTCGTAGGTTTGCATCATAATAGACATAATGGAGATTTCTTTGGAGGAATTTATGCAACCCGCTTAGCTCATTTTCTTGAGATAGACATTCATGAGGGTGATACGGAGTTGCCTCCTACATATTTAGATTATAACTCTATGGCTTCGCACCAGTTTGTCGAGAGGCCTGAATCACCTCTCTTATATCGTTTAATTTTTGATAAACGACGTGTTTTCCGTATTACTCTCCCTGCTCCTGCCTTCTTTGATTCACAGACAAAAAGAAGATATGTTATTACCAGAGAGGAGGCAGAAGAGTACGAGAGGAGAGCGGAGGCAGCTCGACTCCACGCTGCAGCTCAGCAGGCGATAACCGCTGCACATCAGTATGATCCCAACTATTCCTCCTCATCACAGTACGACCCCAACAACTATTATTATGGATATCCGCCAGGCCAGCCCTTGTTTTGGAATCTAACTTGTATGATTTGAATGGAACTAACCTAGACTGACGCTGTTTTCAGCAGAATTGCCATGGTGTTGTTTTATGTGCAGAAAACAAATATTCTCGGAATGACCTGAAACTCCACGGAACATCTTAGAAAAAATAATAAAAAATCCTCGCCAAAGATGAAGACCAGGGGGCCCACACCAATATCACGAGGGTGGGGGGCGCCCCCCTAGGGCGCACCCCCCTACCTCGTGGCCCCCCTGGATGCCCTCTGACGCCAACTCCAACTCTATATATTTGCTTTCGGAGAGAAAAAAATCAGAGAGAAGAAATCATCGTGTTTTACGATACGGAGCCGCCGCCAAGCCCTAAAACCTCTTGGGAGGGCTGATCTAGAGTCCGTTCGGGGCTCCGGAGAGGGGGATTCGTCTCCGTCGTCATCATCAACCATCCTCCATCACCAATTTCATGATGCTAACCGCCGTGCGTGAGTAATTCCATCGTAGGCTTGCTGGACGGTGATGGGTTGGATGAGATTTATCATGTAATCGAGTTAGTTTTGTTAGGGTTTGATCCCTAGTATCCATTATGTTCTGAGATTGATGTTGCTATGACTTTGCTATGCTTAATGCTTGTCACTAGGGCCCGAGTGCCATGATTTCAGATCTGAACCTATTATGTTTTCACGAATATATGTGAGTTCTTGATCCTATCTTGCAAGTCTATAGTCACCTACTATGTGTTATGATCCGGCAACCCCGAAGTGACAATAATCGGGACCTCTCCCGGCGATGACCACAGTTTGAGGAGTTCATGTATTCACTATGTGCAAATGCTTTGTTCCGGTTCTCTATTAAAAGGAGGCCTTAATATCCCTTAGTTTCCAATAGGACCCCGCTGCCACGGGAGGGTAGGACAAAAGATGTCATGCAAGTTCTTTTCCATAAGCACGTATGACTATATACGGAATACATGCCTACATTACATTGATGAATTGGAGCTAGTTCTGTGTCACCCTATGTTATGACTGTTACATGATGAACCGCATCCGGCATAATTATCCATTACTGATCCGGTGCCTACGAGCTTTCCATATACTGGTTTATGCTTATTTACTTTCCCGCTGCTATTGTTACAATCGTTACAAAATACCAAAAACATTAATTTTGTTGTCTTTACTTTTGTTGCTGCTACCACCACTATCATATTACTTTGCTACTAAACACTTTGCTGCAGATACTAAGTTTCCAGGTGTGGTTGAATTGAGAACTCAGCTGCTCATACTTGAGAATAGTCTTTGGCTCCCCTTGTGTCGAATCAATAAATTTGGGTTGAATACTGTACCCTCGAAAGTTGTTGCGATCCCCTATTGTCGGTGTCAAAACCGGCGGATCTCGGGTAGGGGGTCCCGAACTATGCGTCTAGGCCGGATGGTAACATGAGGCAGGGGACATGATGTTTTACCCAGGTTTGGGCCCTCTTGATGGAGGTAAAACCCTACGTCCTGCTTGATTAATATTGATGATATGGGTAGTACAAGAGTAGATCTACCACGAGATCAGAGAGGCTAAACCCTAGAAGCTAGCCTATGGTATGATTGTATCTTGTGATTGTTGTTCTACGGACCAAAACCCTTCGGTTTGTATAGACACCGAAGAGGGTTAGGGTTACACAAGGTCGGTTACAAAGGAGGAGATATCCATATTCGTATTGCCTAGCTTGCCTTCCACGCCAAGTAGAGTCCCATCCGGACATGAGACGAAGACTTCAATCTTGTATCTTCATAGTCTAATAGTTCGGCCAATGGAGATAGTCCGGCTGTTCGGAGACCCCCTAATCCAGGACTCCCTTAGTAGCCCCTGAACCAGGCTTCAATGACGATGAGTCCGGCGCGCAATATTGTCTTCGGCATTGCAAGGCGGGTTCCTTCTCCGAATACATCACATAAGAATTTGAATACGAGGATAGTGTCCGACCCTGCAAAATAAGTTCCACATACCGCTGTAGAGAGAATAATATTTTCGCAAATCCAATTTGCTGACTTGTTTTTGTAGCATGGCGTTATGTCATGGCCCGATGATTATTCAAACCGTTTTTCTTCAACCAGCTCCACACATAATGTGAGGCGGTTTCTTGACACGTCTCGTCAAAGCAGAGATCGTGCTCCCCCAATTATGGGATTCTCATTAATGCGGTCGTGGGTAACCCAACCGTGTCTAGGACCCCTAGATTATAGGCAAGTCCTAAATGGCTATGGAGAGGACGCTTGATATTCACCCTCTTTATAAAGGGACAAGGTTTTCGCTTTTTCCCTCTCATGCTCAATCTAACCCTTCCCCCGCCTCGAGTTCCAACACCCAAAGCCCAGGTTAGGTGCTCTGGATCTTCAATCATGTCCGGGTCCAGCCTTCAAGGCCGATGGATGCCCTCCTCCGTGACGGAAGAGGACATCAAGAAGTTGAGGGAGGCCAGATACCTGACCGCCGAGGTTTCGCATCGGCTTCCTGCTCGAGGGCAGGTCGTCCCTACTCCCGAACCCAACGAGAACGTCGTGTTCGTCTCCCACTTCCTTCGAGGCCTAGGCCTCACTCTGGATCCCTTTGTCAGGGGTTTGATGTTCTATTACGGGCTAGATTTCCATGATCTAGCTCTGGACTCCTTTCTCCACATTTCGACATTTATTGTCGTGTGTGAGGCCTTCCTCCGCATTACCCCTCACTTCAGCCTGTGGCTCAAGACCATTGAAGTGAAGCTGAAGATGATCGAGGGGCGACATGCAGCATGCGGAGGTGCATCAATAGGCAAGATGGCAGGAGCTCCATGGCCGAAAGGTTCCATTCCAGAGGTGTCCGAATTATGGCAACGAGAGTGGTTTTACGTCACAGCTCCCAGAAGTGCCAAGTGGGCGGCTGCCCCCGCTTTCCGCTCGAGCCCCCCACCACGACTAATGTCATGGGTTAGCAGAGGTCTGAGCTGGGGTCCAGCCAAGGACGTGCCTATACTGCAAAGCCACATTTGAGATCTCTTTGAGGGAGATTTTAATTTGGTCGTGGTAATACAAGTTATGCTGGTTCGTCAAGTCCAGCCTTGCAAACGCTGGCCCCTTGGCTTGTGGGAGTTCAACCCAGAAGGGCCGCATGCCATTCAAAGTTTCCTCGGCCTGACGCACGAGGAGATGTACAAGTCATTCTTCGGAACTCAAATAGAGTGTCCGGATGCTACTAAGGACATGGGCCTGAGCAGTAACCGCGCCGCCGAACAAGTAAGAAATCCTCTAGCCGAACACACTGTCCTTTATTCATCATGAAGTTATTTCTGAGAGATCGCTCTTTGACCAGGACTGTCTAACAAAGGCGAAGATTATTCGGTGTTCGGCCCCCCTCCCTAAGGGTTTGGAATATCCGGTATTGGAAAAGATGCTCGAGCTCGCACCTTGCCCGGAGCCCTTGAAGGAAGATACAGGGGGGAATAATATGGGCGGAAGCGGGCCCCCATCGCTGCCAGTCCCAACCGAGGGAATGAGCGCCTCCTTAAAGGAGGATAACTGGGGGAGGAAGAGGACTGCTTCTGAGGATCCGGAAGCCGAGGCCTCCAAACGAGAGAAGAAGTCTCCAACAGAGGGTCCTGCCTCGGGGGGTGCTCTTGCCGCACAAAGTCCGCGGGGGGATCAGCCCTCCAACGAGTCGTAAGTGATCCAAAAAATGCTTTAACAGTGAAGGTATACTATATTTCTTCTGAGAAAATAACCGCCGCATATGTCTTGCAGTTCGGGTCTTAGCCCTTCTCAGTTGAGCTCGTCTTTGGGGGATCTTCTTCCGGAGATGATGGAGAGCGAAATGCCTCCCCCGGACTCCTCCGCTCAAGAAGCGGGCGACCCCGAAATGTCGTCACGGAGGGCCTCTCCAGATCCGGTGAGGCCAGAAGATAATCCCATAGACCCCCGAAGTCCCCAGCATCCGGCTCTCGAAGAGAGCAAACAAAAGAGTCCGGCATCGTCTGGTATGCGATCGGACGCTCTGAGGGAGCTGTTGGGGCGAGCAGCCATCTCAGAAGAACACCGTACACTGATGGGTATGGTGATGGAAAGAATTTCGTCCGCCGAAAGCGGATTACATGAAGCCTTTATGAGTCTACTGACAGGCTTTGAGGTACGTGAAATAATATGTGATAGTACCGCACATGTTAGGTGTGCCCTGTGTAGATAGTAGCCCCTGAGACTCTGGTTGTCATCGAGAACGGCGGCGAACAGAGGATCATTGTCCCAGGCAATAACCAGACTGCCTTTATGTGCAGGTGGTGGAAGCTCCGGTGGGTAGCCGGACTAGTGAGTTTGCCGAATTAAAACGGCAACTGGATGCGGCAGACGCTGACATCAAGCTTGTTAACAAGCGTCTTGACGAATCACAGGATAAGTAATGTTCTGGTGAATGTCACACAATAAGAGCAGCATGATGCCAGTATCTTTAATATGTTGTAACTGCAGACAGAGCTGCCACTGTGGAGACCCTTCGGCCCGAACTCGCCCGAGCCAAGGAACAAGCGAGGGTTAGTAATGTGGCTGCTTTGAAGGTAGCCGAAGAGTTAAGAGCCGAGAAGGCCGCCCATTGTGAAAGCAAAGAAAAGATGGCCAATATGACCGTAGAATTAAAAGGCACTGCCGACCATTGCCAGTTCCTTGAAGAACAGAACCGAGTGAAGGCAGCGGACCTTGAGAAGGCCACTATGGTGACCAAAGATAGTCGCTCTGCTATGAGGGCGAAGAAGGAAGAGTTGCGCAAAGTCGGGGATATTGCGGCTGGGAAGCCCTTTCTGCTGCGGAGGAAGTTCGGAGATCCGTGGTATGCCCCTCTGGATCGACTCTGGAGTTTGGCAGACGCATATATGGACTTGGCGGCGAGCGCTGTCGATGCGGTTGAATACTTCCAAGATCAATCAGATCGTGAAGTGGACAAGCTATTCTGGTCGCAATTCAACGTTCCAGAGCGTCCGCCTCCCTTGACTGATCAGCTAGCCGAATGGGCCAAACTTAATAGGTTGTCCGGACTCGCCATGAGGTCTGTTGTAGATCATTTGTGGCCGGAGAAGCCGAAGCCGAACATCTATTTCAGCCTAGTGCAACAGTTCCTTGGTGCGGTGCCGTGCATCAACGCGATGAAGAGGTCAGCGTGCATAGATGGCTCGCGGATGGCCTTTGCCCGTGTCAAGGCATACTGGGCGGAGATGGATGCTACCACTGTTGCGGCGCAAGGTTCGGCCATAGGCCGAGTAGCTGCCGAGCACTATTTTGAAGAGGTTCTTGAGGGTGCTCATTTGATAGAGTCTCAGTGCTCGAAGAATATTATGTTTGAATGACATGTATTCCCATTGTAAACACAATGTTTTTATGAAATATAGTAAGGTTGTATTTATACTTTTGTCAGAAAGTAATGTGATGCCTCCTGTGCGACCGTTTGTGTATATATGTATATAACCTGAAAGATTGCAGTCGTCGGCTTCAACCCCCACGCATAGAATGTGGAGGTGCTTGCAAAAAATGCGTGTTCACATTTAACCCAACGTCTTGGTCCTATTAAGGAGGTGATAGCGCAGCAAACGAGGCAACCAGACTATAATGCTTTAACACTTTCACTTAGCCATAGGAGTTTGACAGTGGGGCTACTAGATAGCCCCTGGTGGCTCCGCACTCTCCCGATCTCGGGGTGCGTACATGCCTTGCCGGAAAACGGCCCTTCGTTAAGGCGGAGGAATTCTAACATTCCGAGAGTTCATCGAGTGGTTGACCAGTCTCACGCTATATCATGACAATCAGTTTTCGGCCTTCTCTACTGAGGTGCTCGTTCAGATGAACCATGGCACAATCGCAGTAGTTCTCCTACTGCTGCCTTAGCCGATAAAGCGGAACGTAAGGCACCAAAACACAGGAGCCGGGCAAACCCAACATTTGACCAAAGACAATGATTCGAAGCTGATGCATATAAGGCCAAACTCGCAAGGCCGAACACTCCCTAAGGTATTCGGTCTTTATGGTATAAATCGGGCCTAAATAGTGCCCTTTGTAAGAAGCCCCTTGTGTCCAGGTACGTGCATTATTCTGACGTGGACACATGCCAAGACGTCAGCATCCTTCTCAATTGTACTGAGAATTCGAGGGATGTGTATCAATAAGAGACAGTAAAAAAGGTATACGCAGGGTCTTAATCTAAAAAGAATCCTTGGAGCGGGTCCTTGCTGCACGTCTGCACCTGTGTCTCCGTTGTGCCATATCCTGGACGGGTGTAGCACGATGATCATCTGTAAAAGAGAGGAACTTAGGTGAAAAAGTTGTCGTGCAAAAAGATAGTTTTTAAAGAAACCATGTATAACTAAAAATGAGTAGAAATTGCCACTTGTCTGCGCGCGTTGAGCCTCTTGTATTTGTAATAGGGGTGTGTCCATCAATCTGGTACAAATTACATATAGCAGCGCCGGACTCGTCTAACCGCGTCTGTGGTCTTGACGACCTATCAAATGTTTTAGTTGGTGAGGCCGTTTTTAGTGTGCGGCTGCCAAGGCAGTCGCATTCTCTTAGGCGCGCAAAGATCGCTTAATACTTCCGTTCACTGTAATGATGCCGCGTGGTCCGGGCATTTTGAGCGTCAGGGAAGCGTAATGTGGTATTGCATTAAAGCGAGCAAAAGCTTCGCGTCCAAGTAGTGCTTGATAGCCACTTTGGAACGGAGCGATGTTGAAGGTTAAATGTTTGCTATGGAAGTTACCGGGGAAGCCGAATATAACCTTTAGTAGCAGGGAGCCCGTGCAATGAGCCCCTGGGGCTGACGTTACTCCTTTAAAGGTGGAATTGCTATGGAAAATTTTTGTTGGGTCTATCCCCATTTCGCGGATTGTATCCTGGTATATCAGGTTGAGACTGCTGCCACCGTCCATCAGGACTCATGTGAAGTGGTATCCGTCAATTATTGGGTCTAATACCAGGGCAGCCCATCCTGCACGCTGGATACTTGCTGAGTAAGCACGATGGTCGAAAGTGATCGGTTGAGACGACCAGTGGCAGGACTCCGCGGTGGTATGCCTTTGGGCATATTTTTCTGGGAGTGCCGTTTTGTTTCTCCCCTTGATCACGTGTAACACATTTACCGTTTTGACTTCTGGTGGAAATTTCTTTTGTTGCCCAGTGTCTTGCTTGAGAGGCTCATCCTCGTCTTCGCTTGGTGTATCCTCCCCCTTGTGTACGGTGTTGAGCTTGCCGGACTGCTTGAAGACCCAACATTCTCTGTGGGTATGATTAGCTGGTTTACCAGGGGTACTATGGATCTGACATATTTGGTCCAGAATTTTGTTTAGGATGGATAGTTCGTCTCTGACGCCTTTAGAGGGCGGCTTTTGCTGACTTGGCCGAGAGCTTTTGAATCCGACGTTTACTGCCATGCTCTTCGTGTTGTCTTCTTTATTCTGGCGTTTGTTATTGTTGTTGCGCCGTGATTTCCCGTTTCCATCTCTAACTTTGGATGTACTGGGGTCGCTGATTTCTCGTCCTCACCCGCGCAAAAGCGGGTCATGAGGCTTGTTAATTCTGCTATTGTTCTCAGCTTTTCTTGGCCGAGGTGTCTGGCAAGCCATTCGTCACGGACGCTATGCTTAAAAGCTGCCAAGGCTTCGGCGTCCGGACAGTCAACACTTTGGTTCTTTTTAGTAAGAAACCTGTTCCAAAGCTGTCGGGCTGACTCTCCGAGCTGTTGAGTTATATGACTCAAATCATCCGTGTCCGGAGGTCGGACATAAGTCCCTTGAAAATTTGCTCGAAAAGCGTCTTCGAGCTCTTCCCAGCTTCCAATGGAGTTTTCGGGGAGGCTTTTAAGCCAGTGACGAGCTGGTCCTTTGAGCTTGAGGGGTAAGTACTTGATGGCGTGGAGATCATCTCCTCGAGCCATATGGATGTGGAGGATATAGTCCTCAATCCAGACCCCGAGGTCTGTTGTTCCGTCGTATGCCTCTATGTTTACAAGTTTGAATCCCTCTGGAAATTCATGGTCTAGCACCTCATCAGTGAAACATAGGGGGTGTGCGGCACCCCTGTATCTGGGTGTACCGTGTTGTTTGGATGTTTGTTGTGTTACATCGTATGCTGGGGCGCGCTTGCGTGGTCCGTAGATGGATCTGGTTGCGCTGTCCTTTTGGTGCGAGCCCTCGCATGGATCGCGTATTGGCTTGTGAGTGGCGTTGTTTGCCGCTCTATGTTGGTCGTGAGGTCGTCTATCCGGCCAGGTGGCTGTTTTGATTTTTGGTTGTGGGGGGTCTGAGGCCTCCTCATCGAATTCAGGTAGCAACTTCTGCTTTGGGTAGCTCTTGGTGGGGCGATTGTCGCCGTACTTCGCTGCTGTGTTGAGTACTTTACTCCATCTGATTTGGAGTGTGTCCTGCGCAGCCTTGAGCCTTTGCTTCTGCTTTTTCAGACTCCTCACGGTGGCAACAAGCCTTTGACGGGCATTCTGCTGCTCCGGGTGCCTGTCCGGCGTTATGTCGTCCGGACTATTATCTTTGACAGAATTGGTTTGTTCGGTTTGATTCTCCGTATTGCCGTGGTCCGGCAGTGGTTCGCCCTGCTCCAACGCTGGGTCTGTATGATCGTTATTTCTGCCGAGGTGCGATTTGGGGCGGCGCTTGCGCCACCGCTTTGACTGCTTCTCGAGGGAACAAGCCTTTGGTGCATCCTTCCGTTCCTCGTCGTCGTCTTCTTTTGGTGTGTCCACCATGTATACGGCATATGATGAGGTGGACGTCCAGCGCCCTGTGGGCAGTGGTTCCTCTTCGCCTCCCGCATCGTCGTCCATATCGTCGATGTCTTCGAGGTCGGAGTCGAGCATGTCGGTTGAGTCATTGACAGTGGCTATTAAGTGGGTGGTGGGTGGGCGTCGAATTTCTTTGTCGTCCACATCCCAATCCTGTTGGCCATAATCCGGCCAGGGCTCTCCTGACAAAGAGAGAGACCTTAGTGAATTCAGAATGTGGCCGAAGGGCGAGTGCTGAAAGATATCCGCGGCGGTGAATTCCATGATCGGCGCCCAATCGGATTCGATTGGCAGGGGCGCGGGCGGTTCAGAGTCAGAAAAAGAGTCCGGCACTGTCACACCCTGCATTTTGTAACATGTTATTTGCATTAATAAAGCATGAAAATTTGGACCAACAAAAACTTTTGCATTATTTGGCTTTTTGTTTTGAAGTTGGTTTTGTCTCTGTGATTTTAGAGTGCTCTACAAAGTCAACAACTTCACCCCCTATACTTCATCTCCTTGCCCCAAACTTCTGCCCAATGATCATGCCATGTGTATAGTGCAATATAGTATTTTCTTACAAAAATAATTTGGCCAAAAAGTATTTTCTAAAATTAGATTTCCAAAAACCCTTGAATTGAGATTTGCACTGCAAGTACTTAATTAAGGGCAGCAAAAATGTTTGCAAAAATATATTTGACTCCTATTAGATATAGGATAACCAGAAACCACAAAAATATAATTTTAAAAGTTATTTTCCTATTTTATTTAAAAGCTTTTTCTTAAGGCTAGAAATGGTCTTTAATAGGGAAAAATTATTTTAATGTTTCAAAAATATTTGAGAAAATTGAGGGAAACTCAGTGGACATATATTTTCCGTATATAAGAGTTTCAACACATGGTCATGTTCAAAATAATGGGCAAAACCTCCCAAAACCATTCCTGCCCATTTCAAGGATTTGAAATATTTCTACAGGAAATATTTTCATAAAAATCCAAGGAAAATCCAACAAGTCACAAATGCATATTGTGATGACCTTGCAAATCCTCATCTCAATTAAGGTCAGTTTGGTTCACCAAAATGCACCAAAACCCTCTCTGACTAGAATCAAATTTGAACAACTTTGTACTACCAACTTTCTCTCCTTGACCCCAACTTTTGTGATCATGTTCATATGACCAAATGAGGCCACTACACCAAGTGGTGCATCAAGGAGAAATGATTTGGTCAACCAGATCTGCATAAGTTCATTTCTGCTAATTTCTAGGGTTTACAAAAGTTGCATTGGCAACTTTGCCCAAATAAGCTCAAAATTGGTGGAAGGCCCTAAATATATGTGTCATTTCACCCTGTGGAGTCTCATGGCAGATGGAAGCCATCTACTTGCCCAAACCAGCATCAAACACCTTCTGCCACTTTACAAAAATCCCATTTTTGGCCTCTTTCACTAATCTCCGTAGGCTCAACTTTTTACCACAACACTTCCTAGTCCACCTCTAGCACCTGTGTGCTTTGCTGCCCAAGGAAGCAATGATGAAGGGGGGGGGGAGAACCCCATTTTTCTGCTCTAGACAACAGAATTCCCTCTCTCTCTCAGCCTCCTTCTCTCCCCTCAGCTTTCCAGAGCGACCAAGGCTCGTTCCAGCTTTTTCCCATGCCCCCTGCAGCCTCTAGACACAAGTGGACGCGCGCGGACGCGGGAAAGCCGCGGATGCCGGCCAAAGTCGCGCTCTGGAGCGCCCTGCCAGAGCACCCGACCGTTGACGCCGCGTCTCCCAACCACCTCGAGCCTCCCCCGCGCGCCAGTTGATGCCCCTCGACGTCCGCTCCACGCCAGCAGGCCGCCCACTTGCTCCCGCGCCCTCATCTCTCTCCTGCAGCTCGCGCCAGAGCGCCGCCCCGCTCGGCCAATGCTCGCACCACTCCTGTGGCCCGCGTGCAGCTCGTCCCGCTCCTCCTCTCTCCCCCTGGCACCCTACACCACTCCCACGAACACCCCCGAGCCCCCTGTTCCCTCTCTAATGGCCACCCGAGCCGATCCCGCGGGAACCCGTAGGCCGCGCCCACGGTGGACCTCGGCCAGCCTATAAAAGGCGACCCCGAGCCTCTCTCTCGCTCCCTGTCGCTCCCCCACACTCTTAATCCGCATCCCACACCACCCATTGGTCTCCAGAGCCGCTCGAGCTCGAGATCGAGCTCGAGACCCGCCGCCTCGGCTTGTCGGCGATCGCGCGGTACAGGCCTCCTCCGCCCCCATTTTCTCTTGATCTGGAACCGCGCGGCCATGCTGACCCTTTCCCCTCTCTTCCCCACTCTTTTTGCAGTCGGGAACGACCGGAGCCATCGACGCCCGAGGCACCTCTGCCGCGTGACCTCGTCGCCGGTGAACCAGGCTACTCCGGCGACCTTCTCCACCACCACCCGAACGGCGACATCCTCCCGAGTCCAACGATACCACCCACGCACCCTCCCGTGCCCTGTATCGCCGCCGGCGAGCTCGCCGTCGCCCCTGTACAGAGGTAGACGATGACGGCCGTGGGCCCTGACCGTCAGCCTCATGCCATGACGGGTGGGATCCACCTGTCAGGTTTAAACACGCACGCGCGCGCACCGGTTCGCTGCGTCGGCTGAAGGCGTATTTCGCCTTTACGCCTTCGACGTGGCAGCCTCGCGTGGGCTGAAACCCATCTGGGCCTGCTGCACTGTGGCCCTTCTGGCCCAGTTGCACAGTGCTCCTTCCCCTTTTTCTTTTTCTGAAAACTTGCAAAAATTCCACAGGATTAAATATTAATCCAAATGCAATAATTCCAACTCCCACATTTTTCTAAAAATCTCACCTATTTAATGGTGTAACTTTCATAAATATCCATCAAACTTTTCCGCACTGTTCAAATTTAAATTCAAATTTGAGCATTTGTATTCCCCTCTGAAAATCCATTTCTCCTATTATACAACTCCAAATCCAAAACTAGGAATTTTCCCCTTCTTAGTTTTCCACCTAGTATTTTACGAAATAAGTTGACATTTTTCTGAGCACTTTGGTTTTTCTGTTTTATTATTGCCTTATTTCCTCGTTACTGTTTTGCGATGATAGATTGCGTTGCTGATGAAGGAGTTGGACCAGAAGACTTTGAAGACCCAAAAGACTTTGTTGAGCCAGGCAAGCAGCCCTTTGACCATGTCTATGAAAGCCTTTTTATGCATTTCATATAGCACTTTATTATTGTCGCATCGGAATCATGATGAGAGGGTAGCCACTTTGGTGGGTTGCCTTCATTTCCTCCTTGTTGATACTTGCATTGTGCATGACCCTACCTCCTTATGAGGGTTATGCTGGTGGGAATAGATAGGATGTTAAAGTAGTGCTACGCAAAAAGGGACGGGAAAATGCATGGTGAAGGAGACAAGTACTTTCAAAGGACTTTTCGAAAACCCCGCCGGGTGCCACTTATGCCCGAGGGAGACAATGAGATGGGTAACCACTTGATGATGAAGTGGTGTACCGAGGCAAGTGCGCGTGTTGTTTTTTGAAAACGGATTAGATTTAAGATTTGTCGACTGTCCCAACCATACATGCGCAACCACTCTACCCTTATGTGGGAAAGGGCATTATTGATTACCTAGGCCGATACTAGCTTGGAGCCCGCATTACTAGTGACGGGGGAGAGTTGGTGCTCTCTCTCGGGACGGGGTCGTGCCAGGTAGGGCGGCCAAGAACATATTTATGGGGCACCGGACACACCGTTGGTACCCCGTGCCAGTGGTATGTGATGAATATAGGAGCGAGGCTCCACAATTTTAAGTTGTGAAATGTTGGGCACGGGGGTTACTACCAATCGAGTGGACTCCATGTTAGTGTCGTCTAGGGAAAGGTAGTGATCGGGTGCTTACCCCGGGTACTTGAGGTACCGCGGGTTGTGGATGACACGGAAATTCCCCGGATCTTGTGGGTAAAGTGTGCAACCTCTGCAGAGTGTAAAACTATTCGAATAGCCGTGTCCACAGTCAAGGACAGTTGGGCGGTGCTGCTTGAACTACGTCCACATGTTTACAAACCAGTGTGTGTTTGGATAAGTGGGAAGAACTACTTGGGTCAAGTCAAAGGACTTGACATGATTGAGTTGGGTTAGTGCCCACTCTTTTTATGTTGATACCACTACTTGGGTCAAGTCAAAGGACTTGACATGATTGGGTTGGGTTGGTGCCCACTCTATTTATGTTGATATCTGTAACCTGTCCTCATGGTTACTTGAATTTCCCCTGATGCATGTCTTACGAGTTGTTGAACATGCCATTGCACTCAAAAACTAGCTTTCCGCGAAAATTTACCTATAACATGCATTGTTGTACCTTGAACCAAAACATGGGTTGCTTGCGAGTACATTCAAAGTACTCACTAGCTTGCCACTGGTTATTTAATTGGCCAGGCATGGAAGAACAGGAGTTCGAAGAAGAATTCTTTGAAGACGAACATGCGAACTAGGGCGTTTCCCAGTCAGAATGCTTGTAGGGTTAAGGCAGATGGCATGGGTTCTACTTATCGATGAAGATTTCCGCTGCTTATGTTTCATTCGATGTTCAGCCCTTAAGGCTTTATCTATGTAAGACTTGACCATGATGGTCATAATTTGTGTAAGACAGTATGTATGGATGTAAGACTCTTGTTATTCAGCTTCTGTGTGTTCAGTGAGCATTGATCTCTGGGATCACTATACACGTGCATTCGGTGATCTCGAGTTGTGAGTCAGGGTCCCCACAGGCACCTTGGAGTCACGGGCTGCGCAGAGGATTATGCTGGTGTTTGGCTTGATCGCCGTTGAGACTGCAGCCCCTGAGGTGGTGTCTAACCATCCATCCTCGATTGGCGCAGTTGGCTCCGAGCTAAGGGTCAGAGCTGATGCGGGTGTGGCCTCTAGGGTACTGTTCGGCGGCAGAGCTAGGTCATACCCATCGCGACAGTGCGGCGCGCCCGGCTGTGGCTCGAATCCGTCGAAGATCAAGTCTCCGTGGATGTCGGCCGTGTAGTTCAAACTTCCAAATCTGACCTGACGGCCAGGGCGTAGCTTTCAATCTACTCCAGAAGGCCAAGCGAATTAGCCCGTAGTGCAAAGCCGCCGAATACGAAGATCTGTCCGGGGAGAAAAGTCTCACCTTGGACCGCATCGCTATCGATGATAGTAGAGCCATCAAGCCCAATGGCGACGACACAGAGGAACTCTCAATGAAAGCACCAATGTTGGTGTCAAAACCGGCGGATCTCGGGTAGGGGGTCCCGAATTGTGCGTCTAGGCCGGATGGTAACAGGAGGCAGGGGACACGATGTTTTACCCAGGTTCGGGCCCTCTTGATGGAGGTAAAACCCTATGTCCTGCTTGATTAATATTGATAATATGGGTAGTACAAGACTAGATCTACCACCAGATCAGAGAGGCTAAACCCTAGAAGCTAGCCTATGGTATGATTGTATCTTGTGATTGTTGTTCTACGGACCAAAACCCTTCGGTTTATATAGACACCGAAGAGGGTTAGGGTTACACAAGGTCGGTTACAAAGGAGGAGATATCCATATTCGTATTGCCTAGCTTGCCTTCCACGCCAAGTAGAGTCCCATCTGGACACGAGACGAAGTCTTCAATCTTGTATCTTCATAGTCTAACAGTCCGGCCAAAGGAGATAGTCCGACTGTCCGGAGACCCCCTAATCCAGGACTCCCTCACCTATACTTGTGGGTTATCACCCTGCCTTCGTTTTCCTTCCGCTTGTGCTTGCCTTTTATATTGTTGTTTCAAATTAGTAGTTTGCTATTGTTGGGTTAAACCAGTATGATTATGTCATGCTTGTCATGGTTGAACAAGTTTATTTATGTCATCAAGTACAATGTTTTGCTTATCTCATTATATAAGTTTGGTAGCTTCGTATGTTGTTAATCCATCATTTCAAATTCAAAGTAGCCTGTGAATGGAACTTTGTGGCTGCTCTAAAGTACTAGTTATGAAGCAACTAATCACACAACGTTGTTCCATGTGTAGTTTCGATTCAATATTGTATGGAAAACATAACGTTGAAAACAATCAGCACAATTTTGAGTTGCTTAAGAGCGCTTCAAAAGTTGAAGCAGAAATTCTTAGTACATCATGTAGTGTTCTCATTCATATGTAGCTGCTAGAAAATTAACAAGTACTACAAACAGAAAAAGTTAAGAAGCATCAGCACACACTTATGTTGGTCACTTGCAGATTAAGAATGACAGTACTAGTACACTTGATTGGACAGTACATACTTACTACAATAGAAAGTACAAAGAAGCATCAATCCTTAACACCCCCCAAAAATGTCAGACTAAGAACATAAGTGCTACTATGAATGGACTATCAGTACAACTTAGTCTACACGCAAGTACCATAGTAATGAAAATGACACCAGAAGACCGTTGAGAACAATCACAAAAACAAACACAAAAAAGAAGACAAAAAACTCAAATGAAAAAGATTACACTTACACAAAACTCACAAGAACTAGAACAAAAAGAATCAGTCCAAGTTACTGGTGGAGTCAAGTACTAGATTCAAACAAAAAAATTGACCGCCCAAGGACCGGCGTACGCCCTGACGATGCTAGATACTTGAACTCGAGCCCGTGGTCGAATCCCTAGTAATCCGCACAACGCAGGGCCTCCCATCGAGGGCCCACAGGTCATGAGAGAGAGCGAGCGCCGTATATAAGCGCTCATGTAAGTATTTCAAAGGAGTTCGATCGGTGAGCCTCGGATGCACTTATAAATAGGTCTAGAGCCCCTCGACTAGCGAGGTGGGACTAAACCCAGAGCCCACGCGCCCACCGCGCTGCATAGCCGTGCGGACGAGCTATCTGGCCTGGAAAACGGCCCAATAGCCTTATTTATGTGCATCTAGGCCAGATATTACCATTAGCGTCAGAATCTAGATGACTCTTGGTAGGCATTGGCGTCTGCTACGTCTTGAGCTTGCGTTGGTTTTCCCCGAAGAGGAAGGGATGATGCAGCAGAGTAGCGTAAGTATTTCCCTCAGTTTTTGAGAACCAAGGTATCAATCCAGTAGGAGGCCACGCTCAAGTCCCTCGTACCTGCACAAAATGATAGCTACTCGCAACCAACACGATTAGGGGTTGTCAATCCCTTCACGGTCACTTACGAGAGTGAGATCTGATAGATATAATATTTTTGGTATTTTTGGTATAAAGATGCAAAGTAAAAAGTAAAGGCAAAGTATAAAGCAAAGCAAGATTAAAGTGATGGAGATTGATATGATGAGAATAGACCCGGGGGCCATAGGTTTCACTAGTGGCTTCTCTTAAGAGCATAAGTATTCTATGGTGGGTGAACAAATTACTTTTGAGCAATTGACAGAATTGAGCATAGTTATGAGAATATCTAGGCATGATCATGTATATAGGCATCACGTCCATGACAAGTAGACCGAAACGATTCTGCATCTACTACTATTATTCCACTCATCGACCGCTATCCAGCATGCATCTAGAGTATTAAGTTAAAAACAGAGTAACGCCTTAAGCAAGATGACATGATGTAGAGAGATAAATTCATGCAATATGAAATAAACCCCATCTTGTTATCCTCGATGGCAACGATGCAATATGTGCCTTGCTGCCCCTTCTGTCACTGGGAAAGTACACCGGAAGACCGAACCCAAAGCTAAGCACTTCTCCCATGGCAAGAACTACCAATCTAGTTGGCCAAACCAAATGGATAATTCGAAGAGACTTGCAAAGATAACCAATCATACATAAAATAATTCAGAGAAGATTCAAATATTATTCATAGATAGACTTGATCATAAACCCACAATTCCTCGATCTCAACAAACACACCGCAAAAACAAGATTGCATCGAATAGATCTCCACAAGAGAGGGGGAGAACTTTGTATTGAGATACAAAGAGAGAAGAAGCCATCTAACTACTAACTATGGACCCGAAGGTCTGAGGTAAACTACTCACACTTTGTCGGAGGGGCTAGGATGATGTAGAAGCCCTCCGTGATAACGGCCCTCTTCCGGTGGAGCTCCGGAACAGGCCCCAAGATGGGATCTCGTGGATACAGAAAGTTGTGGCGGTGGAATTAGGTTTTTGGATCCTGTTCTGATCGTTTGGGCGTACGTAGGTATATATAGGAGGAAGGAGTACGTCGGTGGAGCACCGAGGGGCCCACGAGGCAGGAGGCGCGCCCTAGGGGGGCGCCCCCACCCTCGTGACCTCCTCTTTGACTCCTTGGAGTAGGGTCCAAGTCTCCTGGATTACGTTCGGTGAGAAAATCACGTTCCCGAAGGTTTTATTCCGTTTGAACTCCGTTTGATATTCTGTTTCTCCGAAATACTGAAATAGGCAAAAACATCAATTCTGGGCTGGGCCTCCGGTTAATAGGTTAGTCCCAAAAATAATATAAAAGTGGAAAATAAAGCCCAATATAGTCCAAAACAGTAGAGAATATAGCATGGAGCATTCAAAAATTATAGATACGTTGGAGACATATCAGGCATCCCCAAGCTTAATTCCTGCTCGTCCTCGAGTAGGTAAATGATAAAAAGAGAATTTTTGATGCGGAGTGCTACTTGGCATAATTTCAATGCAAATCTTCTTAATTGTGATATGAATATTCAGATTCGAAAGATTCAAGAAAAAAATTTATATTGACATAAAAATAATAATACTTCAAGCATACTAACAAAGCAATTATGTCTTCTCAAAATAACATGGCCAAAGAAAGTTATCCCTACAAAATC
Source organism: Triticum dicoccoides (assembly GCF_002162155.2). Taxonomy (NCBI): domain Eukaryota; kingdom Viridiplantae; phylum Streptophyta; class Magnoliopsida; order Poales; family Poaceae; genus Triticum; species Triticum dicoccoides. The sequence goes on along the minus strand of NC_041382.1, from coordinate 607,262,191 downwards.
ATATAGTATGGCTATGCTCTATCTTCACCACACAAGATATTTAAATCATGCACAACCCCGATGACAAGCCAAGAAATTGTTTCATACTCTAACTTTTTCAAAACTTTTTCCATCTTCACGCAATACATGAGCGTGAGCCATGGATATAGCACTATAGGTGGAATAGAGTGGTGGTTGTGGAGAAGACAAAAAGAAGGGGAAGATAGTCTCACATCAACTAGGCGTATCAACGGGCTATGAAGATCCCCATTAATAGATATCAATGTGAGTGAGTAGGGATTGCCATGCAACGGATGCACTAGAGCTATAAATTTATGAAAGCTCAACAAAAGAAACTAGTGGGTGTGCATCCAACTTGCTTGTTCACGAAGACCTAGGGCACTTGAGGAGGCCCATCATTGGAATATACAAGCCAAGTTCTATAGTGTAAAATTCACACTAGTATATGAAAGTGATAACATGAGAGACTCTCTACTATGAAGATCATGGTGCTACTTTGAAGCACAAGTGTGGTAAAAGGATAGTAGCATTGCCCCTTTTTATTTTTATTTTTATTATTTTTGGGCCTTCTTTTTTTTCTTTGGCCTTTCTCTTTTTTTGGGACAATGCTCTATTAAATGATGATCATCACACTTTTATTTATTTACAACTCAATGATTACAACTCGATTCTAAAACAAAGTATGACTCTATATGGATGCCTCCGGTGGTGTACCGGGATATGCAATGAATCAAGATTGACAAGTATGAAAAAATTATGAAGGGTGGCTTTGCCACAAATACTATGTCAACTACACGATCATGCTAAATAATATGACAATGATGAATGTGTCATGATGAACTAGATGGTGGAAAGTTGCATGGCAATATATCTCGGAATGGCTATGGAAATGCCATAATAGGTAGGTATGTTGGCTGTTTTGAGGAAGGTATATCATAGGTGTATGATACCGGCGAAAGGTGCGCGGTATTAGAGAGGCTAGCAAAGGTGGAAGGGTGAGAGTGGGTATGATCCATGGACTCAACATTAGTCATAAAGAACTCATATACTTATTGCAAAAATCTAGAAGTTATCAAAGCAAAGTATTACGTGCATGCTCCTAGGGGGATAGATTGGTAGGAAAAGACCATCGCTCGTCCCCGACCGCCACTCATAAGGAAGACAATCAATAAATAAATCATGCTCCGAGTTCATCACATAACGGTTCACCATACGTGCATGCTACGGGAATCACAAACTTTTAACACAATTATTTTTTAAATTCACAACTACTCAACTAGCATGACTTCAATATTATCACCTCCATATCTCAAAACAATTATCATTCTTCAATCTTTTCTTAGTATTCAACACACTCAAAAGAAAGTTTCACAAATCTTGAATACCAAGAATATTATTATTAAGCAAATTACCATGCTCCTAAGAGACTCTCAAAATAATTTAAGTGAACCATGAGAGATCAATAGTTTCTTTAAAACAAATCCACCCCCGTGCTCTAAAAGATCTAAGTGAAGCACATTGAGCAAAATTATAACGCTCAAAGATATAAGTGAAGCACATAGAGCAAAACTACTTAGCTCAAAAGATATAAGTGAAGCACATAGAGCAAAACTACTTAGCTCAAAAGATATAAGTGAATCACATAGAGCAAAATTACATAGCTCAAAAGATATAAGTGAAGCACATAGAGCAAAACTACTTAGCTCAAAAGATATAAGTGAAGCACATAGAGCATTCTATCAAATTTTAATTCATGTATGGCTCTCTCAAAAGGTGTGTACAGCAAGGATGATTGTGGCATACTAAGACACAAAGACAGAAATAATACAAGACGCTCCAAGCAAAACACATATCATGTTGGTGAATAAAAATATAGCTCCAAGTAAATTACCGATGGAAGTGGACGAAAGAGGGGATGCCTTCCGGGGCATCCCCAAGCTTTGACTTCTTGGTGTACTTGGATTATCTTGGGGGTGCCATGGGCATCCCCAAGCTTAGGCTCTTGCCACTCGTTTTTCCATAATCCATCAAAAGAATTCACCCAAAACTTGAAAACTTCACAACACAAAACTTAAAGTAGAAAACTCACGAGCTCCGTTAGCGAAAGAAAACAAAAGACCACTTCAAGGTACTGTAATGAACTCATTCTTTATTTATATTGGTGTGAAACCTAATGTATTCCAACTTCTCTATGGATTATAAACTATTTTACTAGCCATATATTCATCAAAATAATCAAACAACACACGAAAAACAGAATCTGTCAAAAACAGAACAGTCTGTATTAATCTGTAGCTAGCACAAGATCTGGAACCCCAAAAATTCTAAAATAAATTTCTGGACGTGAGGAATTTATCTATTAATCATCTTCAAAACGAATTAACTAAATATCACTTTTCAAATAAAAATGGCAGCAGTTCTCGTGAGCGCTAAAGTTTCTGTTTTTGACAGCAAGTTCAACAAGACTTTCCCCAAGTCTTCCCAACGGTTCTACTTGGCACAAACACTAATTAAACACAAAAAACGCAACCAAAACAGAGGATAAACAATTTATTTATTACTAAGAAGGAGCAAAAGGCAAGGAATAAAAATAAAATTGGGTTTCCTCCCAACAAGCGCTATCGTTTAACGCCCCTAGCTAGGCATAAAAGCGAGGATAGATCTAGGTATTGCCATCTTTGGTAGGCAATCCATAAGTGGATCTCATGATAGTTTCATATGGTAATTTTATTCTATTTCTTGGAAAGTGTTCCATGCCCTTTTTTAATGGAAATTGAAATCTAATATCCCCTTCCTTCATATCAATAATCGCACCAACCGTTCTAAGGAAAGGTCTACCAAGAATAATAGGGCAAGAAGGATTGCAATCTATATAAAGAACAATGAAATCTACGGGCACATAATTCCTATTTGCAACAATAAGAACATCATTAATCCTTCCCATAGGTTTCTTAATAGTGGAATCCGCAAGATGCCAGTTTAGAGAGCAATCATCAAAATTACGAAAATCTAGCAAATCACACAAAGTCTTGGGAATAGTAGAGAGACTAGCACCCAAATCACACAAAGCATAAAAATCATGATCTTTAATTTTAATTTTAATAGTTGGTTCCCACTCATCATAGAGCTTTCTAGGGATAGAAACTTTCAACTCAAGTTTTTCTTCATAAGATTGCATCAACGCATCAACAATATGTTCGGTGAAGGCTTTATTTTGACTATAAGCATGTGGAGAATTTAGCACGGATTGCAACAAGGAAAAACAATCAATTAAAGAGCAACTTTCATAATTAAATTCCTTGAAATCCAATATAGTGGGTTTAGCAACATCTAGATTTTTATTTCTTTCAATCACACTTTCATCAATTTCATCATTAAGATCTAAATACTCCGAATTTTTAGAACGCCTTCTAGGTAAAGGAAGATCATATTCAGTTTCATCAAGATTCATATTGCAAAATAAAGATTTAAAAGGAGACACATCAATAACTTTTAGATCTTCATCTTGATTTTCATAGGTATTGGAAGAACACACTTTAATAAAGGCATCTTTGGAAGCACGCATCCTAGCGGTTCTTTCCTTGCAGCCATCAATGGAAATTCTCATGGCTTTGAGAGACTCATTGATATCATGCTTAGGAGGAATAGATCTAAGCTTTAAAGAATAAACCTCAAGAGAAATTCTATCAATGTTTCTAGCCAAATCATCAACTTTAAGCAATTTCTCCTCAAGCAAAGCATTAAAATTCTTTTGTGAATTCATAAACTCTTTAACACTATTCTCAAATTCAGAGGGCATCTTATTATAATTTCCATAAGAGTTGTTGTAGGAATTCCCATAATTATTAGAAGGATTACTAGGATATGGCCTAGGATTAAAATTCCCTCTATAAGCGTTGTTACCAAAATTATTCCTACCAACAAAATTCACATCCATAGATTCATTGTTATTCTCAATCAAAGTAAACAAAGGCATATCATTAGGATCGGAGGAAACACTCTTAGTAGCAAATAATTTCATAAGTTCATCCATCTTTCCACTCAAAACATTGATTTCTTCTATCACATGCACTTTTTATTAGAAGATCTTTCAGTATGCCATTGAGAATAATTAACCATAATATTATCTAGGAGTTTAGTAGCATCTCCTAAAGTGATTTCCATAAAAGTGCCTCCCGCGGCCGAATCTAAAAGATTTCTAGAAGCAAAATTCAATCCGGCATAAAAATTTTGTATAATCATCCACAAATTCAAACCATGAGTAGGGCAATTACGTATCATTAATTTCATTCTCTCCCAAGCTTGTTCAACATGTTCATGATCAAGTTGTTTAAAGTTCATAATATCGTTTCTAAGAGAGATGATCTTAGCGGGAGGAAAATACTTAGAGATAAAAGCATCTTTGCACTTGTTCCATGAATCAATACTATTTTTAGGCAAAGACGAAAACAAAGCTTTAGCACGATCTCTAAGCGAAAAAGGAAATAGCTTCAATTTAATGAAATCATTATCGACATCTTTTTTCTTTTGCATATCACATAAATCAACGAAGCTATTCAGATGAGTAGCGGCATCTTCACTAGGAAGGCCGGCGAATTGATCTTTCATAACAAGATTCAACAAAGCAGTATTAATTTCACAAGATTCGGCATCGGTAAGAGGAGCAATCGGAGTGCTAAGGAAATCATTATTATTGGTATTGGTGAAGTCACACGATTTAGTATTATCTTGAGCCATCGAGACAAACAAGCAATCTAACACACGAGCAAACAAAAAGGCAAGCGGGCAAAAGAGGCAAATAGAGAGGGAGGATAGAGAGAGAGAGGGCGAATAAAACGGCAAGGGTGAATTGGGGGGAGAGGAAAACGAGAGGCAAATGGCAAATAATGTAATTCGAGAGATAGGGATTGTGATGGGTACTTAGTATGTTGACTTTTGCGTAGACTCCCAGGCAACGGCGCCAGAAATCCTTCTTGCTACGTCTTGAGCTTGTGTTGGTTTTCCCCGAAGAGGAAGGGATGATGCATCAGAGTAGCGTAAGTATTTCCCTCAGTTTTTGAGAACCAAGGTATCAATCCAGTAGGAGACCACGCTCAAGTCCCTCGTACCTGCACAAAACGATAGCTACTCGCAACCAACGCGATTAGGGGTTGTCAATCCCTTCACGGTCACTTATGAGAGTGAGATCTGATAGATATAATAGTTTTTGTATAAATATGCAAAGTAAAAAGTAAAGGCAAAGTAAAAAAGCAAAGCAAGATTAAAGTGATGGAGATTGATATGATGAGAATAGACCTGGGGGCCATAGGTTTCACTAGTGGCTTCTCTCAAGAGCATAAGTATTCTACGGTGGGTGAACAAATTACTGTTGAGCAATTGACAGAATTGAGCATAGTTATGCGAATATCTAGGCATGATCATGTATATAGGCATCACGTTCGTGAAAAGAAGACTGAAATGATTCTGCATCTACTAATATTACTTCACTCATCGACCGCTATCCAGCATGCATCTAGAGTATTAAGTTAAAAACAGAGTAACACCATAAGCAAGATGACATGATGTAGAGAGATAAATTCATGCAATATGAAATAAACCCCATCTTGTTATCCTCGATGGAAACGATGCAATACGTGCCTTGCCGCCCCTTCTGTCACTGGGAAAGGACACTGCAAGATCGAACCCAAAGCTAAGCACTTCTCCCATGGCAAGAACTACCAATCTAGTTGGCCAAACCAAACAGATAATTCGAAGAGGCTTGCAAAGATAAACAATCATACATAAAAGAATTCAGAGAAGATTCAAATATTATTCATAGATAGACTTGATCATAAACCCACAATTCATCGATCTCAACAGACACACCGCAAAAAGAAGATTACATCAAATAGATCTCCACAAGAGAGGGGGAGAACTTTGTATTGAGATTCAAAGAGAGGAAAGAAGCCATCTAGCTAGTAACTATGGACCCGAAGGTCTGAGGTAAACTACTCACAATTCATCGGAGGGGCTAGGATGTTGTAGAAGCCCTCCGTGATGACGGCCCTCTTCCGGCGGAGCTCCAGAACAGGCCCCAAGATGGGATCTTGTGGATACAGAAAGTTGCGGCGGTGCAATTAGGTTTTTGGCTCCTGTTCTGATTGTTTGGGGGTATGTATGTATATATAGGAGGAAGGAGTACGTCGGTGGAGCACCAAGGGGCCCATGAGGCAGGGGGCGCGCCCTAGGGGGGGCGCCCCCACCCTCGTGACCTCCTCTTTGACTCCTTGGAGTAGGTTCCAAGTCTCCTGGATCACGTTCGGTGAGAAAATCACGTTCCCGAAGGTTTTATTCCGTTTGGACTCCGTTTGATATTCTGTTTCTCCGAAACACTGAAATAGGGAAAAAACAGCAATTCTGGGCTGGGCCTCCGGTTAATAGGTTAGTCCCAAAAATAATATAAAAGTGGAAAATAAAGCCCAATATAGTCCAAAACAGTAGATAATATAGCATGGAGCAATCAAAAATTATAGATACGTTGGAGACGTATCAGCGTCGTATAACCCTTGCAGTCTTGCATTCCAAACTTTTTCAGGCAATCGTTGAGGTATTTCTCTTGAGATATGAAGATGTCGTTGCGTTGCTGCCGTATTTGAAGACCAAGGAAGAACTTCAGCTCACCCATCATGGACATCTGATATTGCTCTTGCATCATGTATCCAAACTCATCACTGTATTTTTGGTTAGTGCAGCCGAAGATAATGGCATCCACATATATTTGACACACAAACAGTTCACCATCATATGTCTTCGTGAAGAGTGTGGGATACAGGGAACTAGGTTCGAAGCCTTTGCACTTCAGGAAGTCTTTGAGTGTGCCATACCAAGCACGAGGGGCTTGTTTGAGGGCATACAGTGCCTTGTTGAGCTTGTAAACCATGTCAGGATGTTTTGGGTCTTCAAAGCCAGGCGGTTGTGCAACATACACTTCTTCTTCAATCTTGCCATTGAGGAAGGCGCTCTTCACATCCATTTGATACAGAAGGATGTTATGATGATTTTCATAGGCTAGCAGTATGTGTATAGCTTCAAGCCTAGCCACATGAGCAAATGTTTCATAGAAGTCAATTCCTTCAATTTGAGTGTATCCTTGAGCAACGAGACGAGCCTTGTTTCTGACAACTTGACCATGCTCATCTTGCTTGTTGTGATATATCCATTTAGTGCCTATGATATTGTGTTTAGGAGGATCAGGACACTTGACCAGTTCCCATACATTATTCAGCTCGAACTGTTGAAGCTCTTCTTGCATAGCTTGAATCCATTCAGATTCCATTAAGGCTTCATCAACTTTCTTGGGTTCAGATATTGAGACGGATGCAAAGTGCCCACAGAAATTTGCTGGTTGTATTGCCCATGAATGAGTGAGTGGACCAGGTAGACCTCCTGTCAAGTTTCGTGCCATTTGGACTTCATTTGATACTCCAACGGTTAACCGAGGGACCGAAAAGGCCTCGTGTGTGTTGCAGCCCAACACCCCTCCAAAGTGGCCCAAAACCCACCTAAACCTCCTCCATCATCTAGATCATTCGATCACGATCGCGTGTTGCAAACCGTGCTCAATTTGGAGCCCCCTAGCTCCTCCTACCTATAAAAAGGGCCCTCCACCAAAAATCCCGGGTCATTTTGCACCCTAACCCTAGCCCGCTTCTTCCTCCGCGCGCCGGACAACGTCCGCCGCCGCCCCGCACCAGTCACGGGCTGCCATGTGGCCCGCCGGACGCCCCCACGCCGCGGCCCGCCCAGGCCCTAGGCCGGCCCTCCACGCCGCCAATCCGGGCCGCGCCCCCACAGCACCCGCGCCACCTCCTCCTTCGCCGGCTCTGCCGCCTCGCCCACCGACGAAGCGCCCGCCACCCGCAAGTTTGCCGGCGACCGCCGCCCGCACCGCGCCAACGACCGCCGCTCCGTCGCGCGCCTCGCCTTCCTCTTCCGACGTCGGCCGGCCTCCTCCTCGCTCCACCGGTGAGCCCCGCTCCGGATCCGGTCACCCCCCTCCTCTCCGGCAGCGAATTCCGGCGACACCCGCCACCTCGGTTCGCGTGCACCCAGCTGCTACACTAAACCCTAGATCCGAGGGTTGACTTCCTCTCCTAATCCCAGTAATTTTTGCATATTTCGTCGCGTCATATCTCTGCAACTGTGGGTCCGTTTCGGGCGTGTAGCATATCCAATTGTTCGTATTGATGAGTACTTAATTTCATCTCATTGCATCATGTTCATTTGAGCTCATCTTGATGCCCTAAATGCTGTTGGAAGAGTGCTAGTTTCTGTTAGTTTTAGATTCATATCAGCAATTGGACATTTGTCATTTTTGCCATGATTGATGTGTGCTTCCTATGATGTTGAGCCCTACATGAGTTTTGAAGCATGCCATGCCATCTTTACAGGGGTGTATGCCATGTATTTTTGTGATCTCTGTGGTGACTAGCACAAGCATGCAAAGTAGCCCTCGTAATGTTGCTGATTTCAGGAACTTAGAAATATTCTAAGTCTTTGCCCTATCATTATTTTTATGCCATGTGTTCTTGTTGCTACAGAGTGATCCATGCCTCTTTTGAGCATGATCAGTAAGGATGTTTTGTAGATATTGTGGTGCTCTATCCATCCATGTCTTTGTTTGCAATTATGAAGCAACCTAGCTTGACTCAATCAAGCTCTACTTTTGCTATAAAATGTTCCTGGTAGAATGTTTACATGTTAAGCATTTTTGCCAAGCTTGTTGTAGTTGATCCATGCATGCTATATTGTTCTTCTTGCGATGTTTAGCTTCTATGCCATGTCTACTTGCTAGGTGTATGCTTAGTTTATCATGCAATGCCTTGTGGTGAGTGCATCGAGCTCGTTAACATGCCTACTTAATATCTGTTTTGCCAAGTTCCAGTTTTCTGCTAAGTCTGAATCTGTTAACGATAATTGCTATGTTCACATGGTTGCCATTGTATTTTCTGATCCCTTTTGGCTTATGGTCAGTAAGGGAATTTTGTTGTATGCTTTGAGTAGCTTCATGCCATGCCTTGCTTTGCCATGATATGTTCATGTAGCATGTTGTTATCTTGCTCTAAACATTGCTTCCTGATGTTAAATTCCTGACATGTGGTTATTTTCTCTAAGTCTGTAACCTTTTATCTTTTGCACTTTTGCCATGCTTGTTTGAACCTGCTATTGAGTGAATTAGCCGTAGTTCAAGTGTTCATCTTTTGTCAAGCATCTTGAGTGGATCCCTGCCATGTATTTTGCTGCTATGTTAGAGTGTTGTAGCATGTTATTCTTGATGCATTTAGATGGCCTCGTGCTGTTTATCGTAGATCGGTGCCATATTTGTTTTGCTTGTCATTTGCAAACCGTGCATTCGATTCCGGTGATCTTTATATCGATTTCGACCAAAATCAACCCATCTTTCCAGTGGCACTCTTGGTTTTACAAGTTTAGGCCAGGTTCAATCATTCCTTTCCGAAGCATGCATATGCACCACATATTGCATCCCGCATATCATGCCATGTTTTGCATCATGTTGCTCGTGCATTGCACGTGGTTGATTGTGTCTCCCTTTGCTTGTCTTATTGCTTTGGGTAGAGCCGGGAGATGAGTACATGATCGAGGAGCCCATTGAGTACGCTTACGAGGATCAAGCTAACGTCAACTTGGAGAACTTTGCACGCAAGATGACCATACCCTCGAAATCACTTCTATCTTTGCTTGCTAGATGCTCGCTCTATTGCTATGCCTATGCTACGATACCTACCACTTGATTTTCATGCCTCCCATATTTCCATGTCAAACCTATAACCCACCTTGTCCTAGGAAACCGTTGTTTGGCTATGTTACCACTTTGCTCAGCCCCTCTTATAGCGTTGCTAGTTGCAGGTGAAGATTGGAGTTTGTTCCTTGCTGGAACATGTTTATTGTTGGGATATCATTATTATATCTTGTTTATTTTTAATGCACCTATACACTTGGTAAAGGGTGGAAGGCTCGGCCTTATGCCTGGTGTTTTGTTCCACTCTTGCCGCCCTAGTTTCCGTCATACCGGTGTTATGTTCCTTGATTTTGCGTTCCTTACACGGTTGGGTTATAATGGGAACCCCTTGACAGTTCACCTTGAATAAAACTCTTCTAGCAATGCCCAACATTGGTTTTACCATTCGCCACCTAGCCTTTTTCCCTTGGGTTTTGCGGACTCAAGGGTCATCTTTATTTTAACGCCCCCGGGCCAGTGCTTCTCTAAGTGTTGGTCCAACCTGAGCGGTGTACGGGTCTACCAAGGGCAACTCTGGGCTGGCCTACCTGACGTCCGGCTCATCTGATGTGCCTTGAGAACGAGATATGTGCAGCTCCTATCGGGATTTGTCGGCACATTCGGGTGGCTTTGCTGGTTTAGTTTTACCATTGTCGAGATGTCTTGTAACCGGGATTGCGAGTCTGATCCGATTGTCTTGGGAGAAGGAATATCTTTCGTTGATCGTGAGAGCTTGTGATGGGCTAAGTTGGGACACCCCTGCAGGGATTTGATTTTTTGAAAGCCGTGCCCGCGGTTATGGGCAGATGGGAATTTGTTAATGTCCGGTTGTAGAAAACCTGAAACTTAACTTAATTAAAATGAATCAACAGAGTGTGTGGCCGTGATGATCTCTTTTCGGCGGAGTCCGGGAAGAGAACATGGTCTCGAGTTATGCTTGAACGTAGGTTGTTCTAGGATCACTTCTTGATCATAGTTTCTCGACCGTGCTTTTTCCTTCTCTTCTCGCTCTTATTTGCGCATGTTAGCCGTCATATATGCTAGTGCTTGCTGCAGCTCCACCTCATACCTATTACCCTGCCTATAAGCTTAAATAATCTTGATCGCAAGGGTGTGAGATTGCTGAGTCCCCGTGACTCACAGATTACTTCCAAACACTACTAGGAAAAGGGCTATAGATGAAATGGATACTAATGGCGCACTGTGTATGTGGTGCACCACTGCTATATAGCAATGGCGCACCACATATGGGTGCGCCATTAGTGGCCATATTACTAATGGCGCACCTGGTGTGTGGTGCGCCATTACTAGTTTTGTCCTGGCCCCACACCCCTCCCCAGACTTAGCAGTGGCGCACCAGGGGAAAGTGCGCCATTACTAGTTTTAACTAGTAATGGCGCAAGTGTAAGAGATGCACCATTGCTTTCTATACGTATGGCGCACCCCCTACTAGTGCGCCATTGTAATCACCCCTTATCCCCTCCCTCTAGTCACATTCCATCCCCTCCCCTTCCTCCTGGCACACCCACCCACCTCCCTCGACATCGATCTAGATCGGGAAGCCCCGGCCGCCCGCCTCTTCCTCCCCCTCCCTCACACCAGATCCAGGGCAAAGGCAAAGCGAAGAGGGCGGATCCTTCAGTCGCGGCCTCTCCTTCCTCGAAGCCCACGGCCAAGAGCAGATGGATGAGAGGAGAGAAAAGAAAGCTCTCATGCTCACGCGACGATGACGATGATGACCTCCGCCGCGGCGACGATGAGCCCCCTCCGCGCCCTCCTCGTCCTCGCCGTCGTCCTCGCGGCGTGCCTCGGCCCCGCGGCGGTGGACCAGCCCGGGTAAGTGCCCCTCGTTCCCGCTCGTTTTCCCTCCCCGATCCGACCGATCGGTGTATCTGACCCCCTCTCTCGCCTCGCCTTGTGGGTGCAGATCCGCTGAGGGATACACCATCGCCGGCCGCATCAAGATCGACGGCCAGTGCCCTCTCCCCCGTGGTTCGAACTAGACGCATCTGGTAACTTCTGCGTGCGTGGGTAGGCGGGCGGGATCCAGCTTCATGCTCTGCTCGAACCTGACCAATTTGGTGGAATTATGTCTGGGGCGCGTGATCCAAGTAGGGCCAAGTGTGTCGATGCTACTGATCTCCCTGCTGTACCACTATGCATCACCATTGCTTAGGCAACATGCTTACAGGCACATCATAGCAACTAATTTTATCTAGCTTCATCTTTGAAATCTGAGCCGTGTTGGAGTTGTGCTCTGGCTACTATTTGTACATATGCTGCATCCTTTTGTTCTGAGTATCTGAATCAATCAACAGATGTAGGAACATGTTTATTTGTTCATATGCCATGCTTTTGGGTTAATTTGTCCATCAAATTGATCCATTGGCCCGCTTGTTTCAATTTTTCTGATGCCACAAGTGGCGTCATTTTTATTCTGTATGGACTGCCATTATAATGTATGTACATGCCACTGAACATTCAGTCTTTACTTGTGTGTAAGACCGGACTTTCTCCCATTGTCAACGCAACTCGACGCAAGACCAGTGCCTTGGTCGCTTGCTCCGGTGTGGTGCAGCCGAGCTGGGCCAACGACTATGCCGTGTACGAGGGCAAACTCCCCTCCGACAAGACGGCTCCTAGCTCGGGTAAGCAGCATCACCCCCATGGTCGTTTTAGTTTTCAGAGAGCCCTTTTTTGTGTGTCAGCTGATGATGCCTTCATTCTCTTATCCATTGAGGATCCTCAACAGGCAAGAACAAGTTCCACCGCCGGTTTGAAACTCGTCCCAACTGGGCAAAGGGATTCTCTCACTACCTTCTAATTAAGTGAGTAGTCAACATCTTCAGGGCCCTTTACTCTGCTTTCTTTCTACTTCAAGCAAGGAGATGATTTATATGCATCTAAACAAGTAGTTTTCGCTGCACTGCTATAACAATCAATGTACATGCATAGCTCTAAGCTCTAGCCTAGTGCACTACACTGCCTCTGTTTGTCAACATGTTGAATATATGAACCCAAAAAATTTTAGAACTTCTCTGTAAAAAATGATTGCTAGCTCTGTATCTCAGCCCCTTCTCATTTGTTTGTTTGATTTGGATGGAGTAGGAGTCATCCATGGACGACATCGACGATGAGGTCTTGGTCTTGTATGATGCATGTGTGGACAGTGTTGGTCTATTCATATGCTAGGGTGTGGCCTGATGAGGTCTTGGTCTCGGTCTTGTATGATGCGTGTGTGGACAGTGTTGGTCACTTACTAGCTATGGTTCTTTTGCTGCTGGACAGTGTTATTTCAATTTGTACCCCATCTAAGCCGCTCACTGTTTTCGTTACCTAATTGCTACTGGATGCAGAAAAATGTGAAAGCTTTATATGCCAAAAGGTTATGCATTTACTCATGAAGCATTTCTTGCAAATGGAAGATTTTGGTGTCCATGATTAGTGACGATCCTCAAGTAGGATCAATCTTTAGTTTTGATGGGTCTCAGATTTACTTTTGTTAAGTTGTGATGATATAGTGCTTAATCTGAGCATGTTCCACGTAATGCAATGGACTATTCCAAGGGTTGGGCGCTGCTGCAAGGCCCATCTTTATCTTTGCTCCTGCGCATGATGGATGGTCAAGGACTAGTTAAGTAGGTCATTTTGCGACCAAATGAATGGTCTTCTAGTTTGGTATCTCTAAATGATGATTACATATTAGCGCGTTCTTAAGTTTGGGATATACATTTATGTGTAATAGTGAATTATGTCTTGGAAGGCATGTTACTTATTTCCTATTGATTCATTGGACATCGCATGACAATCTCTAAGAAGGTTGTCCATTTACTGATCAATCATTTCTTGCACGATTTTGTTGTTAATGATTAGTGTTGAACCTCATATGTCCTCTGCAATTCAATTCCATTATAATCTTACTCATACAATATTCACACCATGTAATTCTGGAAATATATGCTCATATCTAGTTCTGCATAAAAAATGACAGTATTGACATGTTATAAATAGTTTGTTTGTGTTTCTGTTTATTTTGTTACATTTTGCAGGGATGAAGTGAAGAAAAAGAAGAAAATATTACTAGACGATTAGTTTTAGGATTTTCTTTTGTTTCCTTGCAATTTTCCTTTTATTGGAAACTTGTAAAGACATTGTAATATTCTTACTATAATAAAAATTATGATTCTATTTCATTTTTTGTTTTTAAATTATTTTTCCTTATAGGTTGCTTTCTATAAATTTAGATTTTTTTTGTTTTCCAAATACATTACTAGTGGCGCATTTAAGCCCATATTAGTGGCACACCTTCCTTTATTACTAGTGGCGCACCTATAAGGTTATTAGTGGCGCACCTGGAGGGAATACGAGTGGAGCACCGAATGGTATACTAATGGCGCACCACATGGCGCGCCATTAGTACACCAGATACTAATGGCGCACCAGTGGTGCGCCATTAGTAAAAATTACTAGTGGCGTGATACTAATGGCGCACCGGTGATGCGCCATTAGTAGGCAAAACCGATGCGCCATTAGTAGGCATTTTCCTAGTAATGAAAACCAGATGCAGGGACCGATGATACCGCTCCAGGAGATTCGACTGAGCTCAAGTGGGAGTTCGATGAGGACTCAGGATGATACTATGTTTCTTTTCCAGACGATCAGTAGTGGTGCCCAGTTGGGGCGATCGGGGACTTTGTCGCATTAGGGGTTGTTCTTTATTTTGGTTCCGTAGTCGGACCTTGAGTGTATTTGGATGAATGTAATGATATTTATGCTATTCTGTGACGTGGCGAGTGTAATCCAACTATGTATCTCTTTCCCTTATTTATTACATGGGCTGTGTGAATATTACCTCACTTGCGACATTGCTTACAATGCGGTTATGCCTCTAACTCGTGCTTCGACACGTGGGAGATATAGCCGCATCATGGGCGTTACAAGTTGGTAATCAGAGCCTTCTCCGACTTAGGAGCCCCCTGCTTGATCGAATCGCTGGCGTTGTTGAGTCTAGAAAAATATTTTGAGTCATTTAGGATTTATATATATCGGAGAGTAGGATTCTTTTTACTCCTCAGTCCCTTCGTCGCTCTGGTGAGGCATCCCGACGTAGAGTTTTGACTCTTCTCTTCTCAAATTTCACTAAAAAAATTTTAGGATCACGCGGGTATCTTGGAATCGTTCCGATGGTTTTGTGACGAGAACATTGTTCTTGGTGCCTCCTGACATTTAGGGGTGGTGGCAGTGTCCCGGGGAGTTGAGCTCCAAGGTGTTGTCGTCACAATTTTATCGTTACAATTCTGGAATACCTGAGTTTCGCCGACATCGAAAATCTCTTTTATGCAGTTGTTGGTGAGATAACCTCGACGCCACCCAGTACTGCGGCGGGAGTTCGGGAGTATCGCCATAACTCGTATAACGGATGCTTTTCGAAGGTTGAGGTAAATGATTTCTGAAGGTTTCTTGGTTATGTGTTGAAGGATGGATACAACTGGATGTAGGATTTGCTAGCTTTGGGTGAGATATTATGCTTCCCCTGTATCCCCAACACCTGATTGCATAACCGGAAAGGTTCGGGAGTTTCATAGGTGGGAATTCATGTAGCTCTAGTATTTCTTCCGTGAATATTTGGTTTGTGATTGGGTAATCCTCACCAAGTATTTGTTCTTGTCCGTACCTTGTTGTTTTATTCTTCTACCTCTATCTAAGTGGCTTCTCAATTTATGGAAGTGTGACCATTTCAATTGGAATTCATTTGTTCATTTCGTTCGGATGTTAAGACTATATGTTGCAATTTCGATCCATTTGATTCAGCTTGAATATATGTCTATCAAGATGCTAACGGATGTCACCCTCTTCAGGATGGCTCCTCCAATGCATCAGAATCCTGAACCGCCACCACCACCTCCACCTCCGGAGGCATGGCAAGTTGTGATGGCCGCTACCAATGCCAACACGCAGCTGATCATGCAACTCTTGCAAGAGCGCAACCAAGGGAATCAAGGCCATGGAAACAATCAGAATCAGTTTGCTACACTCAACCAGTTCCTCGCTAACCAGCCAAAGACCTTCCGCAATTGTGTCGAGGCAACAGACGCTGATGATTGGCTCGTGGATATCTGCAAGCATTTTGAGTGCAGCAACGTCAGGCCTGAGGACTTTGTCAAGTTTGCCTCGTTCCAACTCAAAGACCAAGCTGCAGAGTGGTATCAGCAATACAAAGATTCCAGAGGATGCCGTGTGATTACCTGGGATGAATTCCGTCAAGACTTCAAAGCTCACCACATTCCTCAGAGTGTTTTTGAGAGCAAGCATGAGGAATTCCGCAACCTGAAGCAAGGAAGCTTGTCTGTTTACCAGTATAACATCATGTTCTAGAAGCTCGCTCGTTTCGCTAAGTAAGATGTCCCTGATGAGAAGAGCATGATTTATCAGTTCAGAGGTGGCCTCAGAGAAGATGTTCAACTTGCTCTCGTGCTTTTTGAGCCGCAGAAGTACGATGAGTTTTACAACATGGCACTGAAACAAGAGACTGCTCAACTCAAGTGCGATGCTTCCAAGAAGCGAGTCAGAGATGCAACTCCTTCTTCCTCAACTCAAGTGGTAACTAAGCAGCAAAAGTATGGGTTGCCTCCTCCTCCTCCGTTCCGTCATCCTTATTAGCAGAAGAGCAAAGGTGGCAATGGATCGTCCCACCCACCCAACCCAGGCTTTCAGAACAAGACTTCATCTCATGCTCCAAGATCAAGTGCTCTCGTTGGGTGAGTCGAAGAGAGAAACTCGTGACGTTGTCGCAATGGCGACGGAGGCCATGGCAACCGACTCATCATCTTCATCATCGTCATCATCCTCATTGTACTCTTCTTGTACAACCAAGGCCTTGGGAGGAGTCTTCTTGGTGAAGTTGATCTTGTTGGGGAACGACTTGGCCTTGTCCTTTCGGATAAGTTTGCCACCATTGTCTTCCCTCTTCTCATACGGGCATTCCGCAACGAAATGACTCACGTTGCCGCAATTGTAGCAAGTCCTTACACGTTGCTTGCCCCTTGTACCACTCGAGTTGTTTTTGCTAAAGTTGGGCCTCGAGTTTTTCTTGCTCCAAAATTGCCTTGAAGCAAGTGCCATATGTTCATGATATGCATACTCCTCTTCTTCCTCTTCTTCTTCTTCCACGGTGAGCTTGGCCTTCAATGCAAGGTTAGGCTTCTTTGCCCGTTGAGAACGGAGCACCGCATTGTCGGCGGTTTTGTCCAAAATGTTCATGGCCACAAACTCATCCAACACTTCACTTGAGGTCAAAGTGTGGAAGTCCGGTCTTTGGCGAATGACGGAGGACATGGCCTTGTGGTAGGGCATCATTGCCTTGAGGAATTTGCGCTTGATCCAGTTGTCATCCGTGTCCTTGCTCCCGTGATCTCGTAGTGAGACTGCGAGTTTGGTGACTCTCCGATAGAGCTCACGAGGTTCTTCATCTTCCTTCATTGCAAACTCATCGGCCTCATCTTGTACCACTTCATAGTTGGAACGTTGAATGCTTGCGCTTCCCCGGTAGAGAGACACGACATAA
This sequence comes from Triticum dicoccoides, assembly GCF_002162155.2. Lineage (NCBI taxonomy): Eukaryota > Viridiplantae > Streptophyta > Magnoliopsida > Poales > Poaceae > Triticum > Triticum dicoccoides. The sequence continues at coordinate 607,244,849 of NC_041382.1, read as the reverse complement.
TGCCATGCATCTTTGGCCAAGGCGAAGGGACGAAGATGAGGTAGGTCTTCGGGTGGAATTGCATCTTGAATGATGAAGAGAGCATTCTCATTGAATTGATTGTCCAAGGCTTCTCGAGGAGTGAAGTTGCTTGGATCATGTGGGTAGAAACTTTCTTCAATGATTCTCCAAAGGTTAGTGTTCACATGATTTAAATGACGTTTAAAGCGGTAAACCCAAGAATCAAAATCCTCATTTTTCACAATCTTAGGAGGAGGACCGGCATGATTCAAATGAGCAGAAGGAACCGATCCACCATAAACAAGTGGTGGTTCCACATGGGCAAAGATGCCGGTGCCATTCTTGCCACTAGAAGAAGGAGCCTTTTCACTACTAGCTTCCCCCTTGTCGGGGATAGCATTCGACACCTTGTTGGTGGGATCCCCCACTTTCAACGGTGCGGTGGATAGTTTAAGCCCCTCAAGAAACTTAGTAAACATGCTTTCAACTTCGGTCGTCATGGAGGTTTTCAATGTCTCTAAGGCTACATTGAACTCCTCATGAGAGACCGAAGTTCCCCCATCGCCCGTAGACGAGATCGGATTCACACCGGAGTGTTCCTCCACACCGTCTACGGTATCAACCATACTCTTTGGATGGTAAAGTCCTTAATAAAGAGGCGAGGCTCTGATACCAATTGAAAGGATCGATATGGTTGACTAGAGGGGGGGGGTGAATAGGCAACTACCAATTTTTAGCTTTTCTTTACCACATTAAACTTTGCATCAAAGTAGGTTGTCTAGATGTGCAACTAGGTGAGCAACCTATATGATGCAACAACAACAAGCATACAAGCAAGCAAGGAAACAAACACTAAAGGGCTTGCACAAGTAAAGGTGAGAGATAACCAAGAGTGGATCCGGTGAAGACGAGGATGTGTTACCAAAGTTCCTTCCTTTTGAGGGGAAGTACGTCTCCGTTGGAGCGGTGCGGAGGCACAATGCTCCCCAAGAAGCCACTAGGGCCACCGTATTCTCCTCACGCCCTCACACAATGCGAGGTGCCGTGATTCCACTATTGGTGCCCTTGAAGGCGGCGACCGAACCTTTACAAACAAGGTTGGGGCAAACTCCACAACTTAATCGGAGGCTCCCAACAAGACCATGAAGCTTCACCACAATGGAATATGGCTCCGAGGTGACCTCAACCGTCTAGGGTGCTCAAACACCCAAAAGTAACAAGATCCGCTAAGGATGAGTGGGGGAATCAAAAATCCCTTGATGGAAGTGTAGATCGGAGCCTTCTCAACCACTCCCAAGCAAATCAACAACTTTGATCGGCTAGGGAGATAGATCGGGCAAGATGAAGCTTGGAGTATTTAATGGAGCTTGAGCAATAAATGGTGCTTGGGGGAAGAGGTAAGTCAAAGAGGAGGAACAAGACACCCTTATATAGTGGGGGAAACAAACCAACCGTTACCCCCCACTCAGCCCCGCAGAGAGCGGTACTACTGCTCATAAGCGGTACTACCGCTCCCCCTCAGCGGTACTGCCGCGCCAGAAGAAGAGGGGCTGGGGCAGGGACCCAGAGCGGTACTATCGTGGAGGCAGGGCGGTACTACCGCGAATGAGCAGTACTACCGCCACTACTACCGCAGCTAGTACCGCAAAACCCGACACGAGAAAATGCACACTCGAGTCGAGGCGGTAGGAGCGCGGAGCCGCAGCGGTACTGCTGCTGAGCCCAGCAAGCGGTACTACCGCTCCGAGGAGCGGTACTACCGCTTAATGAACTTCAGCCGTACTACCGCTACAACACCTGTGTCGAGGCGGTAGGAGCATGGATCCGCAGGGTTACTGCTACTAAGGCCATCAAGCGGTACTACCGCTCCGAGGAGCGGTACTGCCGCTTAGTGAGCCTCAGCGGTACTACCGCTGTGGCCCGCGGTACTACCGCTGGGTCCAGGAAAAGATGAAGAGGGGAGAAAATATAAGCTCCATAGAGGCGGAAAGAAACGGTGGGTGTGAGGAGGACGTTTACGTGTTGATTCCACCCAAACCATACCGAAGCAGATCCCCTCTTGATAGTACGGTGACTACTACGAAACTTAGTCCACCAACAAAGTCACGAGAGAAGCTACACCGTCTTGAGTAGAGCGTCGAGGGGAAATAATCGTTTCGTGCCGAGGAATGAGTATCTGAAAGAACTCAAAGCACCCGATTAGTCCGCAAATGCATTGTCATCAATCACCAAAACACCGTAGGGATAAATATGCCCTTACACGGTTGATTGCACATGGGCGTCTCCACTTCCCCATGGCGCCTCGGCAACTGCACGGATTGGACAAGTCCCTGCATGCAAGGTGGGTAATGATTACCTGCGATCGTGGAGGTCGGCGGTTGGCCTTCGCCGGCCATAAGTACGGAACAGCGCACGCCCTTCCAGTTCATCCCCCTTGCTTCTCCTTCTTCTTCATGGCCCCGTCGAGGAGGTTCTCGGCCGCAGAGAAGGGGAAGGCTCACCAGGTTGAGCCTGCCTCTCCCCCGCCCAAGTGCGGCCGAGGGCGCCCTCGCAAACATCCCGTGGCCACCACGGCAGCTCCCCGCGGCCGTGGAGATGATTTCCAACGCGGCGACGGGCGGATTGCTGTGGCCGGGGGGCGCGCTCCAGTCGCGTGTCCCCCTAGGCCGCGCTTTCGCGCTGCAGAGGTGCTGCCGGAGTTCGTCGTGTGGTCGGCGAAGCCGACTAGCACCCGGCTTCCACTTCCTCGCTTCCTCCTCGGCGAGCTCCCGGCCGGCGCCCCGGGCGGCCTCTGGCTTCAGGCCGACGGCTGTTGCAGCCAGGCCTCATGGGCTTCACTGGAGGTCTCCGCAGCCGGGAGCCTGGCAGTGGCCCGCGGTTGGCAGACGTTTGCCCGCGCGCATGGCCTTAGCCGTTGGTGCACCCTGCACTTCAAGTTTGACGGCGATGGCAGCCTCTACGTGAGGGTGTTTGGGGAAGATGGTCGCCGCACAGGGTGCTGCCCCGAGGACGACGACCGCGGCCGGGAACCCAGCTCTGGCGATGATGGAGAGGACAACGCTCGCGTGACTGGTGGTGCTCAGGGTTCCCCAAGCTTCTCCGGTTCTTCTTCAGGCGGCGACTCTTCTAGCGGTGGCCGCGGTCAGCCTCCGCGCCATCGTATTTGCTTGGGAGGTGGCAACGTGTCCTCCCGCCGTCGCGCCCCGGTGAAGCGCGAGAGGGAGTCTGCCTGAGCCCCGGAGGCAGCTCGAGTCTTCCCTACAGGCCGGTGTGAGGCGAGCAGCGCCTAATTTGTTCTTTCTTTTCCTTTTTCCTGCGTGAAAAGACAATAGTGTGGAGCCCCGCGGGGGCATGTTTGGGTTATTGCTGTTAATCATCGTTTTGCTTCCGTTATCGTGCCTTCCGGCTACGTGCCTGCACGTGGATAGTTCCCGGCTCCAGCCGTGGGGGGGGGGGCGACCGACCCAGGCCCTGTGTTCGTGTCGCGGTGCCCGTGGGGCACGGACTGGAGGGCTGCTCCTGTAATGGACCCAGGTCGTGAACCCTTTGAACGACTAGGACAAGAACACTCGCGAGGGCGCTCGGCTGCCCCCCCCCCCTCGCGAGGCCTTGCACAAGAGAAATCGAGTCAGGAGAGTGAAAAGTCGAAGAACCACAAGCCAAAGACGGCAACAACTTCAATAAAACTTCGAATGAGAAGGAACAAGCCAACTGCGGAAAGCAAATGAAAAGCCGCGTCTGGCACCTAATCTAGTCTTCGACGTCTTCTCACCAGCGCGGAGCTAAGTGCTGCCACTGGGCGTGGGAGGGAGCCCCAGGGCCTAAGGCCGGCGCTCCTGAGACTCCGGGGCGTGTACAGCCCCAACTCATTATTACGTGAGAGTGTCACGGGCTGCGAGCTTCACAGGCGTTGGCCTTCTTCACAAGCTCCGGGCCTTTTCCAAAACGCGACAGCTTCACAGGCATTCGCCTTCTTCACAGGCTCTGGGCCTTTTCCAAAACGCGACAGCTTCACAAGCATTCACCTTCTTCACAGGCTCTGGGCCTTTTCCAAAATGCAACAGCTTCACAGGCATTCGCCTTCTTCACAGGCTCTGGGCCTTTTCAAAACGCGACAGCTTCACAGGCATTCGCCTTCTTCACAGGCTCTGGGCCTTTTCCAAAATGCGACAGCTTCATAGGCATTCGCCTTCTTCACAGGCTCTGGGCCTTTTTAGGGGTAGAACCTCCGGAGGTGCTGGATGTTCCATGCGTTCTGGACCGGCATCCCCTCCTGAGTCTCCAAGCGTGCGGAGCCGGACCTGGAAACATGAACAACTTTGAACGGGCCCTCCCACATGGGAGAGAGCTTGTGCAGCCCCTCCCTAGAAAGAACCCGCCTGAGCACGAGGTCTCCTACCTTGAGAGTTCTGGGGCGGATGTTGCGGCAGTGCTATCACCGCAGTGCTTGTTGGTACCTTGCCGCTCGCAGCGCGGCTTCTTGGTGACTTTCCTCCCCCAGAACAAGGTCCATCCCCCGCATGGCGTCCTGCTGCACCTCGTCGAACGCCAGGACCCGCGCGGAGCGACGTCTGACCTCGTGAGGGAGGACCGCTTCGGCTCCGTAGGCTAGGAAGAACGGGGTCTCTCCAGTCGGCTTGGTCGCGGTCGTGCGGATGGACCACAACACGGACTGAAGCTCGCCGTACCAACCTCTGCCGCAGGCCTCCAACTTCTTCTTGAACGTCCTGGTGTTAAGGCCCCTCAGGACCTCTGCGTTGGCTCGCTCGGCCTGGCCGTTGCTTCGGGGGTGCGCCACCAAAGCGTAGCATATCTGCGTTCCAAGGTTAGCACAGTATGTTTTGAAGAGGTTACTGGTGAACTGCGAACCGTTGTCTGTGATGATGCGGTTCGGCACCCCGAACCGGCTCACGAGGCCCTTGATGAACTTGACCGTGGAACCCGCAGGAATAGTGCGGACATCATCTACTTCAGCCCACTTGGTGAACTTGTCCACGGCGACGTAGAGGTAGCGGTAGCCCCCTGGCGCCCGAGGAAACGGGCCCAAGATGTCCAGCCCCCAGACTGCGAATGGCCACGAAAGGGGTATAGTCTGCAGGCCTCCTGCTGGCTGATGGAACTGCTTGGCGTGGAACTGGCAGGCCTCACAAGCTTTCACTAGTTCGACGGCGTAATTGAGTGCGGTGGGCCAATAAAACCCACTGCGGAACGCCTTGCCGACGAGGGTCCGTGATGATGAATGATGTCCACAGTCTCCTCCGTGTATATCTTCCAGCAGTTCCTTCCCTTGCTCCCTGGAGATGCAGCGCAGGGACACATTGTTTGGTCGCTTTCGGTAGAGCTCTCCATCCTTGATGCAGTATGCCGTGGCCTGGCGTGCCACTTGCTCCGCTTCCTCCTCCTTCTCCGGCAGGGTCCCTTGTGTTAAGTAACTCCAGAGCTCCGTGATCTAGCATCCCTCCCGAGGTTCCATTGTCAGGAGCAGGCGTGCTCCTGAGGCCGGGCCACAGGCCGGAGCTCCTGAGGCAGGTGGCTGGGGGAGCTCCTCCCTAGGCTGAGCTGTGTTTGACAATGACGGCAGGGCTGAGGGCTTGAAGAGCCGCTCCTCGAAAACGCCAGGCTCCTGAGGTAACCGCTTGGACGCCCGTTTGGCGATGTCGTCGGCCTCCTGATTGGTGCCACGGGGCACATGCTGCAACTCCAACCCCCAAAACTGCTTCTCCATCCTGCGGACTTCCGCAAGGTAGGCTTCCATGTGCTCATCTTTCGGCTCGTACACCTTGTTGGAGAAATTGACAAGGAGCTGCGAATCGCCCTTGATGGTGAGGCGTTTCACCCCCAGGGCAGCTGCGGCCTTCAAGCCCGCTATTAAACCTTCATACTCCGCTATGTTGTTGGAGACCTTTTCACCTTGCTGGAAACAGAGCTGCACAACATAGTAGAGCTTGTCCTGAGTGGGCGATATAACACCGCCCCAGCCCCTATGCCATGCCTAGAGAACGCCCCATCGAAGTACATGACCCAGCCTTCTGGCGCCTCGCTTCCCGGGGAGAGGGACCGATCCTCGTCGGCCTTGAGGCCTGGTGCCTCCGTCCATTCTGCCACAAAATCCGCCAACACTGCTCCCTTGATGACTCTGGTCGTGCTGAATTCGAGCTGAAATGCTTGCAGTTCTATGTTCCACTCAGCGACCCTTCCAGCTGAGTTAGGGCTCCTGAGCACTCTCTCCAGGGGGTATGACGAGACGACCTTGATGGGGTGACCCTGAAAATAGTGCCGCAGCTTTGCCGAGGCCACCAGTAGTGCGAGGAGGAGTTTCTGAGGCATGGGGTACCGCGCCCTCGCATCCCGCAACACCGTGCTGACGAAGTACACTGGGTGCTCAACGAGGTTGGGTGCGTTAGTGCTGGCGGTTCCCTTCGGAGACCATGGCGCCTCTTGAGGCGATGAGGCCTCCTGAGGCTGGCCATCTGGGAGAGGGGCCTCTTCCGCCTCCGGTGCACTCCTCTGCGGCGGCTGATCCTCCTCAGTCGCGGTGGCGGTTTCTGTGGGCCTTCCTTGTTCCTGTTTTGCCTTGTCCCGGGCTGCTGCTGCGGTTTTGATTCGACGCTCCTCTCTAACCGCCACCAGGGCTGCGCTGGCGGAGTAGGGAGTGGCGGCGAGGTAAAGCACCAGGGGCTCTTGAGGGCGCGAAGCCACCATGACCGGCGGGCTGGTCAGGTATCTCTTGAGATCCTGGAATGCCTTGTCGGCCTCTTTAGTCCACTCAAAGGGCCCCTTTTTCTTCATTAGCTGGAAGAATGGCAGCGCTTGTTCCCCCAACTTGGAGATGAAGCGCCCTAGCGCGGTCACATGCCCAGTGAGCTTCTGCATTTCTCTGAGGGTCTTTGGCGGGTCATGTCTTCCACCGCCTTGACCTTTTTCGGGTTAGCTTCGATGCCTCGGTGGGACACGAGGAAACCCAAGAGCTTGCCCGAGGCGACTCCAAACACACACTTCTCTGGGTTGAGCCGTAGGTTCACTGTGTTGAGGCTCGCAAGGTTTCCTCCAGGTCTTGTATCAGGGTCCTGGCCTCCCGAGACTTTACCACAATGTCATCGACGTAAGCTTCAACATTCTTCCCGAGCTGCGGGCCCAAGGTGATGTGCATCATCCGCTGAAAGGTCGCCCCTGTGTTACGCAACCCGAATGGCATGCATGTGTAGCAGTACACCCCACACGGGGTTAGGAAGGTTGTCTTTTCGACGTCTTCTACCGCCATCTTGATCTGGTGATACCCAGAGAAGGCATCCAAGAAGCATAGCAGGTCGCATTCCGCGGTGGAATCGACGATCTGGTCGATGCGGGGGAGCGGGAACGGATCTTGCGGGCATGTTTTGTTGAGGTTGGTGAAGTCGACACACATGCGCTCCTTCCCTCCCTTCTTTGGCTCAATGACAAGGTTGGCCAACCAATCCGGGTATCAGACCTCGTGAATGACCCCAGCGGCTTCTAATTTGCGGGTCTCTTGGACGATGAAGGCCTGCTTTTCTGTGGACTACCGTCTGGCCTTCTGCTTCACAGGGCGCACGTTGGGGCACACATTGAGGTGATGCTCGATTACACTCCTAGGGATCCCTGCCAACTGATCAGGCTCCCAAGCGAATACCTTCTTGTTTGCGTGCAGGAACCCGACCAGGGCCTCCTCCTGCTCGGGTTCGAGGTTGACGCCTATGGTGAAAGTGGCGTTGGTGGACCCGTCCTCATCGACGGGTATCTGCTTGGTTTCTGCCTTGTCTTGGGTGAACAACTGTTTCTTCTTGGCGGGTGCAGCCCCCTTGGGCTCGGGGGTCTCCAAGCCGGCGGGCTGTGCCGACGCCGCCGTCTTGAAGGCGAGCTTGAGCACCCGCAGCGTGTCTCCGGTGTCCCCGTGCATGGTGAGGACACCGCTGCTCCCGGGCATCGTCATGAGGTTGTACGCCGGGTGCGTCGCGGCCATGAACTGGGCCAGCGCTGGGTAGCCGAGGATGGCGTTGTAGGGGAGGCCGATGGGGGCGATGTCAAAGTCGACCAGCTCTGTGCGGAAGTTGTTGTAGGTGCCGAAGGTTACCGGGAGTCGGATCTGTCCCAAGGAGCTGGATGATCCGCCCCCAACGCCTGAGAAGGGCCGGCTGGGTTGCAGCCATTGCAGGGGTATGCAGAGGAGGTTGAAGGCCTCGACCGAGAGCACGCTGAGGCCCGCACCGCCATCGATGAGAGTTCTGGTGACGACCACCTAGCAGATGGTGGGGGTGCACAGCATGGGGAGCGCACCCGAGTAGGCCGAGCTGGAGGGGTGGTCCTCCGAGCTGAAGGTCAGGCCGACCTTGGACGCTGCCCGGTCCAGGAGAGCCCCCTGCCGCGTGGAAGCGGCGCTGACCCGGCGGATGAACGGCTTGACGTGGTGACTTGTAGGCGGCGCCTGCGAGCCGCCCAGGAGGGCCACGATGACCGGGGGTGTTGGTGTAGCGCGATGGGCGGGGAAGAGGCTGCGGGGCTCTTCCCAAGAGGCCATGGAGGCTGCCGGCAGGTGGAGCAGCCATGGCGCGGAGCGCCGGTAAGGGCCATGGGGAGCCAGTTGGCCATGACCCTATCTTCACCTCCAGCTTCGAGGGGGGGCTCCTCGCTCGCCAGCAAGAAGGCCAGCGGATCTATCGCGCCGCCGTAGCGCGGCGGCGTCGTTGGCTTGAACTTGTCCGGCCACTGTACCCGTTGCAGGGCTGGGGCCAGGGCTCGGAGCCCCCTGGCCCCCATGCTGGCACCGGTGGCCGGAGCGGGCGACGCGCTACTCATCGCGAGGCAGGCCGTGGCGGTGGCGGAAGAGAAAACTCCGGTGCACCCCTACCTGGCACGCCAAATGTCGGATTTCGGGTTGCGGCAGACCCTTGAGGTTCGAACACTGGGGTGCGCGCGGAGATTTCACCTCCTACCTACCTGCACCCCTCCGCCTCGCTAAGATCTAAGCTATGGAAAGAACAACACAAGAGACACATGGTTTATACTGGTTCGGGCCACCGTTGTGGTGTAATACCCTACTCCAGTGTGTGGTGTGGTGGATTGCCTCTTGGGCTGATGATGAGGAACAATACAAGGAAGAACAGCCTCGCGAGGGTCTGTTCTTGGCTGGGGCGATGAACTGCTGGGAGGAGTTCAATCACCCTTCTCTCTCTCTCTCTCTCTCTCTCTCTCTCTCTCTCTCTTCTATCGTTGGTCTCGATCCCCCTAAAACTCTCTCTCTTTTCCTCTCTCTCTTTCTTTCCCCCGCCCCCTTTGCCCTATGGGTGGCTGGTCCTATTTATAGAGGCCCTGGTCCTCTTCCCAAAATATTGAGCGGGAAGGGAGCCAGCAATGGCGGGCTAATTTGAAGGGGGACAGCTAGTACTAGCTATCCTGACAAAAGTAGTCTTCGCCTGCACAAAGCTCTGGTGGTGACGCCGTCTTGGGCTCCACAATGACCTCCGTCTTGCAGTCCTTCTGGTCTTGGTCTTGTTGCACCGAAATGGCAACCTTTGCCTGATGCCTCGGTACTCCGCGGCTACGCTTGCTCCCTTTGAACCAAAGAGGAAAGGAGGACACTGCGCGGGCTGGCACCCGCCTGGCGCCTTTGGTCATCATGGCTTGCGTCACGGGCACCTCGTGAAGTACCCCGCCTTGATCTCTCCGCCTCCTCGCGAGCCAGCCTGATGAGGTCGTGCCTGAGGAAGCTCTGCGTCGTCCGCCCCGCGAGGCTTGGCCCCTCGCGAGGGTCTTGGGTCTGTGTTGATGAAGATGGGTCGTGCTGGGCCCCCTTTTGAGCCACGCCGCAGGTCACAGGCAGGCAAGTCTGGGGACCCCCGTTCCCAGAATGCCGACAGAAGCATGTGAAGTATGTCTGGTCGCCTCAATGTGACATCGCTTTCAACACCCTGAAAGAGAAGTTAGTCACTGCTCCATTTCTGACTCCTCCTGATGAATCCAAACCGTTTGAGGTCTTCTATGATGCTTCCCTTCAAGGTCTTGGTGCTGTGTTGATGCAAGAGAAGAAAGTTGTGGCCTATACCTCTCGTCAGTTGAAGCCCAACGAAAAGAACTACCCCACTCATGACCTTGAGTTGGTGGCAGTTGTCCATGCTCTTTTAACATGGAGACATCTCTTGTTGGGAAGGAAAGTGGACATCTTCACTGATCACAAGAGTCTCAAGTACATCTTCACTCAGCCAAACCTCAACCTCAGGCAGACTCGTTGGGTCGAAATGATTCAAGAGTATAATCCGAGTATTGAATATACTCTAGGCAAGGCCAATGTAATTACTGACGCATTGAGCAGGAAGGCTTACTACAACAGTTTGATTCTCAAGCCTTACCAACCGGAGCTTTGTGAAGCTTTCCACAAACTCAATCTGCAAGTTGTTCCTCAAGGATTTCTGGCCAACCTCCAAGTCTCCCCTACTTTGGAAGATCAGATTCGTGAGGCTCAACTTCTTGATGCTTTGGTGAAGAAGGTGAAGATTGGGATTGCCAAGAGTCAACCCAAGTACAAGTGCTATCGCCTTGATGACAAGGATACTCTATTCTTCGAGGATCGCATTGTTGCTCCTAAAGGTGACCTTCGTAAAGTCATTATGAACGAGGCTCACAATTCACTCCTCTCTATTCACACTAGAAGTACAAGGATGTACCAGGACCTCAAGCAGTCGTATTAGTGGACTCGAATGAAGCGCGAGATTGCTCAGTTCGTGAATGAATGTGATGTCTGCAGAAGAGTGAAAGCAGAACACCAATGACCAGCTGGTCTCCAACAACCTCTTGCCATTCTAGAATGAAAGTTTTACCATTTTGAGATGGACTTCGTGACTGGATTGCCAAAGTCCAAGCGTGGCAATGATGCTATCTTCGTTGTCATCGACAAGCTCACTAAAGTGGCTCATTTTCTTCCTATCAAAGAATCTATCACAGCAGCTCAGTTGGCAGAGCTATATACCTCCAGGATTGTCTCTCTACACGGCATTCCGTAGTTGATATCTTCAGACCATGGCAGCATATTCACCTCTAAGTTCTGGGATTCTTTTCAGAAGGCCATGGGCGCCAACATTCGCTTTAGCATAGCCTTTCATCCTCAAACCAGTGGCCAAGTCGAGCGAGTAAATCAGATTCTTGAATATATGCTCAGGGCTTGTGTCATTTCTTTCGGTATGAAGTGGGAAGATTGTCTTCCATATGCCAAGTTCTCCTACAACTACAGCATCCAAGCGAGTTCGGGCAAGGCCCCATTCAAGATTCTCTATGGCAGGAAGTGACGTACTCCTCTTAACTGGTCAGAGAATGGTGAACGCCAACTTCTTGGCAATGACTTGATCGCAGAGGCAGAAGAAATGTGCAAAGTCATTTGTGAAAATCTCAAACCCGCGCAATCGCGCCAGAAAAGTTACTATGATAGCAAGCATCGTGACTTGGCTTTCGAGATCGGAGACCATGTCTACCTCCGCGTCTCTCCAATGAAAGGTACTCGTCGCTTCGGTATCAAAGGGAAGATTGCCCCTAGATACGTGGGTCCTTTCAAGATCATTGGCAAAAGAGGCGATCTCGCCTATCAACTTGAGCTTCCCTTCAAATTTGCAAACCTGCACGACGTGTTTCACGTGTCTCAACTCCGCAAGTGTTTCAAGACTCCTGACCGCACCGTCAACTTCGAAGAGATTGATCTCCAAGAAGACATGTCTTATCGTGAGCGCCCAGTTGCTATTCTTGAAGAAACTGAGCGCAAGACTTGCAACAAGTCTATAAAATTCCTGAAAGTCAAGTGGTCACATCATTCCAACCGTGAAGCCACCTGGGAACGCGAGGACCACCTCCGTTCTGAGTACCCAGAGTTTTTCCAGTCCTAGATCTCGGGATGAGATCCTTTCGTAGTGGTGGAGTGTTGTAACACCCTGTATGTAACTTGCCATATTTGTATTCCAACTCTTGCCATTTTCGGCACTAAGTTATGATATTTCCTCGTTGTCGGGTTTTTGTCTTCGTGTGCTTTTGTATTTCTCATGCATATCATATCATGTCATCATGTGCATCGCATTTGCATACGTGTTCGTCTCATGCATCCGAGCATTTTCCCCGTTGTCTGTTTTGCATTCCGGCGCTCCTATGTCCTCCGGTGTCCCTTTCTACCTCTTTTCGCGTGCGGGTGTTAAACATTTTCGGATTGGACCGAGACTTGTCATGCGGCCTTGGTTTACTACCGGTAGACTGCCTGTAAAGTTTCGGGCCATTTGGACTTCGTTTGATACTCCAACGATTAACCGAGGGACCGAAAAGGCCTCGTGTGTGTTGCAGCCCAACACCCCTCCAAAGTGGCCCAAAACCCACCTAAACCTCCTCCATCATCTAGATCGTTCGATCACGATCGCGTGGCCGAAAATCGTTCTCAATTTGGAGCCCCCTAACTCCTCCTACCTATAAAAAGGCCCCTCCACCAAAATTCCCGGGTCATTTCGCACCCTAACCCTAGCCCCCTTCTTCCTCCGCGCGCCAGACAATGTCCGCCGGCGCTCTGCACCAGTCACGGACTGCCACGTGGCCCATCGGACGCCCCCGCGCTGCGGCCCGCCCGGGCCCGAGGCCGGCCCTCCCCGCCGTCGATCCGGGCCGCGCCCCCGCAGCACCCACGCCGCCTCCTCCTTCGCCAGCTCTGCCGCCTCGCCCGCGCCCGCACCGCGCCGACGACCGTCGCTCCGCCGCGCACCCCGCCTTCCTCCTCCGACACCGGCCGGCCTCCTCCTCGCTCCACCGGCGAGCCCCGCCCCGGATCCGGTCACCTCCCTCCTCTCCGGCAGATAATTCCGGCGAGATCCGCCGCCTCGGTTCGCGTGCACCCGGCTGCTACAGTAAAACCTAGATCTGAGGGCTGACTTCCTCTCCTAATCCCCGTAATTTTTGCATATTTTGTCGCGTCATATCTCTGCAACCGTGGCTCCGTTTCGGGCATGTAGCATATCCAATTGTTCGTCTCGACGAGTACTCCATTTCATCTCATTGTGTCATGTTCATTTGAGCTCATCTTGATGCCCTAAATGCTGTTGGAAGAGTGCTAGATTCTGTTAGTTTCAGATTCATATCAACAATTGGACATTTGTCATTTTTGCCATGATTGATGTGTGCCTCCTATGATGTTGAGCCCTACATGAGTTTTGAAGCATGCCATGCCATCTTTACAGGGGTGTATGCCATGTATTTTTGTGATCTCTGTGGTGACTAGCACAAGCATGCAAAGTAGCCCTCGTAATGTTGCTGATTTCAGGGACTTAGAAATATTCTAAGTCTTTGCCCTGTCATTATTTTTATGCCATGTGTTCTTGTTGCTATAGAGTGATCCATGCCTCTTTTGAGCATGATCAGTAAGGATGTTTTGTAGATATTGTGGTGCTCTATCCATCCATGTCTTTGTTTGCAATTATGAAGCAACCTAGCTTGACTCAATCAAGCTCTACTTTTGCTATAAAATGTTCCTGGTAGAATGTTTACATGTTAAGCATTTTTGCCGAGCTTGTTGTAGTTGATCCATGCATGCTATATTGTTCTTCTTGCGATGTTTAGCTTCTATGCCATGTCTACTTGCTAGGTGTATGCTTAGTTTATCATGCAATGCCTTGTGGTGAGTGCATTGAGCTCGTTAACATGCCTACTTAATATCTATTTTGCCATGTTCCAGTTTTCTACTAAGTCTGAATCTGATAACGATAATTGCTATGTTCACATGGTTGCCATTGTATTTTCTGATCCCTTTTGGCTTATCGTCCGTAAGGGACTTTTGTTGTATGCTTTGAGTAGCTTCATGCCATGCCTTGCTTTTCCATGATATGTGCCTGTATCATGTTGTTATCTTGCTCTAAACATTGCTTCTTGATGTTAAATTCCTGACATGTGGTTATTTTCTCAAAGTCTGTAACCTATTATCTTTTGCACTTCTGCCATGCTTTTTTGAACCTGCTATTGAGTGAATTAGTCGTAGCTCAGTGTTCATCTTTTGTCAAGCATCTTGAGTGGATCCCTGCCATGTATTTTGCTTCTATGTTAGAGTGCTGTAGCATGTTGTTATTGATGCATTTAGATGGCCTCGTGTTGTTTATCGCAGATCGGTGCCATATGTTTTGCTTGTCATTTGCAAACCATGCATCCGATTTCGGTGATGTTTATACCGATTTCGACCGAAATCAACCCATCTTTCCACTGGCATAGTTGGTTTTCCAAGTTGAGGCCAGGTTCAATCATTCCTTTCCGAAGCATGCATATGCACCACATATTGCATCCCGCATATCATGCCATGTTTTGCACCATGTTGCTCGTGCATTGCACGTGGTTGATTGTGTCCCCCTTTGCTTGTGTTCTTGCTTTGGGTAGAGCCGGGAGACGAGTACGTGATCGAGGAGCCCGTTGAGTACGCTTATGAGGATCAAGCTAACATCAACTCAGAGAACTTTGCAGGCAAGATGACCATACCCTCGAAATCAGTCTATCTTTGCTTGCTAGATGCTCGGTCTATTGCTATGCCTATGCTACGATACGTACCACTTGATTTTCATGCCTCCCATATTTCCATGTCAAACCGATAACCCACCTTGTCCTAGCAAACCGTTTTTTGGCTATCTTACCGCTTTGCTCAACCCCTCTTATAGCGTTGCTAGTTGCAGGTGAAGATTGGGGTTTGTTCCTTGCTGGAACATGTTTATTGTTGGGATATCATTATTATATCTTGTCTATTTTTAATGCACCTATACACTTGGTAAAGGGTGGAAGGCTCGGCCTTATGCCTGGTGTTTTTTCCACTCTTGCCGCCTAGTTTCCGTCATACCGGTGTTATATTCCTTGATTTCGCGTTCCTTACACGGTTGGGTTATAATGGGAACCCCTTGACAGTTCGCCTTGAATAAAACTCTTCCAGCAATGCCCAACATTGGTTTTACCATTCGCCACCTAGCCTTTTTCCCTTGGGTTTCGCGAACTCAAGGGTCATCTTTATTTTAACCCCCCCGGGCCAGTGCTTCTCTAAGTGTTGGTCCAACCTGAGCGATGTCCGGGGCTACCAGGGGCAACTCTGGGCTGGCCTACCCGATGTCTGGCTCATCCGATGTGCCCTGAGAACGAGATATGTGCAGCTCCTATCAGGATTTGTCGGCACATTCGGGTGGCTTTGCTGGTTTAGTTTTACCATTGTCGAGATGTCTTGTAACCGGGATTCCGAGCCTGATCGGATTGTCTTGGGAGAAGGAATATCCTTTGTTGACCGTGAGGGCTTGTGATGGGCTAAGTTGGGACACCCCTGCAGGGATTTGATCTTTCGAAAGCCGTGCCCGCGGTTATGGGCAGATGGGAATTTGTTAATGTCCGGTTGTAGAAAACCTGAAACTTTACTTAATTAAAATGAATCAACAGAGTGTGTGGCCGTGATGGTCTCTTTTCGGCGGAGTCCGGGAAGTGAACACGGTCTCGAGTTATGCTTGAACGTAGGTTGTTCTAGGATCACTTCTTGATCATAGTTTCTCGACCGTGCTTTTGCCTTCTCTTCTCGCTCTCATTTGTGTATGTTAGCCACTATATATGCTAGTGATTGCTGCAGCTCCACCTCATACATTTTACCCTGCCTATAAGCTTAAATAGTCTTGATCGCAAGGGTGTGAGATTGTTGAGTCCCCATGACTCACAGATTACTTCCAAAACCAGATGTAGGGACCGATGATACCGCTCCAGGAGATTCGACTGAGCTCAAGTGGGAGTTCGATGAGGACTCAGGACGATACTACATTTCTTTTCCAGATGATCAGTAGTGGTGCCCAGTTGGGGCGATCGGGGACTTTGTCGCATTTGGGGTTGTTCTTTATTTTGGTTTCGTAGTCGGACCTTGAGTGTATCTGGATGAATGTAATGATATTTATGCTATTGTGTGATGTGGCGAGTGTAAGCCAACTATGTATCTCTTTCCCTTATTTATTACATGGGTTGTGTGAAGATTACCTCACTTGCGACATTGCCTACAATGCGGTTATGCCTCTAAGTCGTGCTTCGACACGTGGGAGATATAGCCGCATCGTGGACGTTACATGAGTAGGGCCGAAGAGGTCCATGTGTAGCAGTATGAAGGGTCGAGTCGTTGTCATGATTGTCTTCGAGGGATGCTTGTCCCTCGTCATCTTTCCAGCTTTGCAGGAACCGCATAAGTGATCCTTCTTGAACTTGACGCCCTCGATGCCTATGACGTGCTTCTTCTTTGCAAGAGTATGCAAGTTCCTCATGCCAGCATGCCCTAGCCTCCGATGCCAGAGCCAGCACTCTAAAGCTTTTGCAAGAAGACATACGGCAAGCTATGGTCCTGCTAAGAAATCTACCATGTACAAATCATCTTTCCGATACCCTTCAAAGACTAGAGACTTGTCAGATTCCATTAGAACAAGGCAACGATATTTTCCAAATATCACAATCATGTTCAAATTGCAAAGCATTGAGACAAACATTAAGTTGAAACCAAGGGATTCAACAAGCATCACTTTATCCATGTGCTGATCCTTTGAGATTGCAACTCTACCTAGACCCAATACCTTGCTTTTGCCAGTATCAGCAAATGTGATGTGACTTTTGTCAGATAGATGTAAGGTTGAGTCCATGAGAAGACTTCATTCGCCAGTCATGTGATTAGTACATCCACTATCAATAATCCATTCTGAAGCAGTTGGTGTCATACCCTACAGTGTAGTTAGGGGGATAGGCTTCACGAAGAGTATTGTGAAGCATAAACATTTGACGAGCAAGTGAATTATGAAAGCTTAGATCGAGGTTAGGACTGATAGGACAAATAGCAAGCGACTCGGGAACAAAATACATAATAAGACCATTTGGGCATTTGATCTTGTGCCCTAGAAGACGTTTTAGGTCCCCAAAAATATCTTCAGATGCTTTGATTTTCGGCTGGAGACCTTTCCCTACAAAAGAGATTTAAGCTTTCTTAGCCACCCACATCTTCAAGGGTGGCTTCGAAGCAATGAGTCTAAGTGCAGCATCTGAGAACTTTGACTTTGGAGCCCTAGCAAATAGTCTTCCAGGTGGAGAGTAGTACTCATAAGAATAAGCAAAGTAGTTCTGGGTCTTATGAACATGGCAGTTTGATGAAACACGCTCATATACATAGGCCTGAGTATAGTTTCCCTGCAAAACATTTGTGTTACTGCGACTCAGGTGAGTCCTCTGTCTGTATGAAGCCTTTGGACCATATGAAGCATGTGGTCTGGGTTTGTCTCCTTCCCTTGTGATGTCATGACGATATTCACTTGAAGATTTTCCAAACACCTTTTGGGGACCCAGACTTTCTTCATAGGTGGCCCATTCCTGCAGTTAGTACCAATATACCTGGCAAACACTTCACCATTCTGATTCTTAAACAGTTTATAGTTTGCATCAAAGGATTCATCAATGACAATAGAATTAGCAAAAGTGAAGCCATATAGGGTGGATGGATCCACTGAAGGTTCCTTTGCAGCAACCCATGTGGTTTTGGGGTACTGCTCAGGCTTCCACTAAGAGCCATCAGCATTCATTTTCCTTTTGAACCCAACACCCTCTTTCCTAGGGTTTCGGTTCAGAATCTGCCTTTTGAGGACATCACATAGTGTCTAATGCCCTTTGAGACTTTTGTAGATCCCTGTTTCAAGCAGTGTCTTCAACCTAGAATTTTCATCAGCAATAGCAGTGGCATCCTTAGCAGAGGGGTTAGTTACCACATCAATAGTTGAAGATATTGCAATAGTAGCAGCAGTAGAACATCCAGCAACAGAAGTAGCATTATCACGCTCAAGGCATTTAAGGCATGGTGGTTCAAATCCTTCCTGAGCGGGACTGATCTGTTCAGCGCGAAGTGACTCGTTTTCCTTTTGAAGATCTTCATGAGCCGCTCTCAATTTCTCAATTTCTTGCTTCCTTTGAAGATAATCATAGGAAAGCTTTTCATTAGTTGTTGAGAGCGTTTCATGACGACTTTCAAGTTCCTCATACTTAACATGAAGATTTTTTATGTCTTCAATTAAGGACTGAGATCGGGTCATTTCAGCATCCAACAGGTCATCGCTTTTGTCTAGCAGTTTTTGAATATTTTCCATAGCTTTCTGTTTTTCAGTTGCAATTTTAGAAAGTGTTTTGTAGCTGGGTTTGGAATTACAATCAGAGTCATCTTCACTGGATGTTTGACAGTGAGTAATGCGTGAGTTTACCTTGGCACCGCGTGCCATGAAGCAATAGGTGGGAGCGGAGTTGTCCTTGTCATTAGCATCGGCGTCGGTGACGAAGTCATTGTCTTCAGTGTTGAAGATGGACTTGGCAACGTAGGCTATAGCAAGACTTGCAACGCCAGAATCGGACTCCTCCTCAGACTCCACCTCTGCCTCCTCAGAAGCAGACTCCTCCTCTGAATCCATTTCCTTGCCAACAAACGCACGAGCCTTGCCAGATGAGCTCTTCTTGTGTGATGAAGACTTTGAGGAAGACTTGGAAGAAGACTTTGGGTATTTCTTCTTCTTCTTGTCATCAGAATCATATTCCTTGCTCTTCTTATTCTTCTTCTTGTTCTCATTGTCCCACTTCGGACGCTTAGAGATGTAGTGACCAGGTTTCTTGCACTTGTGACATGTTCTCTTCTTGTAGTCATGAGCAGAAGCTTCATCATTTCTTGAGCTGGATCATGAAGACTTTCTGAAGCCTTTCTTCCTGGTGAATTTTTGGAACTTCTTCACAAGCATAGCAAGCTCTCTTCCAATGTCTTCAGGATCATCAGAACTGCAATCAGATTCTTCTTCAGATGAGGAAACAACTTTTGCCTTCAAGGCACGAGTTCAGCCATAGTTGGGACCGTAGATATCTCTTTTCTCAGAAAGCTGAAACTCATGTGTGTTGAGCCTTTCAAGTATGTCAGACGGATCAAGTCTCTTGAAGTCAGGGCGTTCTTGAATCATCAGGGCTAGGGTGTCAGACGAGCTATCAAGTGATCTCAAGAGTGTCTTAACGATTTCATGCTTGGTGATCTCAGTATCGCCGAGAGCTTGGAGATCATTTGTGATGTTAGTAAGGCGATCAAACGTGAGCTGAACATTCTCATTGTCGTTTCTCTTGAAGCGGTTGAAGAGGTTGCGAAGGACACTGATCCTTTGATCTCTCTGGGTTGAGACGCCTTCATTGACCTTGGAGAGCCAGTCCCAGACTAGCTTAAATGTTTCCAGAGCACTCACACGACCATACTGCCCTTTGGTCAGATGACCATAGATGATGTTCTTGGCAGTGGAGAACAGTAGAACGAACTTCTTGACATCAGCAACGGTGACACCTTCACCAGCCTTGGGGGCGCCATTCTTGACGACATACCAGAGGTCGACATCAATGGCTTCAAGATGCATGCGCATCTTATTCTTCCAGTAGGGATATTCAGTTCCATCGAATACGGGGCACGCAGCGGAGACTTTGATTATCCCTGCAGTCGACATAGCTAAAACTCCAGCTGGTTAAACCGAATCACACAGAACAAGGGAGTACCTTGCTTTGATACCAATTGAAGGTGCTAGTGATCGACTAGAGGGGGTGAATAGGCGATTTTTAGGAAAGTCTTCAAAACATGGAAGTTTCAAAGACCATCGATAGAAATGAACCTATTAACATGCAGCGGAAGGTAGACTACACTAGGCAAGCCATAGTCAAGTATTCAATGAAGTGAAAGCACAAGGACTAATAGCAGCTAGGCAGTATGGATCGGGATGGAAGACAGTATGAAGCCAATCAGAACAAGCAGTCACACAGTGAAGACAAATAGATAATGCAAACAGGCAATGACTTCACAAGGTCCAACTATGAATAAAGAGATGGGAAGGATAGAACCAGTTGCTTGTTGAAGACAAGGATTTGTTGGACCAGTTCTAGTTGCTGTGACAATTGTACGCCTGGTTAGGGAGGTTGAGATTTAAATCAGAAGACCGTTTCTTCACCTTATTTCCCTTGAGCTAAGGACACCCAGTCCTCGCCCAATCACTCTGGTAAGTCTTCAAGGTAGACTTCCAAACCTTCACAGACTTCGTTCACCGGTGATCCACAATGACTCTTGGATGCTCAGAACGCGACGCCTAACCAGCTGGAGGATTCACAGTCCTCAAGTGTAACAAGTCTTCAGATCACACAGACAGGAAGACTTCAGTGATGCCTAACACTCTTTGGCTCTGGGTGTTTAGGGCTTTGTCCTCGCAAGGATTTCTCTCTCAAAGGCTTCGAGGTGGGTTGCTCTCAAACGACAAAAGCCGTGCACTAACTCTGAGCAGCCAACCAACTTATGGTGTAGGGGTGGGATATTTATAGCCACTAGGCAACCCAACCTGATTTGTCCGAAATGACCCTGGGTCACTAAGGAACTGACACGTGTTCCAATGGTCAGATTTCAAACACACGCGGCAACTTTACTTGGGCTACAAGTAAAGCTAACTCATCCAGCTTTGGATAAGATTTGCTCTCGTTGTCTTTGCTCGAAGACATAGGATTTTGATTAAGCATCACTTCAGTCACTCTGACTTTGTTCACTGGGACCCCACTTAACAGTACGGTGGATCCTATGACTCGACAAAGAAGAAAAGGAAACAACGAAACAACTAAGTCTTCGCGCTCCATAGTCTTCACTCAATGTCTTATCTTGTCATAATCTTCAATGTGAATATCTTCACATACCACCTTTGTCTTCAGTGTCTTCATACATTTTTAGGGGTCATCTCCGGTAGGAAAACCGAATCATTGAGGGACTACTACTTGTGTTATCCTGCAATTCTCACAAACACATTAGTCCCTCAACCAGGTTTGTCGTCAATACTCCAAAACCAACTAGGGGTGGCACTAGATGCACTTACACTATCTTGATTCTGTCGTAAATTTGTCATGGATGTACATGCATGACAGAAAACGTGACCTACTATGACAAACACGTATCATCATGGAAGTCTCTTTTTTTTGTAGTACACCATACCTACCTATTATGGGATTTCCATAGCCATTCCGAGATATATTGCCATGCAACTTCCATCATCATCATATACATGACTTGAGCATTCATTGTCATATTGCTTTGCATGGTCGTAAGATAGCTAGCATGATGTTTTCATGGCTTGTCCGTTTTTGGATGTCATAGCTACGCTAGATCATTGCACATCCCGGTACACCGCCGGAGGCATTCATATAGAGTCATACTTTGTTCTGGACATTGAGTTGTAAGTAAATAAAAGTATGATGATCATCATTATTATAGCATTTCCCTAGTGAGGAAAGGATGACGGAGACTATGAGTCCCCCACAAGTCGGGATGATACTCCGAACTTTAAAAAAAGGCCAAAGAAGCCCACATAAAAATAGACCAAAGAAGCCCACCAAAACAAAGTAACAAAAAAATTGAGAGAAAAAGAGAGAAGGGGCAATGTTACTATCCTTTTACCACACTTGTGCTTTAGAGTAGCACCATGTTCTTCATATAGAGAGTCTCTTGAGTTATCACTTTCATATACTAGTGGGAATTTGCATTAAAGAACTTGTATATTCTGATGATGGGCTTCCTCAAATGCCTGAGGTCTTCATGAGCAAGCAAGTTGGATGCACACCCACTTAGTTTCCAATTTGAGCTTTCATACAATTATAGCTCTGAGTGCATCCGTTGCATGGCAATCCCTACTCCTCGCATTGACATCAATTGATGGGCATCTCCATAGCCCGTTGATTAGCCGCGTCGATGTGAGACTTTCTCCTTTTTTTGTCTTCTCCACACAACCTCCATCATCATATTCTATTCCACCTATAGTGCTATGTCCATGGCTCGCGCTCATATATTGCGTGAAGGTTGAAAAAGTTTGAAAATACTAAAGTATGAAACAATTGCTTGGCTTGTCATCAGGGTTGTGCATGATGGGAGCATTTTGTGTGACGAAGATGAAGCATAGCCAAACTATATGATTTTCTAGGGATGAGATTTCTTTGGCTATGTTATTTTGAGAATACATAATTGCTTGGTTGGTATGCTTGAAGTATTATTGTCTTAATGTCGAATGATAGACTATTGCTTTGAATCAATCGTGTCTTAATATTCATGCCATGATTAGGTTACATGATCAAGATTATGCTAGGTAGCATTCCACATCAAAAATTATCTTTTTTATCATTTACCTACTCGAGGACGAGTAGGAATTAAGCTTGGGGATCCTTATATGTCTCCATCGTATCTATAATTTTTTATTGTTCCATTGCAATATTATACAACTTTCATATACTTTTTGGCAACTTTTTATACTATTTTTGGGACTGTCATATTGATGCAGTGCCCAGTGGCAGTTCCTGTTTGTTGCATGTATTTTGTTTCGTAGAAAATCCATATCAAACGTAGTCCAAATGGGATAAAAACTTACGAAGATTTTTTTTTGGAATATATGTGATTTTTGGGAATAAGAATCAATGCGAGACGATGCCCGAGGGGGCCACGGGGCAGGGGGCGCGCCCCTGACCCTCGTGGCCACCCCGTAAGGCGGTTGGTGCCCTTCTTTCGCCGCAAGAAAGCCAATATCCGGATACAGCTCGTGTTAAAATTTCATCCAATCGGAGTTACGGACTCCGGGAATATAAGAAACGGTGAAAGGCTAGAATCTATAACGCGAAAACAGAGAGAGACAAAGAGACAGATCCAATCTTGGAGGGGCTCTCGCCCCTCCCATGCCATGGAAGCCAAGGACCAGATGGTAAACCCTTCTCCCATCTAGGGAGAAGGTCAAGGAAGAATAACAAGAAGAAGAAGGGGGCTCTCTCCCCCTCTCTCCCGGTGGTGCCAGAACGCCGCATGGGCCATCATCGTCACTGCAATCTACAACAACACATCTGTCATCTTCACCAACATCTTCATCACCTTCCCCCATCTGTCTACAGTGGTCCACTCTCCCGCAACCCACTGTACCCTCTACTTGAACATGGTGCTTTATGCTTCATATTATTATCCAATGATGCGTTGCCATCCTATGATGTCTGAGTAGATTTTCGTTGTCCTATCGGTAATTGGTTAATTGCTATGATTGGTTTAATTTGCTTGTGGTTATGTTGCTGTCCTTTGGTGCCCATCATATGAGCACGCGTGTGGATCACACCATACGGTTAGTTGTATGTTGATAGGACTATGTATTGGAGGGCAAGAGTGACAGAAGCTTCAATCTAGCATAGAAAGTGATGCATACGGGATTGAAGGGGGACCAATATATCTTAATGCTATGGTTGGGTTTTACCTTAATAAACATTAGTAGTTGCAGATGCTTGCTAATAGTTCCAATCATAAGTGCATAGAATTCCAAGTCAAGGATGACATGCTAGCAGTGACCTCTCCCGCATAAAACTTGCTATCGGTCTAGTAAGTAGTCAATTGCTTAGGGGAAATTTCGCAACTCCTACCACCACATTTCCACACTTGCTATACTAACTTTATTGCTTCTTTACCTAAAATAGCCCCTAGTTTTTATTTGTGTGCTCTTTATATTCTTGCAAACCTATCCCGTTAAACCTACAAAGTACTTCTAGTTTCATACTTGTTCTAGGTAAAGCGAACGTTAAGCGTGGATAGAGTTGTATCGGTGGTCGATAGAACTAGAGGGAATATTTGTTCTACCTTTAGCTCCTGTTGGGTTCGACACTCTTACTTATCGAAAGAGGCTACAATTGATCCCCTATACTTGTGGGTTATCAGTGTGGCGGCAATGGCGGCTGGCAATAGCTGTCGACGGGCACCAGCGGCGGAGCGTGTGGTGGGTGTTCCGCGCACACCCAACAGGGACGCCACGCGCACTACACTACGCCGGGGACTGCGCCGCCGCGGTGTAGCCTCCCAGCTGGAGCTGTCCTCTGATGACGGCGGAGTGGCTGAGCAATGACGACGGACCGGTGCCATTGGCGATTGTGGGAGAAGCAGACGAGATAAGCTACAGGAAGGGAGCGGAAAATGCAACACAGGACTCGCTGGCCATGAGGGTTTTTATAGCAGGCCGGTAAGCATTGGGATTTGGGGGGATTTCACCGAGTTGGGCGGGAAGCTTGCGTGAGAACCTGCGAGGTTGCGCGGGAACGGGCTCAGTGACGATTCATTGGCACCACCGTTTGGCCAAAAGAACGCCCACACGCGCTGCGCAAGCTTGCATTGTAAGCCATCTGCCGGCAGCGGGGTGATAAGACGTGCGAGAGGAGGACGAAAGGCCACGTACACATACGGTTAATAAAAACATTTGCAATTTAATTACCTACTATACCCCCGTCCTGGTTTATAAGTATGATTTAACTAATAAAATACGATTGCATGTCGCCAAACATTATATAGTTGGATTCGTATTTGAACATAGTTTCCAATTATATAATTTTTTATAACATGCATTGACATTTTGTTGGTTAAATTTGAGGGCAAAGTATGGCACATAATATAAAGGGGACTATAGACTAGACGGAGGTGGTAGCACACGGCCTCTCTCTACGCAGCAATGCAACTGTCGACCGGCTTGTAGGTGACCATTTCCTGCGTGTTCAACTGCTCTATGTGTGTGGTTGCTTACGGTTCAGGTGGCCGCAGCGTGCTCTGCTCGTGTCCCGCCGCATGCGCTCTGCTCTTGTGTCCCTCCGGGTGCTCTGCCCTCGTCCCTCCACGCGCGCTGCCAGTGTTTGGGGCCAGCGCACGATCACGCACGTTCATGTGCTTGCGGTTGCGCCGGGCACGGCGCGACAATGCAGTTACCCACTGCAAAAACTGCCATGCGGATGCGCCGAGAATCCACGCCGCCCGGCCCATTTTATTCCTGCGGCCATTTACCTTCATCTCTCGTCTCACACGACACAATAAGCACACCCATGAGGACACATGCAGAGAGGACATTCAGCGGTTCCAATGGTGCTCCCCGTAGCTCCAATGGCGCTCCCAGTGGCCGATGATGACAACGGCGGGCAGTTCACCACGCAACACGTTGTGGACACCCATGTGAGGGGGAAGGCTCTCTCGAGGGTGTACACGAACGATCCGGTCTCGGTTGATAGCTCCATCCAAACTATGGAGCGTTTCCTTGCCTAGGACAAGTACCAAGTGGTCGGCTTCGACCTCGAGTACACCATGTGTCATGCCGGGCACGATCAGAAGGTTGTCGTCGCCCAGTTGTGCATGCGACATGACGTCCTTGTATACCACTACCACCTGGCCACAATGCCTTGCGAGCGTTTGATACGTCTCTAACGTATCTATAATTTTTGATTGTTCCATGCTACTATTATCTGTTTCGGATGTTAATGGGCTTTATTTTAAAATTTTATATTATTTTTGGGACTAACCTATTAACCGGAGGCCCCGCCCAAATTGTTGTTTTTTTGCCTATTTTAGTGTTTCGCAGAAAAAGAATATCAAACGGAGTCCAAACGGAATGAAACCTTTGGGAGCGTGATTTTTGGAACAAACGTGATCAAGAGGACTTGGAGTGGACATCAAGCGATCAACGAGGCGGCCACAAGGCAGGGGGGCACGACTACCCCCCTAGGCGCGCCCTCCCCCTCGTGGGCCCCTCGTGGCTCAACCGACCTACTTCTTCCTCTTATATATGTTCACATACCCCGAAAACATCCAGGAGCACCACGAAACCCTATTTCCACCACCGCAACCTTCTGTAACAAAGAGATCCCATCTTGGGGCCTTTTCCGGAGCTTCGCCAGAGGGGGCATTGATCACGGAGGGGCTCTACATCAACTCCATGGCCCCTTCGATGATGTGTGAGTAGTTTACTTCAGACCTTCGGGTCCATAGCTAGTAGCTAGATGCCTTCTTCTCTCCTTGATTCTCTTGGACATCTATTCGATGTAATCTTCTTTTGCGGTGTGTTTGTCGAGATCCGATGAATTGTGGGTTTATGATCAAGTCTATCTATGAACAATATTTGAATCTTCTCTGAATTATTTTATGTATGATTGGTTATCTTTGCAAGTCTCTTTGAATTATCAGTTTGGTTTGGCCTACTAGATTGATCTTTCTTGCGATGGGAGAAGTGCTTAGCTTTGGGTTCAATCTTGCAGTGCTCGATCCCAGTGATAGAAAGGGAAATGACACATATTGTATTGCTCCCATCGAGGATAAAAAGTTGGGGTTTATATCATATTGCACGAGTTTATCCCTCTACATCATGTCATCTTGCTTAAAGCGTTACTCTATTCTTATGAACTTAATACTCTACATGCATGCTGGATAGCGGTCGATGTGTGGAGTAATAGTAGTAGATGCAGGCAGGAGTCGGTCTACTTGTCACGGACATGATGCCTATATACATGATCATACCTAGATATTCTCATAATTATTCGCTTTTCTATCAACTGCTCGACAATAATTTGTTCACCCATCGTAATACTTATGATATCTTGACAGAAGCCACTAGTGAAATCTATGGCCCCCGGTCTATTTTCCATCATACAAGTTTCGAATCTATTTTATTTTGCAATCTTTACTTTCAATCTATATCATAAAAATACCAGAAATATTTATCTTATTATTATCATCTCTATTAGATCTCACTCTTGCAAGTAAATGGCCCCCACTTCACCCTTGTTGTTTTAGCCGCCCTCTTTTTCCGTTCACCCTTGCCGTTTTAGTCGCCCTCTTTTTCCTTTCCCCTTATCTTTTCCCGTTTGCCTCTTTTGCTTGTTTCTTGTTTGCTTGTGTGTTGGATCGCTTCCTTCGTCATTATGGCTAGTCCTTTATCTACTCCTTTGTCCCCTGAGAATGAAGTTCTTAATTTTAAACAAAGCGAGGGAGAAAGTCTAAAAGATGCTTGGTACAGAATTTGGAATGCGCAAAATAGATCTACTAGGAAGCAATCTACTTCCGTTCTTCTTTGCAATTTTTATATAGGCATCACTCCATGGAATATATATATTCTTGATACCATTACTGGAGGAAATTTCTTGGGTAGCCATACTTTTGATTCTTATAATGCTATGATAAGATTTATTTGGCCCACCACCTCTTTTGGTTAAAGGAACTATTTTAACTTTGGAACACGTGATGCAATGGCTTGAAATTATTGAAAATAAAGTTGCCACCGCAGAGTTGATTGAAAATTTGGATAGAAAGATCCATAACCAAATTACCCAATACGGATCTAAGGTAGGAGTTGCTCTTAATTTTTTTAAAGAAAATGAACCTATGGTTAATGAAAAGATAGATCAAGATTCCACTAGAATTGATAAAATTGAGGATATTATTACCAACATAGGGTCTGCCTTTTCTTCTGTGAAAAATACACCCTCTAATGCTAAGATTGCCAAATTGATGTATGTTCCTAAAATAAGGGTGAATCTTCTAGTAAGGGAAGTGCGGACCTCAAATCCATAAGTGTTCACCCCAACTTTCTCCCTATCCTTAAGGAACTTTTGCTACAAATGATTTTCTTGATTTTGTGCCAAGGAGTTTGATAATTAATAAAAATAAAGAAACTCCTAGGAGTTATATGTGTCTTATTGAAGAATTGCCTACCAAAGATGGCAATACCCAGATCTATCCATGCTTTTATGCCTAGCTAGGGCGTTAAACGATAGCGCTTGTTGGGAGGCAACCCAATTTTATTTTTATTCCTTGCTTTTTGTTCCTGTTTAGTAATAAATATTTTATCTAGCCTCTGTTTTGGTTGTGCTTTTTGTGTTTAATTAGTGTTTGTGCCAAGTAGAACCGTTGGGAAGACTTGGGGAAAGTCTTTTTGATCTTGCTGTAAAAAACAGAAACATTAGTGCTCACGAGAATTGCTGCCTCTTTTTATTGGATAGTGGTATTTAGTTAATTATTTTTTAAGATGATTAATATATAAATTCCTCACGTCCAGCAATTTATTTTAGAATTTTTGAGGTTTCATAAGTATTCGAAACCTACATATTACTACAGACTGTTCTGTTTTTGACAGATTCTGTTTTTCGTGTGTTGTTTGCTTATTTTGATGAATCTATGGCTAGTAATAGAGTTTATGAACCATAGAAAAGTTGGAATACAGTAGGTTTAACACCAATATAAATATATAATGAGTTCATTATAGTACCTTATGATGGTGATTTATTTTCTTGTACTAACGGAGCTTACGAGTTTTCTGTTAAGTTTTGTGTTGTGAAGTTTTCAAGTTTTGGGTAAGGATTCGATGGACTATGGAATAAGGAGTGGCAAGATCCTAAGCTTGGGGATTCCCAAGGCACCCAAGGTCATATCCAAGGATATCCAACAGCCTAAGCTTGGGGATGCCCTGGAATGCATCCCCTCTTTCGTCTTCGTCCATCGGTAACTTTACTTGGAGCTATATTTTTATTTGCCACATGATATGTGTTTTGCTTGGAGCGTCTTGTATGATTTTAGTCTTTGATTTTTAGTTTACCACAATCATCCTTGCTGTACACACCTTTTGGGAGAGACAAACATGAATTGGAATTTATTAGAATACTCTATTAGAGCACGACGGTGGTTCTATTAAAAAGAAATAATTGATCTCTCATGCTTCACTTATATCATTTTGAGAGTCCTTTAGAAGAGCATGGTAATTCACTTTGGATATAAATTATAAATGCTAAGAGAAGTTGAATGCTTGATAGATGGTTTTGAGATATAAATGTGGTAATATTAGAGGTGTGCTAGTTGAGTAATTGTGAAATTGATGAATACTTGTGTTGAAGTTGGCAAGTCCCATAGCACGCACATATGGTGAATGTTATGTGACAAATTTGAAGCATGGGGTGTTCTTTGATTGATTTTCTTATGAGTGGCGGTCGGGGACGAGCGATGGTCTTTTCCTACCAATCTATCCCCCTAGGAGCATGCGCATAGTGCTTGGTTTTGATGACTTGTAGATTTTTGCAATAAGTATGTGAGTTCTTTATGACTAATGTTGAGTCCATGGATTATACACACTCTCACCCTTCCATCATAGCTAGCCTCTTCGGTACCGCGCATTACCCTTTCTCACCTTGAGAGTTAGTGCAAACTTCGCCGGTGCATCCAAACCCCGTGATATGATACGCTCTATCACACATAAGCCTCCTTATATCTTCCTCAAAACAGCCACCATACCTACCTATTATGGCATTTCCATAGCCATTCCGAGATATATTTCCATGCAACTTTCCACCGTTCCATTTATTATGACATGCATCATCATTGTCATATTGCTTTGCATGATCATGTAGTTGACATCGTATTTGTGGCAAAGCCACCGTTCATAATTTTTGCGTACATGTCACTCTTGATTCATCACAATCCTGGTACACCGCCGGAGGCATTCACATAGAGTCATATTTTGTTCTAAGTACCGAGTTGTAATTCTTGAGTTGTAAGAAAATAAAAGTGTGACGATCATCATTAGAGCATTGTCCCATGTGAGGAAAGGATGATGGAGATTATGATTCCCCCACAAGTCGGGATGAGACTCCGGATGAAAAAAAAAAGAAAAGAGGCCAAAAGAAAAAAAGAAGGCCCAAATAAAATAATAAAAAATAATAATAAATGAGAGAAAAAGAGAGAAGGGATAATGTTACTATCCTTTTTCCACACTTGTGCTTCAAAGTAGCACCATGATCTTAATGATAGAGAGTCTCTTATTTTGTCACTTACATATACTAGTGGGAATTTTTCATTATAGAACTTGGCTTGTATATTCCGATGATGGGCTTCCTCAAATGCCCTAGGTCTTCATGAGCAACCGAGTTGGATGCACACCCACTTAGTTTCTTTGATGAGCTTTCATATATGTATAGCTCTAGTGCATCCGTTGCATGGCAATCCCTACTCCTTGCATTAACATCAATCGGTGGGCATCTCCATAGCCCATTGATTAGCCGCTTCAATGTGAGACTTTCTCCCTTTTTGTCTTCTCACACAACCTCAATCATCATATTCTATTCCACCCATAGTGTTATGTCCATGGCTCGCGATCATATATTGCGTAAAAGTTGAAAGAGTTTGAAAAGGCTAAGTATGAAACAATGGCCTGGCTTGTCATCGGGGTTGTGCATGATGGGAGCATTTTGTGTGAAGAAAATGAAGCATGGACAAACTATATGACTTTGTAGGGATAAGTTTTCTTTGTCTATGGTATTTTGATAAGACGTAATTGCTTGATTAGCATACTTGGAGTATTACTATTTTTATGTCAATAATAAACTTTTATCTTGAATCTTTCGGATCTAAATATTCATGCCACAATAGAGAAAACTACATTGAAGAATATTCTAGAAAGCATTCCACATCAAAAATTCTGTTTTTATCATTTACCTACTCAAGGACGAGCAGGAATTAAGCTTGGGGATGCTGATACGTCTCCAACGTATCTACAATTTTTGATTGTTCCATGCTATTATATTATCTGTTTTGGATGTTAATGGGCATTATTTTACACTTTTATATTATTTTTGGGACTAACCTATTAACCGAAGGCCCAGCCCAAATTGCTGTTTTTTGCCTATTTTAGTGTTCCGCAGAAAAAGAATATCAAACGGAGTCCAAACGGAATGAAACCTTCAGGAGCGTGATTTTTGGAACAAACGTGATCCAGAGGACTTGGAGTGGACATCAAGCAATCAACGATGCAGCCATGAGGCAGGGGGCGCGCCTACCCCCTGGGCGCGCCCTCCCCCCTCGTGGCTCAACCGGCCTACTTCTTCCTCCTATATATGTTCACATACCCTGAAAACATCCAGGAGCACCACGAAACCCTATTTCCACCGCCGCAACCTTCTGTAACCAAGAGATCCCATCTTGGGGCCTTTTTCGGAGCTCCGCCAGAGGGGGCATTTATCACAGAGGGCCTCTACATCAACTCCATGGCCCCTCCGATGATGTGTGGGTAGTTTACTTCAGACCTTCAGGTCCATAGCTAGTAGCTAGATGGCTTCTTCTCTCTCTTTGGATCTCAAAACAAAGTTCTCCTTCATTCTCTTGGAGATCTATTCAATATAATCTTATTTTGCGGTGTGTTTGTCGAGATCTGATGAATTGTGGGTTTATGATCAAGTCTATCTATGAACAATATTTGAATCTTCTCTGAATTCTTTTATGTATGATTGGTTATCTCTACAAGTCTCCTCGAATTATCAGTTTGGTTTGGCCTACTAGATTGATCTTTCTTGCAATGGGAGAAGTGCTTAGCTTTGGGTTCAATGTTGCGGTGCTTGATCCCAGTGACAGAAAGGGAAACGACACATATTGTATTGTTGCCATCGAGGATAAAAAGTTGGAGTTTATAAAATATTGCATGAGTTTATCCCTCTACATCATGTCATCTTTCTTAAAGCGTTACTCTGTTCTTATGAACTTAATACTCTAGATGCATGCTGGATAGCGGTCGATGTGTGGAGTAATAGTAGTAGATGCAGGCAGGAGTCGGTCTACTTGTCACAGACGTGATGCCTATATACATGATCATACCTATATATTCTCATAATTATTCGCTTTTCTATCAATTGCTCGACAGTAATTTGTTCACCCACCGTAATACTTATGCTATCTTGACAGAAGCCACTAGTGAAACCTATGGCCCCGGGTCTATTTTCCATCATACAAGTTTCCAATCTATTTTATTTTGCAATCTTTACTTTCAATCTATATCATAAAAATACCAAAAATATTTATCTTATTATTGTCATCTCTATCAGATCACACTCTTACAAGTGGCCGTGAAGGGATTGACAACCCCTTTATCGCGTTGGTTGCGAGGTTCTTATTTGTTTGTGTAGGTACGAGGTGACTCGCGCGTGGTCTCCTATTGGATTGATACCTTGGTTCTCAAAAACTGAGGGAAATACTTACGTTGCTTTATTGCATCACCCTTTCCTCTTCAAGGGAAAACCAACGCATGCTCAAGAGGTAGCAGCGTTGCTCCAGGATTATCAACAGCTTCGACTACAGTTTCGCTGCGGTGGACACCACCAACGATCTAAAAGCGCTCAAGGTTTCGTGCTTGAAATGCCCGAATCTTCTCAACATCCAAAGCCACTACAAGGTCTGGGGCAGCGACAAAAACAAACTGAACTCCCTGGTTGACCTCGCCTCGGCCATCATCGACCCCTACTACATGAAGATGAAGAATGAGAGCAATAAGGATAGGAACGCCTGGCACAGTGTGTGGCATAAGATACTGGATGAACAACATGTCAAGTACACAGCCATGGATGCGTATACAAGCTACGAGATGTACAGGCAGATCGTTGACATGAGGAACTGTCTTCTTCCTGACCCAGACAATGGATCGAGCCACATAGCAGTGCCGGGAGCGTCACAAGAAGTATATGACTAGACGGTCGTTTTTCCTACTTTAGAATGCATGCAATTGTTTATTGAGGTGTGTGCGAATGCTATGTATAGTCACTTATGTAATTGGATGTTTATTTCAGTTATATATATACATGTTATTCTACTGTAGACAGAGCAAATCACACGGCTTATTAGCAGCAATCATCTGTGTTATTATTGGTCATCGCACACATTTCTGATTACGGACCTGTTTGTCGCGTATCACACACATCTTGTTCAGTTGAACCGTGTACATTGTGTTGCCTAATCACATACAGTTCATCCTAGTGAACCGTATGCTATATATCGCACATGCCTTCATCTGGCTGCCCGTTTCTTTTGTTCCTCCTCATCCCAAACAGTTAACTGAACTGAACCGTATGCCCTGCATCGCACATGCAACTAAAGTCTGAACCGTGTTTGATGCATCCGTCATTGCAAACATTTTGCACCTTTTTTGATGGTTTTTACACCCCCGTTTGCGATTATGGCATCGCACACAGTTTCGTCGAAGGGTCTCTGATCGTAGTGTCGCGTTTGGACGATCCTGCAGTAGTGCAAGCTAGACATCATACATAACATGCAACCACATATAATAGTGCCAAGTTAGAGGGAGCACCTATGGTTGTGCACTAGGGGAGACGTGCTCATCATCAACATAGCTACGTTGAGTGTCTATGCATGTGTTGTCTTGCAAATCTTCTTGGGGTGGCAGAGTAGAATCTGTAGAGGCCCCCCGTTGGAAGGAGCACCTATATATGTTGCCTTGCTACTTTCCTTCCGCTTTATTGATTCCGAATTGTCAAGTAAAACCGACAAGTAAAAGCAAAAAGATTCACTCTTTAGAACTCATTCGTGCATGGTACTGACAATCACTACTCTGATGTGAGGCAAACACATGATGCCAGGATGGAATATGTACGATAAACAGGACGGCATGGCATATTCACAATTGTTTTTGTAAACTAAGTAGAAGTCATTTCAACAAATAAGAAGCAATGCAAGCTAGACACCACATGAAAGATGCAATCAATATGGCTCTACCAAGTTAAAAGCGTCCCATCATAAATGGCGTTTCAACAAATTAGAAGCAGCGATGATATAAATCATATGAAAGATGCAACTAATATTACACTGCATATATTAAAGGTATCTCGTCATATTGATTCATGCGGGATACAAAAAAACAATAGTTTTATGTAAGGACATGCTTAATAGACAGATGTACTATGTACTAAAAATAGGAAGGCATGTCACATTAACAGGTATAATGTATAAACTAAGAAGAATAGCACATGCAATTTAACTAGATTGGAAGAATTACACTCTAGACACCATATGCAACATGCAACCACATATC
This sequence comes from Triticum dicoccoides, assembly GCF_002162155.2. NCBI lineage: Eukaryota > Viridiplantae > Streptophyta > Magnoliopsida > Poales > Poaceae > Triticum > Triticum dicoccoides. The sequence goes on along the minus strand of NC_041382.1, from coordinate 607,211,142 downwards.
ATGCTGCCAAGTTAGAGAAAGCACCTGCGATGCTGGTTTAGGGGAAATGCGGTCATCATCTATAGAGCTACGTTCACTATCTTCATCTAGCTTGGCTGTTTCTTGAGAATCATGTGGGGAGGCTGACACTGCATTCTTCAAAAGAGGATCTTTTCTCAAAGTAACCGACTCGGGTGACTGTCTCATCATAAGTGATTGATGAGGGATACACAAGAACATTAGTTTGATGTAAGAACATGGTTAATAGACAAATGTACTAGTATGTACAAAAAAAGGAAGGCATGTCATATTCAAAGGTATAATGTGTAAGCTAAGCAGATGCAATATAACCAAATTGGAAGCAATACCAGCTAGACATCCAGCTGGAGTGGTGAGCATGATCGTCGAGGACCTGAGATCCTGGTGGGAGGCGGGCTGCTTCGCCACCATTGTGGCTTTTTAGTTGGCTTCCAGGTGATGCATGTCTATGTTGGGCTTGTCACTGGCTCGGCCAGTGCCCTGACTAGCTATTTGTCTTCTGGTGCTCCCTCATGTAAAAAAAATCTTTCTATATCTTAATAAATACCGACTTCGGCCTTTCGAATACAAGCTAGACACCATATGCAACATGCAACCAAATATGACACCGCGAAGTTAAAGCAAGCACATGGGATGGTGGTTCATCGCGAGCGAGGTCATCAACTCCAGAGCTATGTTTACCGTCTCCATCTGCTGACACTGCACCATTTATAATGCTGAAACGTGTCTGGCCTAGCCGCCTACCACGGTGGAGCGACTTCTCTCTTTTCTTTTTTGCTTCGGCAGCAGGGGCTGAAATACCCTTGCATAAAAACACAATAGTGAGAGTATGGGTGAAGTGTGTGCAGAACTAGTGCACTGTAAAAGTTGCAGATAGCATGTGGCTGAAAAATAAATGACAGGAGACATATGATAGCTCTACAACATTGCATGGCAAACAAAATTAGATTCTACTCCGTATGATTTTGTAATATATGAGCACAGGGATGGCTGGGAAATGCAGGTAATCCTCCAGCACACCACCACATGTGGTCCTATCAAAATAACAGTCGACTGAAAAATAAATAGGTCAGTCAATTTTTTTATGAACCGTCCGCAAACACGAATCAAATCAACATGATGAAAGTGACTAGATGAAATTCCCGTGTACCCTCAAGAACGCTTTGCTTATTATAAGAGACTGTTTTGGCCTGTCATTTTCCTCAAAAGGATTGGGCTATCTTGCTGCACTTTTGTTACTACTATCGTTACTTGCTTGTTACAAAATTTCTTGCTATCAAACTACTTTGTTACTTACGATTTCAGCACTTGCAAACATTACCTTACTGAAAACCACTTGTCATTTCCTCCTGCTCCTCGTTGAAAAATAGCTACAATTGATCCCCTATACTTGTGGGTTATCAAGCGACGACAGACATGGGCGGGAGGCAGAGGGATCCGGTGCGATGACGCGAAGTCCTTCCAGGTGGAGGCATGTTGGGTGCCTCTGGCTGTCACCGATGCGCACTGAGACAGGTGAGGAACAAAGCAACACACTGAGTATTTGAGGTTCCTTCTTTAGTTTCAGAATCGTCTAAACTTCTGCATGACATGGCCTTGAAGTACAGAAATAGATTATGTCTTTTGTTAGACTAGATTGTTGCCTATGTTATGCCGTTTGCAGGCTATAATTGTTCAGGGAGCCATGCAATTGGAGCTGAGAGAATTATCGGCATAGAATGTAAAGAAGTGTTGAGCCAGTACAAAGGGACGATCCTCAATTTGTTAATAGTAGAGGTATGCCATTTTCTCTATTTCCCATCACTTGTTCAAATTTCCATCCATGGACGAGTTTCTCATGAGATGATTCTTTTATGAATTATCCGTAAATTTCAATTGATATGGCAATGCTCTATGTTCATGCATACAGACCCACATAAAGTAAGGTCGGTCTGTGTTTATTTGATGGTACTCACGCTGTCAGGTTAGTTCCTTATGAAGGGTTGTGATGTACGTGAATATAACTGCCCTTTCAGTGTTGCAATTAAACTCATTTTCATGGTGGAATAAATTGTTGCATCAACATGATTGAATTCGTTGTCGGTAAAGAAAATGTTGGCTCGGAGTTATGTGCACAACGTGTGTGAGATGGTTGTTGTGTGATAGAGAATCAGTTCCATGAAAACAAATAAAGGAGCGGATATTGCAATAGGTTAACCAGGTTACTTTGTGATTTGCCTTGCCCTTTACCATTCTCTGATGTAATGTAATTCATGAAAGAAAGGTAAGAGGTGACAATACTTTTGCCTTTTATTCCAGCTGTGTGAGTGTTTATGGAGCTCGAACGGGGAGCCAACAGTTAGTTGCTGTCAGATCTCGAAAATGCGGGTTCTTTTTTCGTTGCTTACAGCAAGAGTCGTCGTGGTGGACGGGAACGACCACCACGGATCCCTCGCCCCAAGTCATGATCCAGTTGCTGAATGTCCACAAGAAAATTTATGTATAAGCAACGCTGCAGCCCCATCTCTCTCTCATACAACATTCTATGTTTTGTAAGTTTGTGTTGGCCACCTATTTGTTAATATGCTTCTCAAGGTCTAAAAATACTCTCTTTCTCAGTCATCCATCATGCTCTGTTTTGAAAATTATGCTAGCCACCTATTTGTTAATATGCTTCTCAAGGTCTAAACATATTTTGTCATATTTCTCACACGGTGTACAAGGATTATACTGAATAAATTTTAAAAGAGCGGAATCACATATCCAAAAGGCCAATTCATATAGAGGCAATGACCTACAGAGCGTTGCTAATAATGATGCTACTATTTTTCAGAATAAACCCGAACCTACAGGAACCATATAGTAGTGGTGAAAGAATGTATAGAGTGATAAACAACTATTGTATTTCTCTTATTCATACTAAAGGGACCTCATTCCCCAAGCTACTTGACGAAAAATAAAATGTATGCATGCGCCAATGAAGTCCAAAAATAAATCCTCATGTGTGCCCAAATATTTTGTCTGAGAAGTCTGAATGTTCAGTGTTGGGAAAGTATACCTACCGCTGATAGAACTCGGGAAAGATCGTTTTGTTGATGGCGAGTTCACCCTGATGCTAATGACCAGTGCACGTTGGCAGTGTCATGCTGGCTGGTCGGCGCTGCAACTACACAGCTAAGCAGGAGGTAGGTGAGGTGAGCTTGAGATCTGGAGCGTCCAGCTAAGAGTGATGATTTTTGTGTGTGTTGATTTTTTCTGGTAGTGACACATATGAAGAAAGTTAGGTGAGCAAGAACATGTGGTTTAGGTACTTCATCTTCCTTTCCTACAATTTATATCTTAAGCTTCCCTTGATGTGTGTAATATGGCTAGGTAAAATTTGCACATGACAAGAGATGTATATCAATTCATAAGAAATAGATGTTACTTGCCAGCCGATAGATGTTTGCAAACTCGTCCCGATAGTAACCTATGTCTCAGTCTTAATTGTTCAAGAATCAACATTTGCACGTTGAAGTGTATTCATTGATCTTTTTTTAACATGTCCTTGCAGATTAGTTGCTGAGAAACAACCCAGCCACCTACATTTGGCTGAACCATCTATGTTTGATTAATGTTTAATGAAACGGTCCATGTTCCAGCAAATCTTTGCATTTTGTGGCACCTACAATGCTAGGGAGTGCATCTCGAGGGGCATGAGAGACAGCGGCGGCGCTAAAGCAGGTGCATCGTGTGATTTGGGTGAGACGCAAATAGCATTGTCTATTTGCTTGTGTTTCTGATGGTATGTCTACACTGGCTACTACCTGTTGCTCTCCAATATATACACAACAAAGAAGCAGATTGGGGTTATGATGATTCTTTGAAGTTCTATTAGCATAAGAGTACATTACCAATAGTATTACTTGTCAGATGATCTGCTAAACTAGTGCTGACTGAATTTTGTGTTGCGCGATAGTGCACCGGATCATCCCGGGGGAGCATGGGGTGAACGCACCGCCACGTAGAAATGAGCATCGCCGAATAGGAACTATAGGGGATCACAGGGCAATGAGTAACTAATAGTCTGCCACAACTCCTAGCCCACTCCCATACTATAATTAAATTGCTTTATTGATCAATCTATCAATCAATCATAGGCTACAATTAACCAGTGTAATTTGGATGTGCAACACGAGAGATCGTGTGATTGAATTGGTGGTACTCCCTCCATTTTTGTATACAAGGCCACAAACTTGGATTACAGATACCAATGTAAAATTTAGTGTCTGCTTTACAAGTCAACTTTTCTTCTTGTTTATTGGGATCATTAATACTCTGCATGCATGCAAAGAAACTGAGTGGAGGAAGTAGTTGACTGTCATTATGACTGCATGCATGCAAGTATTAAACAGGTTGTTAGTATGAGAAAATATCATTAATTTTGCCTTGATTACTGTTGGTGGCCTTGTTTAGATGCAAAATGTATATTTCATAGTGGCCTTGTATATAAAAATGGAGGGAGTATAATAATACTAGCCTGATACAATTATCAGATCCTTTTGTCCTATCAAGCACATGGTCTTTTGTCCTGTCAAGCAGATGGTTAATTACTGGACAAGTAGAGCGTGGCATTTTTTGTGTGCAATCCACATTGACAAGCCTGCAGATGCTACTTCAAGTGAACACTACAAAAAAGACACATCCGTGACATTTTGGGCCGAACGAAATTTTTTTGTCATACTTATGACACTTCTATAACGATAATTGTGACAAAACCCGGTATCATCATAGATGTGGTGGGGTCCTACTTCTGTGACAAAAAAATCATGACAGAAAATGGGCTTTTAGTCCAGGGCGAGCCGGAGACGCAGCTGCATGAAATTCTTTGGGTCGTCCATGACGGAAAAAAATGTGGTAGAAGCGAGGGCGCAGAAAATATCGGGGAGTCCCCGGTTAGGGTGGGTGGTCGGGGCCCGAGCGATGCGCATTTCTCTCGTACGTACGCGTGTGTGTGCGAGGCGTTGGGCTCTAACTGAACCCGAGCGATTGCACTGCAGGCTACGTGTTACTGAACCCGAGCGATCGATCGATGGCTGTTAACTGAACCCGATCGAGCGATTCCTTCGCTACTGCTGCTAACTGAAGCCGGTCGA
>NC_041382.1:607197249-607205732 GCF_002162155.2 Triticum dicoccoides | reverse complement strand
TCGTGGTGTTTCCTCTGGATGAACAGTACCCCGATCGATCGAGTCGGTTGGGGCTGGATGAACAGGACCCCGTGGAGGGCACGATGAATAGGACCACCCCGTGGAGGGCAGGATGAACAGTAGATGGTGGAGGGCAGGATGAACAGTAGCCTGTGTAGGGGTGGTTGAACAGGAGCCCGTGGAGAGGGCTGGTTGAACAGTAGCCGGTGGACTAGCGCGCGGTGGAGGCTGGATGAACAGGAGCCCATGAATGAACAATCGCAGGTGGAGGCTGGAGGAGGTCGATGGTGGATGAACAATGGCCCGTGGAGGCTGGAGGGGGTCGACGGTGGAGATGAACAGTATCACGTGGAGTCCCGTTTTGCGGTATGCCACACCCCTCCCGATGAACAGGACCCCCTTTCGACCGTAGCGCTCCAACACAAGTCTGTTTCCTCCGTTTTGCGGTATGCCACACCCCTCCTGATCAACAGGACCCCCGTTTCAACCGTAGGAGGTCCGTTTCCTCCGTTTTGCGATACGTCAGACCCCTCCCGATGAACAAAATCCCATTTCGAACATGGCCGGTCGAACACAAGGCCGTTTCCTCTGTTCTGCGGTACACCAGGCCTTGTTTCCGTCGGCTGTTCCATCCAAGCCCTCCCGATGAACACGACGACGCATTCAGTTCTGACCCAGCCGGTTGGCTCCCCATGAACACGACAACGACGTTGTTTCTCTGTTCTGACCCAGCCATGTACACGAGTCCTGGCTGTATGTATGCGTGAGTAGGCATTCGAGACCCTACCCGTATGTACGTACGTGGCCATATTTTCTTTCTTGCACACTGGCCGATGTACGTACGTGTACATGCTACGTGCATGCCTCTACTATGACACGTGCGCGCCTCTACATCGACCAGTATGTACGTACACGTTCGTGACCAGAATGACAACGCTACGTATGCTTCGACCAGGTGGGTCACGACTGTCAGGCACTTCCTTGCGTGCGAAGATGTAGCTGGTGGGTCCTAGCAGTCAGGGGGCGAATCATTTTTTTTGCCAGGACGCACTTCCTACCGTGCGAAGATGTAGCTGGTGGGTCCCAGCAGTCAAGGGGAAATATTTTTTCACGAAATACGGTGGCCCGTCTAGTCGGTCCCTGCTGTCAGGTGGAGGAATAATTATTTTGCGCCTAATAAGGCGGCACTTCCTTGCTGCGGCCGTGGACCCAGCTGTCAGCCTCTCCACGTACAGTCCACGTCCGATGGAAGCCATTCCTTGACCACGTTGACCATGCCGTGCCGAGAGCACCAGGGCGATGGACGACGATGAGGCATAGGAAGGGGACGACACGGAGCCGGGGAAGACGCGGCAGTGGATGCCCACGCGTAGGGAGTATGAGGGTTCACTGGTTCGCTGTCGTGTGAGGTTGTTGTCGCCGCAGAATAACAGTGGGTGTGGGTAAGTAGAGTGATGGCCTGGCCAGCGGTGGGAGTAGTAGGGGGCGGTGAGGCCTCTGCCACATCGCAGCCGGCCACGGGAGGCAGGAGCGCGAGGCACGACCGGAGCTGGTTTGGGCGGCTGGAGCAAGAATACTAGAGGTTGTAGAAGCACTACGGCCGTTGGATGGACATCGTATGGTCAGTGGAGCTAGAATCGTGCATATTGACTAAGTTGACAAAGCCCTTCGTCCCCGTCAACTTAGTAAGCCCACAAGTCAGCATGCCACTATACTGGGTCCCAGCTAGCAGGGGGAGTATTCATTTTTTGTGCGTAATAAGGAGGCACTTCCTTGTGTGAGAAGATATAGCTGGTGGGTCCAAGCTGTCAGCGGCGGTAACATTTTTTGCGAAATATAGAGGCCCTTTCGGTGGGTCCCAGATGTTAGGTGGAGGAATCATTATTTTGCGCGTAATAAGGAGACATTTCCTTGCGTGCGGCCGTGGACCCAGCTATCAGCCTCTTCACGTACAGTCCACTTCAGATGCATGTCGGTCGTTGACCATGTTGACCAGGCCACGCCGAGAGCACCAGGGCGGTGGACGACGACGAGGCCTACGGAGGGAACGACACGGAGGCAGGGAAGACTCGGCAGTTGTTTCCCACACGGAGGGGAGTACGAGTGTACAAGGGCTTACTGGTTCGCCTACCGTCACCGGAGAATAACAGCAGGTGTGGGTGAGTAGAGGGATGGCTAGGCCAGCGATGGGAGTATGGTGGGGCGGTGAGGCCTGCGCGGCAGCACAGCGGGCCATGGGGAGGAGGGAGCAGGCAGTCCCGCCGGCGCTTGTTTGAGCGGCTGGAGCAAGAAGAGCAGACATTGAAGTAGCCCGATGGCCATTGGATGGAAATCCAGCAGTCACTGCTTGTGCGTCAACCTTTTTTTAAGAAAGCCTCAAATATGTGGAAAATAGCATATAGCCCATCTGCCATTATTTCTAAGAATTTCCAGCCCATTTGCTAATTCTTATGGTTGTTTTGGAGCCCATATTCTTTTTGTTAGCATTACAGCCCATATTGTGGCCACGGTTAAAAAATTATACGAAATTTTGCATATTTCGGTGCGGTGTGAATTGTTTTTAATCCCGAAATTTCGAGTCACATTCAAACAGATTTAAAAAATAAATGTATATCAATATAAAATCCAACAAATTGTCCACGCATAAAGATCAATGCAATTTAAAATCTCGAAATGAAAAAAAGAAATTTGAAACTAATTGCCGATTTGATGTGTTTTAAAAATGTACAACCCATTTCTCATTACTGATAGGCCATTTTCTCGGCCAGTCGAATGAAGCTCTCCTCGTCTTGAAAGATTTGCAGCCCAACAGGCCTGACAAAGCGACTTACTTGGCAAATCACAAAAAACTGGGTTGTGGCCATGGACCCAGCTGTCAGCCTCTCCACGTACAGTACTCTTCTGATGGAAGTCGTTCGTTGACCACATTGACCACGTCGCGCCGAGAACTCCAAGGCAGTGGATGACGGCGAGGCCAAGGAAGGGGATGACGCGGAGCCGGGGAAGACGCGGCAGTGGATGCCCATGCGGAGAGGAGTACGAGGGTTCACTGGTTCGGCTGCGGTGTGAGGCTGCCATCGCCACAGAATAACATGGGTGTGGGTGAGTGGAGGGATGGCCTGGCCAACGGTGGGAGTAGTATGGGGGCGGTGAGGCCTCCGCTGCAGCACAGCCGGCCACAGGAGGCAGGAGCAGGCGGCACGACCGGCGCTGCTTTGGGCGACTGGAGCAAGAAGACCAGAGGTTGAAGAAGAACTATGGTCGTTGGATGGAGATCGTACTGTCACTGGAGCTAGAATCGTTCATATTGACTAAGTTGATAAATCCCTCTATCCCCGTCAACTTAGTAGGCTCACAAGTCAGCCATCCACTATGGTGGGTCCCAGCTAGCAGGGGGTATTCATTTTTTTGTGCGTCATAAGGAGGCACTTCCTTGTGTGCGAAGATATAGCAGGTGGGTCCGACCTGTCAGCGGGGGGGATGTTTTTTCTGTGAAATACAGAAGCCCTTCCCATGGGTCCTAGCTGTCAGGTGGAGGAATCATTATTTTGCGCATAATAAGGAGGCATTTCCTTGCGTGCAGCCGTGGACCCAGCTGTCAGCTTCTCCATGTATAGTCCACTTCCGATGGATGTCGTTCATTGACCATGTTGACCAGGCCGTGCCGAGAGCACCAGGGCAGTGGACGATGGCGAGGCCTAGGAAGGGAACGACACGGAGGCAGGGAAGACTTGGCAGTTGTTTCCCACGCGAAGGGGAGTACGACTGTACGAGGGTTTTCTGGTTCGTGTGCCATCGCCGGAGAATAACAGCAGGTGTGCGTGAGTAGAGGGATGGCTAGTCCAGCGATGGGAGTACGGTGGGGCGGTGAGGCCTGCGCGGTAGCATAGCTGGCCGCGGGAGGAGGGAGCAGGCAGTCCCGCCGGTGCTTGTTTGAGCGGCTGGAGCAGGAAAAGCAGAGATTGAAGAAGCACAGCGGCCGTTGGATGGAGATCCAACAGTCACTGCTCTCGTGTGCATTATTTCAAATAATGTACAACCCATTTGCTAATTCTTAAGAATTTTTTTGGAGCCCATCTTCTTTTTGTGAGCATTACACCCCATATTGTGTCCATGGTTAAAAAGTATACGAATTTTTTGCATATTTTGATGCGGTCAACTGTTTTTAATCCCGAAATATCGATTCACATTCAAACTATTTTGAAAAATAATTTATATAAATATAAAATCCAAATAATTGTCCACGCATAAAAATCAATGGAATTTAAAATCTTGTAATGAAAAAAATTGAAACTAATTCCCGGTTTGATGTGTTTTAAAAATGTACAGCCCATTTCTGGGCAAACCGAATGAAACTCTTCTCGTTTTGAAAGATTTGCAGCCCAGCAGGGCTGATAAAGCAAGTAGGCCTTGTTTGGGTATTTCTTAAAAAATAGAACTGGGCTAGCCATTTTAGGCAAGAAAAAAACACAACTGGGCTCATGATGTGGTAAACATAAATAAAACCCTGGCTAGACGGGCCACAACCCCCGCACAGCCCCGTTGTTACCCTGATCCATCGCTAAAACTAGTATAAATAACAACTACTTGTTCCTCAAAAAAATGTGCGACCTGCTGGGTCCCTGGTGTCAGCCGCTCGTAGTGTAATTCTCTCGTTTATTGACTACGTTGACAATGGCGTGAGCCCCAGATGTGCAACCATTAGGAGGACCATATTTTTGGGCTTGTAATATAGAGGCACTTGTTTGCGTACTGTCATGATGCTGGTGGGTCCCTACTGTCATCCTCTCCACATACAGTCATCTCCTTGTTCCTCTCGGTTGTTGACGACGTTGACAACGCAAGAGGGCGGCGCACCACGCATGGCGAGCGAACCAAGGCCGCAAGGCGGAGGACGACGGGGAGGCCTCGGACGAAACGAACAGGAGCCGTGGAAAATGCGCCGGTCCTGTCGTAGGCGGAGGGGAGTACGAGGGTTGACTGGTTTGGGTGTGGGTGCGTGTTGGGGCTGACGTCGCCGGAGAATAACAGGACGTGTGAGGGAATAGAGGGAGGAACTGGCCAACGTTGGAGGGTACATACGGTAGGGTGGCGGAGGCGCAACCAGCCATGGGAGGCGGGAGCAGGCGAAGCCGACGGGGTGGTTTGGTTTGGGTGGCTGGAGGAAGAAGAAGACAAGAGATAGAAGATACACGACAGATGTTGGATGTCAATCCAACGGCTGGTAGGAAGAATCGTTTGTTGACTGGCTAGTAAGTCGACACCACCTTGGATAGGCTATTTCCTCGCGGGTCCCAAATGTCAAAATCCAAATCTGTCACGGTCATGGAGCCCTTCTTATGAAAATTTACTGCCCATTTGATGTGCTAGTTGGAAATAAGTTTGTGGGTGCTGGTGGGGGCTAATCACTTGGCTTCTGTAATGCACAGTGAGCTCAAGCAGCCGGCAAGAGTGATGTCATTTCCCTTGGTTGGGATTTGTTAGTTGTTACAATATTTCACTCTAAATTAAATGACTGGCAAGCCATTTGCCCTGCTTCAAAGAAAATATGACAGTCACAGCCGAGTTGAAAAGGGCAAGAACATCTAACTCCAGCTTACAAACTGTACAAAAGCACGAGGGTTAATTGTTCATCAGGTTTACAAAAAAACCCAGGTTGAAAAGGGCAACAACATCTAACTCCAGCACTGTTTTTGGCAGTCACGGTCAAATGGATCGGTCAGGTCCATAGAATGAACATCATGGGTCGTAAAATTTACTGGATTATGACCACAATATGTTGTGAATAGAAGCCCGGCACGTTGAGAAGCTCTTTTGCCCACCTGAAACTCCTCTTTTTTCTCTTCCACATACCCATCCGTCAAAACCATGCTGCTAGTAAACTTAAGCCTGATGGACAATAGTAACCTCACATTCAGCAGGAAGAATGTGACAAATCTAGTGTTTGCACAGTTGGCTACATATCGTTCTAGTGTTATTGTCTTCAATTGAATCTCATGAGAAATGAGAAAATCCCGATGCTTACGAATCCACCGATTGGTTATAACTTTCTTACCCCGTCCTGTTGCCTAAATAGACATGAAGATTGAAAACAGTTAAGGTCTAAAAAAGGAGTGTCGAAAGAGCAACAGCTGAACGGTTAATTCTAGTACACTATATGCGGGCTTCCAATGTGCGTGAAATTATCACCTTTATATACAACTTCTTCAGACATGAAAAGCATTGCAGCAAGCCAATAATCTTGTTCAGATCAAAACTATTCATTTGGATATATAAGATCTTGATAGAATCCAGCACCATTGATAGGCCATCCATGGAGAAACTCTTCATTGAGCATAGAACATAATATTAGTACAAAATGTGTACTCCAAGATGACATATAACTTATGCGCAGAAATTTATACTGCAGCTTATGGTTACAAGTGTAGATGATAATGTAAACTACCTGAAAAACCGTGGAGCCAAACACCATATTGAAATGAGCATAGAGATCATGTATTACACCCAAGGTCTCCAGTTTAGGCATAGAGAGGACGGTTATTTGCAACGGTGAATAACTAGAATCAATGATCAACCTTTGAAGTGAAGGGGCATCTTGGATGATGAGCTGCCTTCCGTCAAAACAACTTCCAATTCTTACAAGGTTAGGCGACTTTATTTGGAGACAACCGATTCTAACTGTGAAAATAAGCACCAAGCACTCCAGGGCAGGGCAACTGGAGTGGATGATGTTGTGCAATGAGGTCTCCGATATACGAACCCTCACAAGTGAAAGTTTCTTCATAAATGGGAGTCGAAGGTTTAGTACCAGATTGTCTGGTAGGTCGCACAGCGCAAAGGTGGCGGTGTGGATAGAGGAGGAAAACCGCGAGATGGAAATCTGTGCTGAGGGCATAGGTAGATGGCGTTCGGTGTCTGGTAGGTGATTTCTAGGGGAATAGTAGAACTCAAGCAGCTGTAGTTCTGTGAATTCAGGGGATTTCATCCAGGTGTCTACTGTGCAGGGCATGGTATCCTTGCTCAGGTAGCATGACGAGATGCAGAGGCTTTAAACGGAGCCCTGGTGGGAGGAGATGATGGCTCTGGGGATTTCAAAATCATTGAAGAGAGATAGCTGACGACAGCCGAGATTAAGAGGCACGGCGCGCCATAGAGGGCACCACCGAGTTGAGAGGACTTGGGTGCGGCAGCAATCCTTGGTGGAGAGAAGCAAGATGATCTCCCCAAGGACGGCGTTCGGGAGATCGCTGTTGCGGTCCACCCGAGATTCTACGGGTTCCTGGGATCCGGTGGGGGCGAGGTCGCCGCTTCTCCCCGCGCTGCCGGGTGCGGGATCTACAATAGGCATCGCCGCTGGTGAGAGCCTCATCTTCTTGGCGCTGGGGGTCAGCCGACTCCATTTTCCTCGAGGGCGTCGCGGCGCACTCATGGATTTGAGCAGAGTAAGGAATGACGAGCCTAGTTGTAGTGCGAGTGAAGAAGAAGGGGAGCTGGGGTTTTTCTATAGTAGTGAGGAAGAAGGGGAGCTGGGGTTTTTTGTACGAGTGACGTGAGGAATTTGGGGGTACGAGTGGAGCGAACTAACGTGAGGTGGGTGGGAGTGAGGAGGAAGAAGAACAACCAGGTTTTTGGGGGGGGTGTTGGGTGTGGGTAGCGCCTCTCATTCCGTAAATATATGGACTTTTGAATTGATTTTAATATTTACTAGGGTGGATGGGCTGTTTTGTCTTGGGCCCAGAGAAACAATTACTGCTAGTACAGTGGAGACACTCTGCAGCTACCCAGAAAAACAATTACTACTAGTACAGTGGATACAATACCGCTTCTAGCTCCTCCTAGGTCATCGAAACGTCTCCCTCTACTGAATGTCGTTATACTTTTGTTCACCAACATGCGAGCCATGCAGCGCGTGGGCCCAAATGCCATCCACCAAATTAGAAGGCATTATGGAGGCGGAGAGTCACCCTAGTCGTAGCGCAGCAATAACGAGCCATCGTATCACAAAACCCCACCTCCCTGCAGTTTAAGTTTGACGGACAAAGCAACCATCATTTCACTCTTCGCTGAATCCCCTTCTCCCTCACTGTCTTCAAGAAAGGTAACACTCGCATCTGCCACTGTTCTTCTCTCCCAACGAAGGGAAGGTAAGCGGATCCGTGATGTTGGTATATTTTTGTTCAGAGAAAAAAAAAGAACTTTTGCAAAGCAGTAACTGATCCTCACTCTCTTTTTTGTTTCATTGTCATTGCAATTGTGTTTTCCTTTCAGTGGTCTCCTAGTATTTGTCAGTTTCATGATGGACCAAGGAGAACCAGGCAAAGATCTGTCGATATTGGAGCAAACGCGGGAGGCTGATCCCCACGAGATAGAGAGCTCCTAGAAGATGGAGGCAGCCACCGAGCCAACCCCAGATACGCTCACAGCCACTACTGAGATGGTCAACGCCCAGTTTGAGGTTACAGCCCTTGTGGCACTGCAGGAGC
>NC_041382.1:607186406-607196816 GCF_002162155.2 Triticum dicoccoides | reverse complement strand
GATTTTCTTCTTTGCCGATCTCGATTGTGGCTTTTCATCTAAGTATGTGGTGATGAATAATGCAAAATTTTATTAGCTTCGATGCCATGCTATACATAGTGGTTTAAATAACTTGTGTTTCTTATACTGGAAAGTAATTCAGAATTTTTTTATGTTTCAATTAGAGCCCTGATGCAGACAAGGATTGTGTGGTTGTACATGTCACTCGCTATGAGGCGGATGACCTGAATATACACACGGGGAAAACGAAGTTTTTAGGCTGTTGGATCCTGGAAGCCATTTGCGCTTATACCAATGAAGAGTTGTATTCCAGCCTCATTGTTGTCAAGCGTGTTGTCCAGGGTGTACTGAAGCACAAGAAGTTCAAAGCTACTCCTTCGTTTGTGAGGCATACTGTTCTTGTCAAGCTTACGCAGGAAGATGACATGGCATGCCTCCACAAACAAGTTTATGAGTGGCAAGGCCACAAGGTTTTCTTCATGAAGGTTCACAGGATTGAGCTGCTGCCAGACGTCCTCGATGATGTTCATGGCAAGGTCCGTCTTGTGTCCAGCCCAAATTAGATCGAGGCATGAAATACTTGCCCCAGCTAGTGTTTAATAGTAGTTTGGATTCTGTCTAATTATCCGAACCTTGCGTGTTATCGAGCCCTCTGGGGCTAGTACACTATTTGAATCCATCTATGGGAACTGCTGCTACTTTTGTGTGCTCATGAATCATCGTAATTGTTGCCGAAACAGATGCGTCCTCACTAGTTTTATGATACGAGCAGTGTGTGTTCTGATGAAATAGAGTACTCGTTTGAGAACTATGTGCCGACGTATACATAAGTACTTGTAAACACTGTTGGTGCTACCCCACTTGTAAGCAGTTGTGCAAAACACAGCACATTGGCTCGCTTCAACACTAGGCTATCGACCAGCTAACAATCAACAATCTGTTGTTTGACATATAAGCAACCATGTATCTTGTTATAGTGGTTCATGCAGTTAACTGAGGCCACAATGTAAATTCCAAGCGTTCACACGCTAGTCCAGCGTTCATGTGGAACACTCACATTAAACTTAGCATCATAAAAAACTTGAAAAGCATAAGTTAAGCAATTTTATACATCTCAATGATTCATAGAACATAACAAACATATACTAGTTCATAGCAAAAGACAAAGTTGTCAGAAGGTTTACAAATCAGGAAAAAACAAGCAAGGCTTCTTTGAGCAAAGGGCCTCTCGGCAGGCTTAAATTTCCTGGAGTTCACTCTGGTTTTTTCTTGTTGCCACCATCCAGGGTTAGGTTCTCTCATTCCAGAATAACCAATTATAATTGTGTTCTCAGCTGGAATGCTGAACTGAACCATGTAGTGTACTGACCAGCTGAAATTCTTGTGCATTCCACTAAATTTAAGCACCGCTATTTGCAGAAATAAGTAGACCACAATGCCTCTTGTCCGTGCACCTATCCAAAAAACCATCATGCAGCCGTGCCAGCTAGTCCTCGGTCCATGGATGAACTGGTAGAAAGTGCATTCCGGACTAGGATGTAGTTGTTTTCGCTCGTCCCTGCACTGCAATTAGGAAGTAAAACGTACGAATCAACTTCTTTTATATTGAGTTGGTCATTCTACCTAGTAACTACCAATGTAGGAATACCTAGAAGACGAGTGGTTAGACGACGGCAATGAGGGATAGCCATCTCATTTTGCGCAGTTCTACTAAAACCGAGGTGTGTGCTTTTGATTGCGTGGATAGAAACGATATGGAGACAGACATCCCGAAACGATATGGAGACAGACATCCCTGTTTGCGCAAATACGAAATACGGTTATTTAAACAGTGACAGATATTTGTAGTGGCGTATGATTAACAGCAGCATCTATTGTGTTATAATTGGCACTAGATTGACAGTATGGAAGTGTCCTTACGTAAGTAGCATCACATCACATCAACGCTGCCACTAGATTAACATGCAGAACAATAGCATTAGTATTACTGTCATGAGAGCAGCACATGGTCAGTAAATGTGCAATCAAATTTGTGTAGTTCCACTGGGATGAAGCAATGTTAGCGGTGTGAGATTTAAGTGGTGAGGCAGATGTGGTTGCCGAGAGCGGCAAACACTCAGGCAGCATGTCTGCATTTTCCCCATTTTTTATCTCCTCGGTGACATTTTCCTATGTGAGCACAGGAAATCTAGACCTGCTCATTCTCATTTGCGTTGTCCCCCAACACCCGTCACTTTCTTTCCTTTTTCAACCAAGAGATAGGTCCACTTCCCCCCACCCTTCACCATCCACCATGCTTTCTTCGTCTTTTCAACCAAGAGACCGGTTGGGTAGCCAGTATCTACTACTTTCCCTCGTTTCCTCTTAGAACCAAGTCCTAGATTCATACTACAGCTTTCCCACTTTCTTCCCTGTTTGAACCAACTCTTAGAGTCGACTGTATGAACTAGCTTTACCTCTGATAATAGTAAAAGTCTAGGTGGCTTTGGAACAGCGGACGAAAGTAGAAAAAATCCACACGAAGCCAAGTGGGGAGCTGGGGCAGTAGAGCAAGGCAGGTTTCGAAGGAATATATACCTGAGGGTCGTCGGCATGTGGCAAAGACGGCGTCGGGAGGCCGCATCTTGGCCACAATACCGCAGGGAGGAAGAAGGGGTCGGAGGCCCTCCGGAGCCAGCGCTCTCTCGGAGAGAACGACATGGCCGCCAATCGGGACGCGCGGGCAGCCGTTGGTCTCCTCGCTCGCCGCCGCCGACAGCGTGAACGATGCACCTACACCCCTGCCCCGGTCGAGGTTGTCTGGCCGGATTTGTGACCAGCCGTGAGCTGAGAGAGAGTGTGGCCACCTATGTCTTGCTTAGATCTGGAGAGCATGAGAGAGTGAACGAGAAGAACCCTAGTAAAGCAAGTGCTAAGGCTCCTGCTTATATATATAGTGGAGTGATTTTATTGTATCAGCTTCAAAAAAATGCGCTCCTACGTGTACCTGCGAGTGGGTGTGAGAGAACTAGTGCGTGCGTGCACCGCTTCTCTTCGTGAGAGTACAATATACTATGCCCAAAGAACGTCCGCGACAAGAGTAATAGTATAAGTGTGTGACGTGTGAGCTAAAATAAAATGTGCGTGACGTCTTTTGTTTTTTAGAAGTTCTGAGGGTAGGGTGTGAAGAGCACATATGTGTGTGACGTCTACCTGCAGGTAGACAGTGGGTGCGAGAGGACTCAGGAGGGTGCGTGTGCGTGAGAGAGAGGGGGGCACGTATCAATGCAATGCATGTGTCCGTAAATCATTATCCGACAAACGTTCGCCACAAGCCTTTTCCTGACGAAAGCCGTAAGAACCGTTAGATCCGCATCTGACAGTGTCAGTTTTGCCATGTCATTTAACAGAACAGCCACTCCTCCTACACACAAATCTTCCACGTGAGTGTTAGCAACTGCTGTATGCTCCCTCCGTTCCAAAATGCAGTGCATATAGCTTTATTGAAAATTCGAACCTCGCAAACTTCTACCGAGCTTTCGTGTACCAAATTGCACATGTAAAATACCCTGTATATATCATTTCATTCATCTTCGAGAGGTAACTATAAATATGGGGGAGGAGTCTACAAAGAAAGACCATCGTATCACCTGCAGCAATTTCAACCATCCTTTGGTGTGGAGGAATATCATAGGAACTCTATATGATATGATTTTTATAGGATTTTTTCCTTTAGGGCCAATTGGTTCATGGGAATAGATTCATATACTCCACATTTCAAAGGAAATAAACATGATATCATTTATGTAGCTTTAGAGCCACTTGGTTCATATGAATGGATTCCTATACTCCCATAATTTCAAAGGAAAATAAACATTAGCGTATATTCAATAGAAAAGTTCCTATGATATGAACCAAATTACATCTCTTTTCTAATCCCTCCTCATAGGAATTGATATACATGTCATCTCTAGATTCAATAGAAAAGTTTCTATGATGTCAACCAAATGACATCTCTTTTCCAATCCCTACTCATAGGAATTGAGATACTCCATGTCATCTCTTTCCCTACAACTTCCATGTATACATCTTCTGTTCCTAATTAGCTAGTACAAGCCACTAGTAGCTTTTTTCCAAGACATGCAACTATGACACAAGAACTATATAGTGTGCGAATAACTTGAAAGATGGTCGCTGGATGAAGCTAATCCCATAGTGCAAAGATGGCAAATCCGAGCACCACTGGCCGTTGGATATCATCAACATTCCACGAGATCTGTCACATGTACCATTTAGAAGACTCCATGGTTGAACTTAAGCATAATGCACAAACCTCGAAACACAAGCACTTCTCCTTTGTTCTAGAATCTTCCGTATCATAATTGATTTTTTTTCTAAATGAATTGCCATTATTTGTTTTTACTTTATGCTTTACAATGCACAACCCCATGAATCTTAACATTTTTATAAAACTAATTGATTTTGAATGAAATGAACTATAAGAACTAAACGAACATCTACATCATGCATATATGACTCGAAGCTTTACATGCTATAGTGTGTATTTATTCATAATTTGGTTTCGAAATCTCATGCGTTCAATGCATGTGTACCTTACTAGTTTTGAGTAGAGTAGCAAATTTCATGCGGCCTCGGGTATATAAAATGCGGGGCCCATGCATCATTGCCTTTCGGTCGAACCTACGTCCATAATTTTTTGTACGTACTATATCTCCACTGGTCCCCGAACCTAAAATGCTGCCTCGTTCCCCTAAAACCAAGCGGCCCACACATATTTAAGGCGTCAACTCGAACTCAATCCCTCTCCTGTTTACTATGACGTGGCCCCGCACGCCCTAGTAGTACTCCTACAAACCCTACCGTCGCACGCATCATCGGTTTTCTTCAAGAGGACGAGGGAGAAGCCGATTTGTAGTGGAGGCTCTTTAAAAAAAATGATCTTTAGTGGAGACCCCTACCCTAGGGTGCCCTAGGTAGCTGCCGCACGCATCATTGGTTTTCTCTTTTCTTTATGCTCTTGCGCCCTAGAGTGAAATGATGGTTGCTTCGTCCGTCCAGCTTAATGCGGGAAAGGTGGGGCTTTGTGATTTGACCCCTCATCGCTCTTTTTCTACTACTGCGGCGCTATGACCGGGGTGCCTCCAATTCCAACCGCTGCTCCGAACTGTAATTTGGTGCATCGCACGTGGAACAAGACGGTGGAGGAGCCACATGTTGGCCAAAGGGGTCCTGTTAAGTGTGTCGCCATTTCGTGTGTGGACTGACCCTGCTTGAGTCCCTACGCCAACACGACAGGTGCAGCCTACCACTTAGTTTTGCTCCTTGGTGAATCCCGACTATATTGATCTAAAAAGATACATACTGAACTACCCCCTCCATCTCGTTTTTTTAGACGTCTGGGTTTATAGGGCGTGCACGTAGTTCTAGGTCATCCATTTGACTAACTAAATCTGAGTTACTATGTCACAAAAAGTATATCATTGGATTATTAAGCGGATGTAGTTTCTAAACATATATTGTTCATCACATATATAGCCAGTTAAATTCTCAACCTAGAACGACGTGCATGCCATGTAAACCGATACGGAGGAAGTATAGTAGTAAAAATGAGGTGATTTTACCGAGCGATCAGCGGGGGAGCATGGCCTGTCATGCGGTCCCACGTGTCATGATGTACCAAGGTGATGCATGTGTCCCTCTTGAGGCAGAAGCAATACTACATGGTTTGAGATGATGGCGAACCGAAGTGTGAAATAATGGTTGCTTCGTCCGTCTGGGAAGGTGCGGCATTGTGATTTGACGTCTCATTGCTCATTACTACTACTACTACTGGGGCGGTACGACTAGGGTGCGTCCCCCTGCTGTTCTGCACTGTTATTTGGTGCTTGACACGTCAACCCGGTTGCTATATGTCCCACATGTCGGCGACAGGAAGTACAGAGTTCATGAAAGCGAGCGTCGATGGAGGAGTACAAGACACGGCTTGGGTTTTTGCTGCTTCACGCGATCCATCTATACAAACCCGGACTAAAAAGGCGAGGGAGGGTCTTTTCCCGCGCGGCAGGCAAGGGAGTTTGGCATAGTCTGTTCGAGGCAAGGAGGCAGGAAGGGAAAGAAGCAAATAAAGGTTGAGCGACTTAGTTTTGGGAAAATCTGATTTTACGGAGTACGTACCCACTAGGGTTTATAGGGCTCATCTACAAAACATTCGTTTTTCCGTTTTATAAGTCTCAATTCTACTACTAGTAGTAGTACCATCACATGTTGGATTTCGAGGTGCATTAGATCACCCGATGCAAGCAGTGTCAAGAGAAAACTCACCAATGCATGTAGAAGTTCATGGAAACTTAGTGGTCATTCATGCATTCGTTCTAATTAATGCCTCGGTAAACATAACTTCTTGAGAAAAACGAGCGTACTAATTACTTGTGCAAACTAGGAGTACAAAGTTAATTCGACCACTCACCGTCTACCTTGGTTGGAGAGATTTTGAAATTGAGCCATAAACTGGAAAGGAGGGAGTAGTAACTTTTGTCTCGATTACTATTTGTGGCCTTGTATAGATGCAAAATGTATTTTTTTATAGTGGCCTTGTATAAGAGGGTGCTTGGATCCAAGGGACTTATTTTAGTCCGACTAAAAATAGTCTCTTTAAGAGGCTAAAGTTCCAAGCACCCCTGACTAAAGAGGGGCTAAAACTAGTCTTGAGACTAATTTTTTTTAGTCAGGGGTACCCCTACTAAAATGTGGATTAGTCCTCTTTATCCTCATTTAACTCCTCTCCTTTAACACAGGCGAGTTCTAGATTGGAGGCTTTGGAGGATAATAAATGCTCATTAACTTGATTTTAGTCTCTTTAGTATTTGGATCCAAGCATGGGTGAGGCTAGCAATTTTTAGTCCCACTACTTTTAGTCATGAGACAAAAACGTAGCCAAGCACCCTCTAAGTAAATGGAGGGAGTACTAAAGGACATATATATTCCAAACAGTATGATAATCTCTCTAACCAAGGTAGGGATGAGGAGTAAACGGAGGGAGTACTACTTCCTCCGTCTAGGTGTGTAAGTCATCTTATACATTGTGCATCGCGACCAAGGCGGAGAGGAAAAAAAGAAAACTTAATGTCTTTTTGCTAATTAATAGCATTGCATGCAATGAACTAACCACTGCATGTTATGTTTGGTAGTCTCAAGTCATTGAAAGCATGCACGGCCCACATATATTATTGGTTGATATGCCACAAAACAAGAAATGAGGAGGGAGTTAATGTACGGTGCCTAAGTGTTTTGGGATTATTTGGTTTTCGTAAGGTGACTTACACACCTAGACGGAGGGAGTAGTAAAATTTTCTCCTCGTCCTGCGAGCCACCGCGCGCGTGGGCGAGGGAGCGGGCGTAAGGCGTAGTAAGCAAGCTTCACCTCATCCTGCGAGCCACCGCGCCCATGGGCGGGGGAGACGGCGTACTAAGCAAGCTTCTCCTCATTCTGCGAGTTGATGGGACACATCAAAAGTACTCTAGTGTATCGAGACTTGCCTCTAAGGTAGGCCCCACATGGTTCGCCTCTTTTTTAACATAACGCGTCAACTCGCAATTTGTTTGTTCACCCGTGGTAGACGATCCTCCCTCCATCTAGTGGACAACCAGTACACGTGTCAAGTTACCACGTGGGCTGCCTTTTCATACATAAATGAGCTCCACCGTGTACCTGCGCGGGTGTGGTTGGGAAAGAGACGGGAGTACGTGCGCCGTGCGTGCACCTCTTCTCTTCGTGCACGCCACCCACCTACATGAGTGCGTGTGAGAGGGACTATAGAGATACAAACGGACATAATGTGCCGTCCATCCCCATGCCTCCGCCCAGTCCGACCACCAGTCACCACCATGGCCCACTCCTCCTCACCTTATCTCTCATCTTTCTCCCGCCATTTTTATATATAAGGCCACTATCAAAATTACAATTTGCAGATATACAAGGCCACTAACACTAATCAATGCAATATTAATGGTGTTTGCCTTGTAGTACTACTAGCAAAGGAGGACATTAATTATCCCTTGCATGCATGAGGGAGTGTGAGCATTGGCTTGATGTGCATGAAAGAGAAGAATACACATTAATTTACATAGCAAATAAGGAAACAAGGTGGCTCGCAACATTGAGTTAGAAGACATTAATTTTTGCCTTGGTACCTGTAATATGGGTTTGTGGCCTTGTATACAAAAATGGAGTCCAATAAAATTCTCGAGATACCATTTATCCAGTAAAAATCTCGAGCAATCATTAGTTTTTACAAAATGGGATTACTCCTGCATGGGTTAATCACAACACGTGTTTTGTAAAAAAATGCATCTTGATGTTCCGTGCAATGCACGGGCATCTTGCTAGTCCATGAAAACAACACATGGCAAAATTCCACGGTGAAGAGGAATTTGAATCTGTTGGGAGGGGCTGTTTGGATCTTGCCTGGGGTAGCCAAAATATTGGCGACCCTTTTGTCCACCCGTGCCTTTGTCACCGATGAACGAGGAATGGCTCGGGTTCTCATGCATCCTCCAGCGCGCACGTTGGAGATGATCTCACACGAGCTGTGTTCTTTTTGTCCCACCACGCCGCCCGAGCCGCCCGCAGACCGACTGGCGACCCGCAAATTACGCCATCCAACCGTAGCCGCACACATTATGACAGCAAGTCAACCAACCGGACGAAATTCATGCAAAAGCGGCCATATTTCATATAAACAACGACAGAAATCATATAAGATACCGGATTTTCATACAAACATGACGGATTTCATTACATTCAAATGAACTACGCGGTGCTAGTTCTAGACAGCACAGGTATATAACACCTAGCCTAAATGGTCGCCCGCCGATCGATTTGTGTTCCTCATGTCCGGCAGCACGATCACTGGACTGCCGGGAGCCCCAGAGGTATATGCGGGGTCGACGAAGGTCCTCGCAAGAAAAGGATCCGGCAAGACACCTGCTGTGTACGCCGGCGTCGCCTCCGTGGTGGCCTTCATGGGACCCAAGCGACGGCGGCCTCCCATGTTCTACTTCTCCTCGATGATGGCGGAGGACGCAGAGGCGCTCGCCACCGACACGTCGCTCTCCACGCACCCGGCTTCTGTCGCTGCTTGCATGGCGCGACCGCCGGCATGGGAGTCTCTGCCACAAAAATGGGAGACGCGGTACGAGGCAGCGGCGTGGATGGAAGCGATGACATCCATGCGCCACTCCTCGTCGAGCTGGCCTGGAGCGGCGAGTTTCTGAACCGCGCGCTGGCTTGGGGCGGCAACTGACTCCGTCGGGCGAGGGGAGGTAGGTGGATCAGCAAGCTGCATAGCTCGTATTCGGCTGGCTCGGCGGGCCACCCAGCCGGCTTGGATGCGGAATAACTACTCTTCGTAAGCCATTGTAAGAGTGGACAAAATGGTGAAGGAGGAGATAGGGGAGCGGCGGAGGTGTGCAATTCTTGGCTGGCATTTGGCCTCGTTTAAATAGGAGATTAAATAGACGGCGGACGGGAGGAGCTCGGCCGGTGTTGAGTTTAATGTCAGCCCGGTCATGAACGGACGTGTGTCCAGAGTGGGTTTCTCGGCTTCCACACGGGCGGGTTTCATGGAGGCGTTTGAATGCGGCAAGGTGGCATGTTCAGCCGGGCGTACAGCGAGTGCCGCCCTCAACTCTGACATAGGACAGTGCGCCGTTCTTCCACTGACGTGTGGGCTCTTTGGGTACATGGCATGCATGTCAGTGACCCAACGCAGGCAGCGCACAGCAGAGGAACCTTTGGTGGGCCAGGGCGGTCAGAAGCGAGCATTTCATAAACCGATGATTGTTCATTGAGTGTGACGTCATCCTTTTCATGTAGATAAGCCTACTATGTTGATAGCCCGTTCGACACGTTGTGATTCATAAAGACCGCTACAAACATCAATGTTCTGCTTATCATAGATAAGATTGATTAATACCCATAACAATCCATGTCCTTAACAAAGGGTGCATGCATGTATAGGTTGAGCGTGTGTCTTGCGTCGTGTGTTGTGTGCATGCAGGCGTGCGAGTGTTACGTGCGTGCGAGGGTACGTTTCAGTGTTACATGCATGTGTGCATACGTGCGTGTGTTCATGAGTGCATGTGTACGCGTCAGTGTTGCACGCCTGCATGTGTGTGTGTGTGTTCGTTATGTGTACATGTCAGTGTTGCACGCATGCATGCATGCATGTCTTGCGTGCGTGCATGTGTACGTGCGGGGTGAGGCTACACGTCAGTCGACTAGCTTTTTCATCTCTAGTCATTAGATTTTCCAGCCGTTGGATACGAAATCAAGGGCCTGCAGTTTATCACCAAACTCCACACCCCTGAGCCGCCAGCCACCACCGGCCGAACCGCCGGCCCCCGCCACCC
>NC_041382.1:607092853-607186174 GCF_002162155.2 Triticum dicoccoides | reverse complement strand
GCAATCCCCACCCCAGCGCCCAATCAACGCCCCCCACCACCGGCGACTGCCAACCAGAGGTCTCACGACTTCGAGTACCCACCGACCACTAATTTATTACCATTTCTGTCCTTCATATACGCGCTGACGGGTGGGCCCTATGGTAATGTGCACTGCTGAATGTGGACCATTTGACTAGTCAATTGATCATGTCATCAAGAAATTATGAAGTTGTATGGTGAGCCAGTGACCGTATGATCACCCTAAAATGTATTTTATTAACACAGTACAGACTCAAACTACCATTTCTTTCTTTCATATACGGGCTGACAGGTGGGCCCCACGGTTACGCGCCCCGATGGTGCAACACTAGTTGCGCCACGTGGAACGTTTGACTGGTCAATTGATTGTGTCATCAACAAAATACGGAGTTGTACGGGTGAGCCAGTGACCATATAATCATGACATGTATTTTTTAACACGGTACAGACACAAGGGCTCATATATACGCGCAAGCACTCACCGCTATAAGCGCAGACACGCAGACCGTACCCCTATGAGCACCTTCGAGAGAGTGGGCCAGCATATGATCTTGAGATTTTACAAAGTCACCATAGGTGCCTCGTAGTCGAGTGGAATGTCTCCTCCCACTGAACGCACATCACCGGGAAATACTGAAATTAACCCAGGATAAATGCGAGCACCGGGACTTTAACCTTGGTGGGCTTGAGAAACCATTGTCCTCCTAACCATCCAACCACATATTGGTTAGCACGACAAAATGTATGTGGTGACCGTGATGAGCTTATTCTGAAGTCCAGTGACCATATCATGCTTTCGCTTCAAATACAATGACCATAAGTGTCGTCAACAAAATACGGAGCACGCATCAAATGCAAAGTCCGTCAGTGTCATCAAGAAAATACGGAGACGTATCATGAGCTAGATACCGTATGATCACCACGAGAATGTATACGGTGACGGTAATGAGCATATTCTGAACTCCAGTGAACTTATAGTGCTTTAGCTTGAAATACAGTGACCGTCGTGCGTGAATGTGTCGTGGGCATGCATACTTTTAGAGGGCCGAGAGATCGTTCGTGTGCGTACGTGAAAGTGGTGTAGAAAGAGGGGATGTCCGGTGGAGACAAGGAGAGATATGCCCTTTGTTTCTCTTTCCTGTGACTAATATTTTAGGAGAATATATAAACATTCACAATGCAGAACAAATATTTTTGGATGCACCATGCAATTAACTTTCATGTATAACATTGTACTATTGTATATGCTTATTTTCTTAGTGGCTGATTGCGTGTGTGGTGTGGTGGGCACATCATTTCTAGTTGTGATGGGTCAACATGAGGACTCATGGGTTGGTTCCATCCAGCGCCACATAGGTTGGATCGAGACGCATTATACGAAGACCCATGTGGAGGACTCGGCGTACAACATGAAGCTAGCTACCAGAGTCGCGGAGGACTCTATCCCCACTAGTGATAAGCCGACTATATATGATTTATAACCCTAGGCCCCGAGTATGTTATAGAAGCTTGGGGGCTAGTTCGTCGATAGTATACACACACGCACAATGCCTGGTATTCACGTGTACTTTGTACACACCCCTATCACTAATATACAGTACGAGGAGTAGGATTTTTCCTCAACTGCAAGGGTCCGAACTAGGGTAAAACTTTGCCTCATATTACCATCCATCCTAACAGTCAGGGATATCCTACTGAATGATATGATGGAATCATATCTGCCAACTACTAAGAGAGAGGTGTGTCTGGGGGGGCAATGTGTGCGAGAGAGGCCTAAAGATAATGTGTGTGCAGGAGACACGTAGGCACATATATGTGCGTATAGAGGGCTAGTAGAGACAGTGCGTGTGTATATATGCATGTGAGAGAAATAGTGTTTTCCAACTAAGATTAGTGAAAAGAGTGGTACATAGTAGTCAGAAAGAGAGAGAGGTACAGAGAGAGCATGTGCGTGAGACTCCCCGACACCCCGAGAGAGATTGTGAGCATGTGTGAGAGAGAAATGCTGATGCATATAAAGTGTGTGCACTTATGTGGTAGATAGAGAGATATATAGTGCGTTTGTGAGAACGGGCCGAGGCATAGTGCATCTACGTGTAAAAGGCGGCTCTACGCATTAAATTAAAATATAAATGGCATTATTATTTTTGGATGAGATCATGAATTTTGCAAATTGCGTATGGACGAAAATCGGTCTATCAGACACCCATACTCCATTGAATTCTAGCATGTGCATGTGTTTATTTCATATTATCAATCCATAGAGTGAGAGCGGTTTGAAATACAGGCAATGGATGCTTTTGCAATTCATATATAAACATTAATTAGTGCACTCCATGTTGTTAGTGTGAAGCACTTTATACATTTGTCACTTGGATGGATACATTCCAAATTGCTAGCTACGAAATAGAATACATGTCGAATTCAACATAAAGGGGGTTTCAAAGATTCAAATTCATAGGAAGTGCATTCATCTATTTGAACCCGAGATAATGGCATTTGTAAATCAGATGTAAAAGGGGGCATCAATCTTTATTGTGCATTTGAACATGCTATATATATTCATACACATGTCTAACTTTTTTTTGCAACCAAGGAGATTATATCTGGAACCATGCATGAACTGAGGTAAGTTGCATATTTTTTAATATATACTCGTGTACAATGTATATTCAAATGTACCACCTCCATTCCAAAATAATCGTAGATTTAGGATTTTCAAGAGTAAAGATTTGTGAAGTTTGACAAATCCTGAATGTTCAATTCAAGAGAACCGAAAATGTTAATGCTTCTGCTCCCAAATATTGAACGAAGCGCCAAATAGGCCTCTGGTCACTCGAAACCGCGCGAGACTAATGTTTGGTGGTAGGAAATTACTGTCCTGACTCTGGCCCGTTTAGCCTATCGGCCTGATGTCCACCGGGGTAGGTTTATAACTTCACCAAGACACCAGTCTCAACCGCCTCCGAGAAGCATTCATACGCCGTGGGCGCCTAAACACCCATGCGCTCGACCGATGTCAGGACCCTGATTCCAAGTCACATCGATCTAGCCGGTAACACCTCATACCACTTTGCGGCCTCACGCACGGTATACCCATGGGTGTTGCCTTACCATGGCCCGGGACTGTTTGTGCCTTTTGGCTCACGTATATGATAGTGTCGCTAGCATCCATATGACAGAGAACCCGGGCCGACATGGCTAGTCGTGAACCCAAAGCGGCACTAACCTATGGGGACAGCCATACATGATTCACATCGAGCATGTCGATCAGCAGCATGTGAATCCGGGCTGTAGCACTGGGCTAACAGGACTCCGAGGAACCCGGGCTGTAGCAGGCTAGGCAGGACTCCGGATATCACCGCGTGACATTTCCCCGAAGGGACAGACACAAGAACAAAGTGAAGCACATGCCGGCCAGTCAAGTGTCCTGAGCAGTAGTGTTGGGCTAGCAGGACTCCGATGAACCGGGCTGCAGCGGACTACTATGGCTCATGGAAGCACTAGACTACATTTCCCCATAAGAGAGGCTTCCAAGGATAAACAACTAGATTGTCGGATCCCACACATACCAAGCATTTCAATCATACACATAGCATGCCCGATATGTGTAAATACAACATGGCATCACAACAAAACTCTACAACTGAGAGTACTTTATTTAAAGGCTCTGGAGAGCCATACATAACATGTTCATACAGGTAGGGGTCACATGACCCAACACTCAAGTCATACAAGCATACAAGCACATGCGGAAGCAAACTAGTCTGAGTACAGACACTAGAAAGAAAGAAGGCTTGACGAAGCCTGTCTATCTACATAGGCCCCTCCATGGCCAGAATCACCACCTGGGTGGCAAGTCACTCATCGACGTCGAGGTCTACGTAAAACCCTTCGGAGGGGGCGGTGTTGTTGTCTGAAAACAATAATTAAAGCAACATGAGTACAAAGGTACTCAGCAAGACTTACAATAGATCCTACTATACATGTTCATTATCAAGAAGGTGGTGGAGTTATTGCAGCAAGCCAGCTTTGACTCTTGGCTAAGCTATCCTACGAGACACCACTTGTAAAATAGTTTTCGCACACGAGTCCACTAATCACCAACACAATACTCCACCGTGGATCCTCCCTCGTCATCCTACGAGAGGGCCATCCACGGTACTCACACTTATATTGAGTCTTTTAGTAGTAACCATTAACTTGTCTATGAACTGTATAGGCAACCAAGTAGTCCTTTACCGCGGACGCGGCTATTCGAATAGATGATGTTAACCCTGCAGGGGTGTACTTCTTCACACACGCTCTCACCACTTACCGACGTTTACACGACATGTACTCGGCAACCTTCAAGCGGAAGCCCAACGAGGGTGTCGGCCACGGCCTATCTAAACACTGAAGTCTCTAGTCCAGGTTTATCGCCTATCTAGGTTCCATCCGCAGGGAGTCCGGCCGAGGTTTCCACATACGGCCCCGAACAATGTGTACAGGGTCCCGAGACGCCAAACGGGCGCCCGACATACCCGGCCACGGTGTATCCACCGCATCATAGCCCACCCCTAGGGTC
Source organism: Triticum dicoccoides (assembly GCF_002162155.2). Lineage (NCBI taxonomy): Eukaryota > Viridiplantae > Streptophyta > Magnoliopsida > Poales > Poaceae > Triticum > Triticum dicoccoides. The sequence continues at coordinate 607,181,587 of NC_041382.1, read as the reverse complement.
AGCGCTACACACGGCCGCCAACACATAACCTATAAACACCAGAAACTAGTTGCAACTCCTGGACAGAGAGGGTCCATTGGTTTTGGGCCCAATGTATGGTAGTAACTGATTCATGAATCACACATACAGATCTCAGTTCTTAAGGACGGCCTCAATGAAACAACCCACCATGTACTCCTACATGGCCTCTCATCGATACCTTTACCAAATCATGTTCAACACATCCCTCACAATACCGACATAATCATTTCACTCTAGCCCATCACCCAGATGAACTAGACCCGACACAACTCTAAGCATAGCAGGCGTAGCAAGGTAGGAAACACATACATGGCTCAAACAACTCCTACACATGCTAGTGGGTTTCATCTAGTTATTGTGGCAATGACAGGTCATGCAGAGGATAAGGGTTCAATTACCGCAGCACACAGCAGTTTGAAACGTTGTTGTCTTAATGCAGTAAATGAGAGCAGGAGCGAGCATGGGATTTTATCGATATGATCAATGGGGTTGCTTGCCTGATGGAGTAGTAGTAGGGTACTGCCCTTCAGTTGGATACTCGAGAATATCCTCGGAGGCAGAACCTACCACGAAAGACATCACAGAACACAATCATCACATGGCAATATGCAAAAATATGATGCGTGCTATGACATGGCAATATGAGGTGTCCTGGCTAATGCATTATGAAACAAGTTGGTTTGAGTCCATTTGAATCAAAGGTTCAAATGGAAGCTTATGTTATTAAGTCATATAAGTGCATTTGCTTGTTTCACCTAAATAGCAAGGTTACAGTGTTCTGTCATGCATGAAACCATTACAGATGGAAAGATTGAATTTTTCTGATCAAATTTCATACATAACTCTTTGCATTTGGAGTTATAGATTAAAAGTTATGAATTTTTGAAGTTTGTAGTATTTTCTGGAATTTCCTATATAAGAATAATTCCAGTAATTGAATTAATGCGTCAGCATTGCGTCGGGGTGACGTCAGCGGTCAACGGAGCCGGTCCAGGTCAAACCTGACCAGTGGGACCCGCGTGTCAGTAGTTATTTAAACTAACTAAATTTAGTTAGTGCTAATCTAAGTTAATTAGCAGAGCGGCCCCACTTGTCATAGACTCAGGAGGGAGTCAACCTGGGCCCACATGAAGTCAAACAGGGTCAACGGGGTCAAACTCACCGGCGTCTAGCCGCCGGCAGGCCAGACGCGGTGGAGCAGTGCGGGTTTCGTGCTCCGGCGACCAAATGGGCGGCGGAGGGCATCTACGTGTAGCTGGGAGCAAGTCGCGTCGTTTGGTGCCAGTGGTGGAGCTCGGGGTGGTCGGAAACGTCACCGGCGATGAGCTGTGCGGCTGTCGGAGCTCGGGTGAGGTCGAACCCGAGGCTATGGTGCACGGCGAGGCGCGTGGAGTAGTGCTACGGGTTCCTGCGAGTGTGGTGAGTGTGTTGGTCACGGTGGTGTGGCCGATGGGTGTCCGGAGTCACGTCGGCGACGAGCTCGGCGGCTGCGGGTGCGGGTGAGCTTGGTGCGGTGCATACAGTGCATGAGAGAGGTAACGGAGAGGGGAAGGACGGAGCGGGCTCACAGTGATCGCAGCAGGCGTCGAGGCAGGCTCGGGGAAGGCCGGAGCTGAGCGGGGCGGCGATGACGATCTCGGCGGCCAGAGTTGGGGAAGACGGAGTCAACGGCGACTCCAGAGCGGGCGAGCGCTCGGGGCTCGGCCTGCTCGACGTGGTCGACGTCCGCGGAGCAAACGGACACGGTGAGAGGGCGAGGCGTCTGCGGAGGCCGCAGCAACGGCGAGCGGCGGCGATGTGTGCGCTCGGTCGTCGTCGGGAGAGAGAGAGAGAGAGGAGCTAGGGAGGAAGGGGGTGTGTCTGCGAGCTCAGGAGAGGAGTGGGTGATCAACCCAGGCCAGCAGAACGGCGAGGGGAGGAAGTAGGGCGGCGGGCAGCTGCGTGGCGCGCGCTAGTGCCGGCGTCGAGCACCTGCCTGGCTGGCTGAGTCAAGCAGCTCGCTGGAGCGGTTGCTAGGCTGGGCCGGCTAGGTGAGCCTGCTACTAGCTGCCAGGTAAGTCCTCTGCTCTCTGCTTTAATTTCTGTTTTTTATTTCTTTCTGCAACTATGTGGCTTTATTAAAAATACTTAGGCATCTTCAAAAATCCTGAAAATAATCAGGGGCTCTGTTTAGATTATTTCCAACAACCCACACTTATTTCCAGAATTATTCGGGCATTTAAAACATTTTATAGCATTTAAATGCCCAAATACAAATAGGTAATGATTTAATCTAATGGCCTTAGGTGTCCTAGAAAAATGTGAACCCATTTTGTCAGAGGTTCTAACCCAAAACAAAAAGGGTGGACTTTTTAGAAGGGCATTTCAGGTTCATTGAAAATAATTTTAGTAAACCCTAGTTGTTTCCAGGGGGGTGCTGGGGGTTCTGCCATCCCCATTTCAGTTTTTTGGAAAAGTAGACATGATGCAACACTCTAATGCATGAACTAGCTAGGGTGTGACAACTCACCCCCACTCAAAAGAATTTCGTCCCGAGATTTAGGATCCGTTGGGAAGAAGGTGGGGTACTCAAGTCGAAGACGATCCTCCCTTTCCCAAGTGGCTTCTCTTTCAGAGTGGTGTGACCATTGAACCTTGAGAAACTTGATGTTATGGCGTCGAGTGGTACGCTCGGCTTGATCAAGGATACTAACGGGATATTCCCGTATGTGAGATTATCTTGGAGATGAAGCGTTTCGTGGTCCACTCCATGGATAGGATCCGCGAAGCAACGCCTGAGTTGAGAAACGTGAAAGACATCATGAACTCTGGAAAGATGCGGAGGTAGTTCCAATTGGTAGGCAACTTCTCCTTGTTTGGCAAGAATGCGAAAGGGTCCAATGTAACGAGGAGCCAATTTGCCTTTGATATCGAAACGATGGGTTCCCTTTAAAGGAGTAACCCGAAGGTAAGCCTTCTCGCCGACTTCATAGCTCATGAGATTATGTTTGCGGTCATATTGGCTCTTTTGACGAGATTGGGCTGTTTTCAATTTCTCACGAATAACGTGAACCTGCTCTTCTGCTTCCTGAATCATATCCGGGCCAAAGAGTTGTCTTTCCCCAGTTTCTGACCAGTTAAGAGGCGTTCGACATTTTCATCCATAGTGAACTTCGAAAGGAGCTTTGCCCAAGCTAGCTTGATAACTATTGTTATAAGCGAACTCCGCAAATGGAAGGCATTTCTCACAATCCATACCGAAAGAGATGACCAAAGCTCGGAGCATATCCTCCAGAATTTGATTGACTCGTTCTACTTGACCACTTGATTGGGGTGGAAGGCGGTGCTAAAGGAGAGATGAGTTCCCATAGCATTTTGGAAACTTTCCCAAAATCGAGAGGTGAAGAGACTCCCACGCTCTGAGTTAATTTCCAATGGGACACCATGAAGAGACACTATTCGGGAGATGTATAAATCAGCTAGCTGGCTAGCGGTGATACTCTCACGAACTGGTAGGAAGTGGGCTACTTTGGAAACACGATCGATCACGACGAAGATAGCATTATTCCCTCTCTTGGTCCTAGGAAACCCGGTAATGAAATCCATACTGATTTTATCCCATTTCCATTCAAGAATAGCCAAAGTTTGAAGGGTGCCAGCAGGTCGTTGATGCTCTGCTTTAACACGATGACGGACGTCGCAACTAGCAATGTATTGAGCAATTTCTCTCTTCATCCTAGTCCACCAAAACCTCTGGTGTAGGTCTTGATACATTTTAGTACTACCGGGATGAATGCTGAGAGGGGATTCATGAGCTTCCTTAAGAATCAGCCGCCTCAGGTTTCGTGCCTTGGGAACCACTAAGCGGTTTCCAAAGAATATGACACCTTGATCATCAACGTAGAAACAATTCGCGACTCCTTTCTTAATGTTTCTCTTAATACGGGAGATTCCTGGATCTACCTTCTGTGCTTTGATGATCTGATCCGTAAGGGTAGGTTTCGCCACCAGGGTGGATAGGAATCCTTGAGGAACAATGTGAAGGTTAAGCTTCCAAAATTCCTCATGGAGAAGTAGTTGACCTTGTTGTAACATCAGATTGTTACAATAGGATTTATGACTTAGTGCATCAGCCATGACATTGGCTTTTCCCAGGGTGTAAGTTATTCCTAAGTTGTAATCCGAGATCAACTCGACCCAACATCTTTGCCTGAGATTCAAATCCAGTTGGGTGAAGATATATTTCAAACTTTGGTGATCGGTGAAGATCTCATAACGATTACCGAGAAGGTAATGTCGCCAAGTTTTAAGTGCATGGACTACAACTGCAAGCTCTAGATCATGTGTGGGATAGTTTTCCTCATGTGGGTGTAATTGCCGTGAAGCATAGGCAATTACCTGACGATCTTGCATGAGTATGCAACCTAGTCCTTGTCGCGAGGCGTTGCAATAGATAATAAAGTCCTTGGAGAAACCTAGTGGTTCCAGTATGGGAGCAGATGTCAGGCGTCTTTTTAGTTCCTGAAAGCTGAACTCGCACTATGGGGTCCACTCAAACTTTTTATCTTTCTTGAGGAGTTAAGTTAGAGGTTTAGCAACCTTGGAGAAATTCTCGACGAGGCAGCGACAATAGCTCGCTAAGCCAAGGAAGCTCCGAACTTGTTTGACCATTTCAGGTGGAGTCCAATCAAGGACGGCTTGAACTAGCTCGGGATTGACAGCAATACCCTTACCAGAGATTACATGGCCTAGGTAGGTCACTTCTGGCAACCAAAATTCACATTTGGAGAATTTGGCATAAAGGCGATGCTCTCGAAGTTTCGTCAGTACCAGCCTTAGATGTTTGGCATGTTCTTCCTCCTTGGAGTAGATGAGTACACTTGGAGTAGATGAGTATGTCGTCAAGGTATATCATGACGAATTTATCCAAATACTCCATGAAGATCGAGTTCATTAACTGAGAGAAGGTGGCTAGGGCATTGGTTAAACCGAAGGACATGACGGTGTACTCGTATTGGCCATAACGAGTAACAAAGGCCGTTTTGGGAATGTCCCCGTTTTTGATTTTGATTTGATGGTAGCCCAACCTCAAATCCATTTTGGAGAAGATTGAGGATCCAGCGAGCTGATCATACAGATCATTGATCCTGGGGAGCAGATACTTGTTCTTGATAGTGACCAAGTTGACAGGTCGGTAATCTACAACCATCCGATCCGTTCCATCCTTCTTCTTGACGAAGAGGACGGGGCAAGCCCAAGGAGAAGAACTAGGACGGATGAAACCCTTTTTCAAGGACTCGTTGAGTTGATTCTTAAGATCGGCTAGTTCTAAGGGTGCCATCTTATAGGGTCTTCTAGAAAATTGGGACGATTCCTGGAACAAGGTCTATCACGAACTCGACATCCCTGTCAGGTGGAACACCTGGCAGTTCTTCTGGAAAGACATCTGGGAAGTCTCGGACTATCGGAATATCTTCAAGATCTGGAAGGGGGTTGGCATTTAGGGAGTAAAGCTGGCGCTTGGCCACTCGAGTTAAGACATTGACTGTCTTGCCCGTTGGGTGAGTAAGTTGAACGGTTCTAGTGGCACAATCAATCTTAGCATAATGAGCTGACATCCAGTCCATACCCAAGATGATGTTTATGTCCGAGGACTTGAGAGCTATTAAAGATGCAAGGAAGACAGGTCTATCGACAAGAATTTCATTCCCATGGCTTACTCTAGAAGTTTGCCATCTAGAGCCAGGGGTTTGAATTTCCATGGAAGTGGGCATGTCACAGAATGTCGTGTAATGCAATCAAGCATAGCTCTCAGATATGAATGAATGAGATGCTCCAGTATCGAAAAGAACAGATGCCGGATGGCAATTAACAAGGAGCGTAGCAAGGACGACGTTAGGATCATCACGAGTCTCCTCAGCTGAGACATAGTTGACATGGCCACGTGTAGTGGTGGCTGGCTTGGCATAGTATGTCTTTCCCGTTGGCTTACCACGGCCAACAGACTTTCCAGACTGGTTGGGGTTGTTGTTCTAGGGACACTCTCGACTGTAGTGACCCTGCTCTCCACACTCGAAACATGTCACAACATTGGGGCGTGGAGCAGCATTAGCAGCGGGGCCACCATAGGTCTTAGGCGGTGCAAACTGCTGGTTGGGGTGAGGCGCCTCAAAGGATGGCCTCGGGGTCAACCTGGGTGGCAGCTCTATGTTTGGAATCCACACCCGACGCTTCTGAGATCCAGAGTCGGATGAAGAACCAAAATCACGGGAGTGCTTGCGTGAAGCGTCATAGTCAGTCTGACCTGTCTCAGCACTGATGGCCTTATTGACCAACTTCTGGAAGGAGGTGCAATCGTGCAGACGAAGATCGCGGCGAAGCTCGAGGCTAAGTCCCTTGCGGAACCTTGCCTGCTTCTTGCCGTCGGTGGATACCTCTTCAGGAGCATAACGTGCCAAATTCCCAAACTCACGGCTGTATGCATCCACAGTCAGTCTGCCTTGGGTGAAATTGCAGAACTCTTCCCTCTTACGATCCACGAGACCTTCCAGGATGTGATGCTCACGAAAAGCCTCACTGAATTCAGCCCAAGTAGTGATTTGGCCGACCGGGCGCATAGCCTCAAAGTTTTCCCACCAAAGGCTAGCAAGGCCTTCGAGGTGATAGGCAGCATAGGTAACCTTATCAGCTTCGGCTATGTTGGCAGAACGTAGCTTATGGGTGATGCTGCGAAGCCAATCATCCGCATCGAGGGGCTCGATGGAATGATTAAACTTTGGTGGATACAACTTGATAAAGTCATTGATTGACACCAAGTCGTTTCTTTGATGACGTGCAGTGTTCTGCTCAATTCGCTCCAGCAAGCGGTTAGTCTCACGCTTGTTTCTTTCTGCCTCCAGCATAACTTCGGCCAGAGAAGGCGGGTGAGGCAGATTCTCACCCCTAGCTGCACTGGCTTCCCCCTGCTCCAAGGCAGCAGGGTTGCTGCGGATGTTGACCGTCCTAGGAAAAACAAGACAATGGTTTAGACAAGGATGGCACAATCTTGGCAAGGAAGTGCGGAATGTAATGGATAACATGGAATGCTGAGATGTTCATTGCACAACATGGTAATATAGAAACTGCCATATATATACCATCGGTCATATACACCGTACATAGTTTAGTACAAGCCCAGGCTAGAGTACAACTACGGTGAAAGACGTTACATCTCATCGGAGGCATTCCAAGCTCCTATACATTATTTTCTACACCTTCGGAGCATGATACACACCAAGTCGTGTCCCACGGGTCACGCAGGACTGTGGAGAATACAACTATTACAGTACTAGTGAAACTACTACTAGCTCAGACAGCTCCGTAGTAATCCTCATAAAATTCACCATCAAAACCTGGAAGCGGAACATGATCATTTGGGAACAGACGGTCCTGTGGAGCTTGCGGGCCATAGGGACTCGGATGTGGCCTTGGTCCAACAAACGGTGGCAGACGGGGACCACGAGGAGGGGTGATGCCTCCTACATCACGCCAGTCCATACAATCTGGCAACCCAGACCGCACGAGGTACAGGTCCCTCATGTCCATGCATCCGGCCTGCATGGCAGATGCAAACCGTGTCAAAGTGGCCCAGTGGTCAGAATGAGAGTTGAAGAGCTCCATTCGCAAGGCATGATTTTCGCGGTCCTTGTCCTCGAGCATCTCGGCAGTGGTGCGGAGTAGTGAATCCTCATGTGTAGAGTCATAGTACAAAGCCTGATAGTACCCATGTGCCCCAGGGAGTGAGGCTGGCATGTAGCGGAAATCGGTGTTCTGAAGCAAGGCAGTTCTGGCTCGAATGATAGTCATCATTGAGTAAGCTGCGTCCTGCACAGACATCTAGATAGTAACCCCAAGTCCATAAGAGCAGTGGAGGGGTTCAGTGGCTCCAGGATAAGAGGGATATATCCTGACGGTACAAAGGTATTGGCTCTGATTGAAGTCTTGGAACTGCTCCTCGATGGTATACTCAGGATACCATCGATAGCCTGTCTCGACCATCACCCGGACCAGCATGGCCGTGTGACCGGGTACATCGAGGCACCGAGTTAGACGAACCACTTGATTCTGAGAACGGGTGGCCATCTGAAAGCACGAAATAATGCAATGGCACTAGTATTTTCTAGGAGGAATTGGACAGCATAACGGCTGTAAATGCTCAGAAAAAGATTTGAGACATTCACAAAAGTTTGCAAAACCACTCAACAACATCATATCAAGGTTCTGGTTCAACTGACAACATACTAAAGTAGTAGAAACTGAACTGAGGCTTGAACCCACAATCTTATAAGTTACTACGGATTAGTAACACGTGAACCTGATAGAGAGAGGAGAGCCTAGTCCTTAACCCATGTAGAATGAGAAGAGAATGACTCAGATCAGAGGGCATGAGGTAAAGGAGTAAAAGAGCCTTACGTTCCCTCCCACAATCAATTCCCCTACATATAACTAAAGCATTTCTAGACTCAACATCGACCAGTTTGGCTCAACGAACCTACATGCAGTCCGGCTCTGATGTCAACGCTGTCAGGATCCCGATTCCAAGTCACATCGATCTAGCCGGTAACACCTCATATCACTTTGCGGCCTCATGCATGGTATACCCACGGGTGTTGCCTTACCATGGCCCGGGACCGTTTGCGCCTTTTGGCTCACGTATATGATAGTGTCGCTAGCATCCATATGACAGAGAACCTAGGCCGATATGGCTAGTCGTGAACCCAAAGTGGCACTAACCTATGGGGACAGGCATACATGATTCACATCGAGCATGTCGGTCAGCAGCGTGTGAATCTGGGCTGTAGCACTAAGCTAACAGGACTCCGGGGAACCTGGGCTATAGCAGGCTAGGCAGGACTCCGGATACCACCGCGTGACATTTCCCCGAAGAGACAGACACAGGAACGAAGTAAGCACATGCTGGCCAGTCAAGTGTCCTGAGCAGTAGTGATGGGCTAGCAGGACTCCGGTGAACCGGGCTGTAGCGGACTACTATGGCTCATGGAAGCACTAGACTACATTTCCCCATAAGAGAGGCTTCCAAGGATAAACAACTAGATTGTCGGATCCCACACATACCAAGCATTTCAATCATACACACAGCATGCCCGATATGTGTAAATACAACATGGCATCACAACAAAACTCTACAACTCAGAGTACTTTATTTAAAGGCTCTGGAGAGCCATACATAACATGTTCATATAGGTAGGGTCACATGACCCAACACTCAAGTCATACAAGCATACAAGCACATGCGGAAGCAAACTAGTCTGAGTACAGACACTAGAAAGAAAGAAGGCTTGACGAAGCCTGTCTATCTACATAGGGCCCTCCATGGCCAGAATCACCACCTGGGTGGCAAGTCACTCATCGACATCGAGGTCTACATAAAACCCGTCGGAGGGGGCGGTGTTGTCGTCTGAAAACAGTAATTAAAGCAACATGAGTACAAAGGTAATCAGCAAGACTTACAACAGATCCTACTATACATGCTCATTATCAAGAAGGTGGTGGAGTTATTGCAGCAAGCCAGCTTTGACTCTTGGCTAAGCTATCCTACGAGACACCACTTGTAAAATAGTTTTGCACACGAGTCCACTAATCACCAACACAATACTCCACCGTGGATCCTCCCTCGTCATCCTACGAGAGGGCCATCCGCGGTACTCACACTTATCTTGAGTCTTTTAGTAGTAACCATTAACTTGTCTATGAACTGTATAGGCAACCAAGTAGTCCTTTACCACGGACGCGGCTATTCGAATAGATGATGTTAACCCTGCAGGGGTGTACTTCTTCACACGCGCTCTCACCACTTACCGTCGTTTACACGACATGTACTTGGCAACCTTCAAGTGGAAGCCCAACGAGGGTGTCGGCCACGGCCTACCTAAACACTCAAGTCTCTAGTCCAGGTTTATCGCCTATCCAGGTTCCATCCGTAGGGAGTCCGGCCGAGGTTTCCACATACGGCCCCGAACGATGTGTACAGGGTCCCGAGACGCCAAACGGGCGCCCAGCATACCAATCCACGGTGTATCTACCGCATCATAGCACACCCCTAGGGTCAGCGCTACGCACGGCCGCCAACACATAACCTATAAACACCAGAAACTAGTTGCAACTCCTGGACAGAGAACTAGGGTGGTTAAGAAGCCGAGAGGGTCCATTGGTTTCGGGCCCAATGTATGGTAGTAACTGATTCTTGAATCACACATACAGATCTCAGTTCTTAAGGACGGCCTCAATGAAACAACCCACCATGTACTCCTACATGGCCTCTCATCGATACCTTTACCAAATCATGTTCAACACATCCCTCACATTACCGACATAATCATTTCATTCTAGCCCATCACCCAGATGAACCAGACCTGACACAACTCTAAGCATAGCAGGCATAGCAAGGTAGGAAACACATACATGGCTCAAACAACTCCTACACATGCTAGTGGGTTTCATCTAGTTAATGTGGCAATGACAGGTCATGCAGAGGATAAGGGTTCAACTACCGCAGCACACAACAGTTTGAAACATTGTTGTCTTAATGCAGTAAATGAGAGTAGGAGCGAGAACATGGGATTTTATCGATATGATTAATGGGGCTTCTTGCCTGATGGAGTAGTAGTAGGGTACTGCCCTTCAGTTGGATACTCGAGAATATCCTCGGAGGCAGAACCTACCACGAAAGACATCACTGAACACAATCATCACATGGCAATATGCAACAATATGATGCATGCTATGACATGGCAATATGAGGTGTCCTGGCTAATGCATTGTGAAACAAGTTGGTTTGAGTCCATTTGAATCAAAGGTTCAAATGGAAGCTTATGTTATTAAGTCATATAAGTGCATTTGCTTGTTTCACCTAAACAGCAAGGTTAAAGTGTTCTGTCATGCATGAAACCATTACAGATGGAAAGATTGAATTTTTCTAATCAAATTTCATATATAACTCTTTGCATTTGGAGTTACAGATTAAACGTTATGAATTTTTTAAGTTTGTAGTATTTTTTGGAATTTCCTGTATAAGAATAATTCCAGTAATTGAATTAATGCGTCAGCATTGCGTCAGGGTGACGTCAGCGGTCAACGGAGCCGGTCCAGGTCAAACCTGACTAGTGGGACCCGCGTGTCAATAGTTATTTAAACTAACTAAATTTAGTTAGTGCTAATCTAAGTTAATTAGCAGAGCGGCCCCACTTGTCATAGACTCAGGAGGGAGTCAACCTAGGCCCACATGAAGTCAAACGGGGTCAAAGTGGTCAAACTCGCCGGCGAAGCCAGACGCGGCAGAGCAGTGCGGGTTTCGTGCTCCAGAGACCAAATGGGCGGCGGAGGGCATCTACGCGTAGCTGGGAGGAAGTCGCGTCATTTGGTGGCAGTGGTGGAGCTCGGGGTGGCCGGAATCATCACCGGCGACGAGCTGTGCAGCTGTCGGAGCTCAGGTGAGGTCGAACCCGAGGCTACGGGGCACGACGAGGCGCGTGGAGTAGTGCTACGGGTTCCTGCGAGTGCGGTGAGTGTGTTGGTCACGGTGGTGTGGCCGGTGGGTGGCTGGAGTCACGTCAGCGACGAGCTCGGTGGCGGCGGGTGTAGGTGAGCTTGGTGCGGTGCATGCAGTGCATGAGAGAGGTAACGGAGAGGGGAAGGACGGAGCGGGGCTCACGGCGATCGCAGCAGGCGTCGAGGCGGGCTCGGGGAAGGCCGGAGCTGAGCGGGGCGGCGATGGTGATCTCGGCGGCCGGAGTTGGGGAAGACAGGGTCAGCGGCGACTCCAGAGCGGGCGAGCGTTCGGGGCTCGGCCTGCTCGATGTGGTCAATGTTTGCAGAGCGAACGGACACGGTGAGAGGGCGAGGCGTCTGCGGAGGCCGTGGCAACGGCGAGCGGCGGCGACGTGTGCGCTCGGTCGTTGTCAGGAGAGTGAGAGAGAGGAGCTGGGGAGGAAGGGGTGTGACTGCGAGCTCGGGGGAGGAGTGGGTGATCGACCCAGGCCAGCAGAACGGCGAGGGGAGGAAGCAGGGCGGCGGGCAGCTGCGTGGCGCGCGCTGGTGCGGGCGTCGAGCACCTGCGTGCCTACGTGGCCGAGTCAAGCAGCTCGCTGGAGCGGTTGCTGGGCTGGGTCGTCTAGGTGGGCCTGCTATTGGCTGCCAGGTAAGTCCTCTACTCTCTGCTTTAATTTCTGTTTTTTATTTCTTTCTGCAACTGTGTGGCTTTATTAAAAATACTTAGGCATCTTCAAAAATCCTGAAAATAATCAGGGGCTCTGTTTAGGTTATTTCCAACAGCCCACACTTATTTCCAGAATTATTCGGGCATTTAAAACATTTTATAGCATTTAAATGCCCAAATACAAATAGGTAATGATTTAATCCAATGACCTTAGGTGGCCTAGAAAAATGTGAACCCATTTTGTCAGAGGTTCTAACCCAAAACAAAAAAGGGTGGACTTTTTAGAACGACATTTCAGGTTCATTGAAAATAATTTTAGTAAACCCTAGTTGTTTCCAGGGGGTGCTGGGGGTTCTGCCATCCCCATTTCAGTTTTCTGGAAAAGTAGACATGATGCAACACTCTAATGCATGAACTAGCTAGGGTGTGACAGCCGAAATCTATCCCGCCCACATTTGGGACACCTGAGATTTCTGTCCTACCCCCAACCCGCAATATGTCCGAAATTTTAGATGGGGGCAAAGTTTCTAACTTTCCCCAAATTTCAAACAAGCGCGTCCCAAACCAAAACATTGTTCCCCCTTAGTTCCCCGCATCCCTCTGTTTCCCCATTCATACTCCGTGGGTGCCAAAACACCCTCTCCACTAGCCGCGAAACCCCAGCCTCCTTCGTCCTCCACCCCATAGCACCCAATCCACCGACGCCCTCCTCCATCACGCCATAGCTAGTACCCCAATGTCGTCGTCCAACGCAACCGCAACCGCAACGCCCTCAAGGACTTAGCAGCTGAAGCCGATGTAGAGCTGCCTCCACGACGCCGACGTGCGTCGTACCAGAACTACTCCGACCATGCCATCCCGCGCCTCACTGCTACCGCTCCACTGTCGCAACCGTCCACCGCACCGGAGCTGTTCCCGCTACGCCGTCGTTCACCGCCTCGGATCGGCTTCCCTGCCGCCGACAGACGGCCACCGCACCACACTCAACAACTTGGCCATGGGTTCGTCCAAGGCTGCACCGTCCTCCACAACTTCTCGTTTCCAGCAAACCACAAGAAGATCGTTGGAAAAACAGAAGGAGGCACAACACTGCCAGCAGAAAGAGGTACTCCTCTTCCCTTATTCGTGCAAACATTATGTCTCTGCTCACACCGTATTCATCCCATGAAAGAAACTAGTTGAGCGCTTCTTACTGCATCTTCTTCATGATACTAAATGAACAAGGTTTCCTCCCTTTACTATTTCACCTTTGCTAGAGGTCAGTAGCCCGCCTGGATCTCAATCCAGGGTCAGTCGAACCGCAATTAAAAGAAGCAGCACCCGCTTAGGTGCGCGGAGCACCTAGTCTGCCTGTTCGTCGGGGAAGCGGCGCATTGGTTTCTATCATAGGGGTGTGGGGTGCAGGAGCTTCTTGCGCCCGATCTGGAGGTCGGCGGGGCATGAATGGATTGCCGGGGGGCGGTGCCAAGCACGGCGATGAGGTGAGGTCGAGGGGAGGACGCAGGCAGGGGACTGGGTCGGTGGTCGCTGCCGTTTCGAGGAAGATCGTCAACACTGACTGGCTGGACGTAGATGAAGGCGATCTGCCCGTTCTTTGTACATCGGACGGTGCAGAAAAAATGGACTGACCTATTTGTTTTTAGTCAGATGTTATTTTCATATAATCATGTAGTAATTTAGTGTGCCATGCATGTTGCAGAGCTATCATATGTCTCCCGTCATTTATTTCTCAATGACCTGCTATCTGCTACCTTTACACTGTACTAATTTTGCACACACTTCACCCATACTCACACTATTATTTTTTTATGCATGGGTATTTCAGACTCTGACGCAGTGTTGATGAATGCTGAAAAGAAAAGACAGAAGTCGCTCTAGTGTAATTCGAATATAAGCACTAAGCGTATCAGCGCTCTAAAGGATGCAGTGTCAGTAGTTGGAGACAGTAAACGTAGCTCTGTAGTTGATGATCTCAATTGCCACACACAACCATCCCAGGTGCTTGCTTTAACTTCGCACTGTCAAGTGCGGTTGCATGTTGCATATGGTGTCTAGCTTGTATTGCTTCCAATTTGGTTAAATTGCATCTGCTTACTTTACACATTATACCTTTGATAATGACATGCCTTCCTATTTTTGATACATACTCCCTCCGTTCGGAATTACTCGTCCAAGAAATGAATGTATCTAGATGTATTTTAGTTGTAGATACATCCATTTTTGTCACAAGTAATTCTGAACGAAGGGACTACTACATATGTATATTAACCATGTTCGTACATCAAACTAATGCTCTTTTGTATCCCTCGTCAATCACTTCTGATGAGACAGTCACCCGGGTGGGTTACTGTGAGACGCCATACTCGTTTAAAGAGTGCAGTGTCATCCTCCCCACATGATTCTCAAGAAACAGCAAGGCTAAATGAAGATAGTCAACGTAGCTCTCTAGTTGATGACCGCAATTCCCCCACACCACCATCACAGGTGCTTGCTCTAACTTCGCAGTGTGATATGTGGTTGCATGTTGCATACGGTGTCTAGCTTGTAATGATTCTAATTAGGGTAAATTGCATCTGCTTAGTTTACACATTATACCTGTGAATATGATATGCCTTCCTATTTTTGGTACACACTACATCTATGTGTTAACCTTGTTCTTACGTGAAACTACCTCTCTTCTGTATCCTGCATCAATCACTTACGATGAGTCATCTTTATTCGTTGCATATTGCATATTATTTCTAGCATGTTGCCATGTATTGCTTCTAATTTGGTCAAATACATTTGTTAGGGCACCCTTTTAATTTGGCAGAGTGATATTGGTTTCATCTTTCATATGGTTTCTAGCTTGCATTGATTCTAACAAGTTCAAGCACCTTGTGCTTAGTTTACACTTTATACATCATACATGTCAATATGTCACGCCATCCTGTTTTTCATACATATTCCATCCTCCTATCATGCGGCTGCCTTACATGAAAGTAGTGTTCGTCAGTATCATGCATCAATGAGTTCTGAAGAGCAAATTTTATTCATTTTCTTGTTGGTTTGACTTGAGAAGGCAAAATCAAGAAAGAGGAAGGAAAAGAGTAAGGAAGGCGATGATGGTGGTCCTCTGCAGCAACGTAAATGGAGCATCTGTACTGATTCTCCTTGTACTGATAGTGCATTACAAGGTCCAAGTCTCTGCTCCCCTACTCCACCATCTAAGGTGTTTGCTCTAACTTGGCAGTGTGATATATGGTTGCATGTTGCATATGGTGTCTAGCTTGTATTGCTCCTAATTAGTGTAAACTGCATCTGCTTAGCTTACACATGATACGTGTGAATATGACACGCTTTCCTGTTTTTGGTACATACTATATCTGTCTGTCACACCATGTTCTTACATGAAACTACTCTTCTTGTGTATCCTGCATCGGTCACTTATGATGGAACACCTTTAAGTTGGCAGTGTGATATTGGTTTGCGTCTTGAATATGATTTCTAGCATGTATTTATTCTAGTTTGATGAACGCCACCTATGACGAGACAGTTTTAACTTGGCAGAGTGATATTGATTGCACCTTTCATATGGTGTCTAGTTTGTAGTGCTTCTAATTTGTTGAAGTGCCTTCTGCTTAGTTACCACATCATAGGTGTGAATATGTCAAGCCGTCCATTTTTCCATACATATTCCATCCTCGTATCATGACTTTGCCTTTCATCAGAGTAGTGTTCGTCGGTATCATGCATCAATGAGTTCTGAAGATCAAATTTTATTCCTTTTTCTTGTGGGTTTGACTTGACAAGGCAAAATCAAGAAAGAGGAAGGAAAAGAGTAAGGAAGGCGATGATGGTGGTCCTCTGCAGCAACATAGACGGAGCATCTGTACTGATTCTCCTTGTACTGATAGTGCATTACAAGGTCCAAGTCTCCGCTCCCCTACTCCACCATCCAAGGTGCTTGCTCTAACTTGGCAGTGTGATATTTGGTTGCATGTTGCATATGGTGTCTAGCTTGTATTGCTCCTAATTAGTGTAAACTGCATCTCCTTAGCTTACACATGATACGTGTGAATATGACACGCTTTCCTGTTTTTGGTACATACTATATGTGTCTATCACACCATGTTCTTACATGAAACTACTCGTCTTGTGTATCCTGCATCGGTCACTTATGATGGAACACCTTTAAGTTGGCAGTGTGATATTGGTTTGCGTCTTGAATATGATTTCTAGCATGTATTGCTTCTAGTTTGATGAACGCCACCTATGACGAGACAGTTTTAACTTGGCAGAGTGATATTGATTGCACCTTTCATATGGTGTCTAGTTTGTAGTGCTTCTAATTTGGAAGTGCCTTCTGCATAGTTACCACATCATAGGTGTGAATATGTCAAGCTGTCCATTTTTTCGCACATATTCCATCCTCGTATCATGACTTTGCCTTTCATCAGAGTAGTGTTTGTCAGTATCATGCATGAATGAGTTCTGAAGAGCGAATTATATTTCTTTTTCTTGTCGGTTTGACCTCACAATGCAAAATCAATAAAGCTGAAGAAAATTGGCAAGGCATTGGATGATGGTGGTCCTTCCGAGCAACTGAAACAGAGGTTCTCTACAGATTC
This sequence comes from Triticum dicoccoides, assembly GCF_002162155.2. Classification (NCBI taxonomy): domain Eukaryota; kingdom Viridiplantae; phylum Streptophyta; class Magnoliopsida; order Poales; family Poaceae; genus Triticum; species Triticum dicoccoides. The sequence goes on along the minus strand of NC_041382.1, from coordinate 607,164,763 downwards.
TACTCCGCCATCCTCCCAACAAGATTCGCAAGACAACGCAAGGCTAGACAGTCAACGTAGTTGTGTAGATGATGAGCACATCTCCCCTACTCCACCATCATAGGTGCTTGCTCTAACTTGGCACTATTATATGTGGTTGCATGTTGCGTATGATGTCTAGCTTGTATTGATTCTAACTTTGTTGAATTGCATATGCTTACTTTACACATAATTCCTGTGAATATGACACGTGTTCTTGTTTCTAGAACATACGTGTACATGATGAGCACATCTCCCCTACTCCACCGTCATAGGTGCTTGCTCTAACTTGGCACTATTATATGTGGTTGCATCTTGCGTATGATGTCTAGCTTGTATTGCTTCTAACTTTGTTGAATTGCATCTACTTACTTTACACATAATGCCTGTGAATATGACATGTGTTCCTGTTTCTAGAACATACGTGTACATGATGAGTACATCTCCCCTACTCCACCATCACAGGTGCTTGCTCTAACTTGGAACTGTTATATGTGGTTGTGTTTTCCGTATGATGTCTAGTTTGTATTGCTTCTGATTATGTTGAATTGCATCTGCGTAGCTTACAACTTATACCTGCAATGATCACTTACCCATAAGACACATTTAACTTGGGACTGTGATGTAGGTTGCATCTTGCATTGTCTTCTAGCTTGTACTGCTTCTAATTTCTTGAAATGGCACTTACGACGAGACACTTTTTACCTGATAGAGTGATATTGGTTGCATGTTCATATGGTGCCTAGCTTTCATTTCTTCTAATTTTGTTGAAATGCCTTCTGCTTACTGTTTTTTCATACATATTCCATCCTCCTATCGTACGTGTGAATATGAAATGCTGTCTTTTTTTGTATATATTCCATCCTCCTATCCTGCGCTTGCCTTACATAAAAGTAGTGTTCGTCTGTATCATGCATCAACCAGTTATGCAGAGCTAATTTTATTCATCTTCTTGTGGTTTTGACTTCATAAGGCAATATCAGAAAATAGGAAGGAAAAGAGTAAGTTAGGGGATGTTGGTGGTCCTCCGCACCGACGCAAACAGAGACTCTCTAGATTTGCCACTGCTACTACTAATGAAGTTGAAGTCCCAAGTCTACATGATGAGTTCATCTCCCGTACTCCACCATCGCAGGTGCTTGCTCTAAGTTGACAGTGTGATAATTGGTTTCATGTTGCATATGTTGTCTAGCCTGTATTTTTTCTATTTTGATTAAATTGCACCTGCTGAGTTCATATGTTATACATGTGCATATGACATGGCGTTCTGTGTCTAGAATACACTGCATCTATCTATCATACCATGTTCTTACATCAAAGTACTGCTGTTGTGAATCCCGCACCAGTCACTCATGATTGGACACTTTTAACATGGTAGTTTGATAGTGGTTGCATCTTGCATTGATTTCTACGTTGTACTGCTTCTAATTTTTCGAATTGCCACTTATGACAAGACACTTTTAACTTGGCAGAGTAATATTGGTTGCATCTTTCATATGGTGTCTAGCTTCCATTACTTCTATTTTCTTGAAAATCCTTCTACTTAGTTTACACATCGTAGCTGTGAATATGTCATGCCATCCTGTTTTTCTTACATATTCCATCATCATATGGTTGTCTTACATCAAAGTATTGCTTGTCTGTATCATGCATCAATGAGTTCTGAAGAGCGATTTTATTCTTTTGTGTTGTGGGTACGGCTTGACATGGCAAAGTCAAAAAAGAGCAAGGAAAATAATATAGTAGGGAGTCGTGTTACTCGTTGGGTGAAACAAAAAAGGATCTACCGTCCAGATTCTACTGGTACTTATAGTGCAGTAGAAGGTCCAAGTCCACCGGCTAAATCTACAAACACAGTATCACCTGCTCCACTAGCTGCAGCATCCGCTTCAACTGTACCAGCATCTCAACGAGTTACTCGTTCGTTTTCTCCGGAACTGGCCAGTTCCCAAGCTGCCTTCACACCTAACACTACTTCCGAAGCACTGCTGACACAAGAGGACTTGGCAAGATCAGATGAACCTCATGAGCATCAACACCAAGACGGTACCTGACCGAGTCAAGTTGCAGTTGCATGCTCCTAGATGTACACTAACACTTTCCATATTCGTTGTTGAACTAGCACCACGACGCAAGCGGAAACAGACATCAGGGTAATGCTTGACAGATTAACAAAATCTAAAGGAGGAAGAATGGAGATCCATTTTGAGGCAGGTTTAAAAAGGCCATGTGATGCTACAGAGTCAGCCAAGTTAGTATCAGAGCAACCGTTGTCGTTAGGTGTCATGCACGTATCCTCCCAGCGTGGATCCAGTACAGGAATGAGAAAGAAAATACCCAGTTTAACACCTTCCTTGACCATTTATCCGTAAGTAATGTTATTCATCGCAATTAGTAATATTGTCTTACTCTGTCCCATACTTTCTAGCTTCCTCCTAATAAGACTCACATTCTTTTTTCAACAGATGAGGTTCAACTTGGATCCAAAAGCTAATGCAACTAAACAAGCATGCACTCATGTTTTTCAGTCTGCTCTGCAACAGTATCGGTACCACCTTAGAAAATCTCACTTTGAAGGCAAGGCTAACAATGAAATCGCCCAAACATCTCCAATGGAATATATTACAGATGAAGACTGGACAGCCCTCGTTAAACACTGGTCTGATCCAAAGTATCAGGTAGGCTATATGTATTTGATCAGACCACATATTGAACTTGTATTTATGTATGTGCTTTACAAGTGTATCTTCTTCTAGGCTAACTGTTTGAAGAACAAGACCAACCGTTCTAAAGTGAAATTCCAACAGACAACATGATCTCGTAGCTATATTGCACACTATGATGCTCTTGTAAATAGCTGCTGCTTCCTTCTTTTTTTGTGCCATATTATCGTATATATATTGACTTGTTCCAAATACAGAGGAAAGCATGTGCGGACCAAAAAGAACCTGAACCAAATGCAGTGCAAATCTTCAAGGATTGCCACACCAGCAAGATGAAGGGCATGAGCACACCAGTTCAAGCCGCTGTTGTAAGTCCTTACTCCTCCTATCTTTGAACTAATTCATACTGTGATGTGTTCATTTAACTACTTGGTTTGCAGCCAATGTCAGTTACTCTGTTCACTTTTATACACAGTTGTCTTAACATATCATTTCCCCTTACATGGTTTAAAAGAGATGAAGGATATTCTTTTGGTCTTGATCTGTATTCTAGTTGTTATGTTCACGTGCGCACACAATGATAAAATAGCCTGTTTGTTTTATATCTGTTTGCCCATGATATGAATGATGTCATACTATGTTCATCCTACTTTAAACCATGTCTCTTTATCCTTAGATGTCAACGAATGTGAGGAAATAGACAATACAGTAGGCATGCTACATGGACATATGTTCCGAAAGTGATTTTATTATGTAGTTTGCACTACAATACATGCTAATGTATTACAGTAGTTCACCAAAATAAGTTATGTATAAACGTGTAACCTACTTTGTTTGTTTTTGTCTCATTAGTAACTTATCTGGTACACTAATCTACAAGTTCAAACTTTCAGGAAGCTATGGAAAAAATGATTGAACAGCCACAACCACCTGAAGGTGACGAGGCTACCACAGGCACAATGTCACCTCTTGCTGCAGTGCGCCAGTATCTCTCCACTAACAGTGCAAAAAGCACATTCCTGCGTAATTCTGGGTTGGTTGTCAAGGTAACCTCGTCCAAATCGCCTACTGAACAAAATCTTCCTGCTAGGCAGAGTGATATATCTGTGCTCCAGACACAAGTTCAATCCCTAATGGACGTCGTTTTGGAAACAAGAATAGTGGTTGACAAATGTCATCAAGATATAAATGGTTTTGAAACCAGACTATCAGACATTCGCTTCGTTGTTCAAGTGCAATGGCGGAAAAAAGTTGAAGACCGTGCTGCTCCATCAGATTCTACAGCCTGAAACATTAGCACTCAGGTCAAATGATCTGTGCTTCTATACATCTGATGGTGCTTTTATCTGCAAGGACTGTAAACTTTATGCCAACAGGCCTTTTGTTGTGATACAACATTTATGATGCTGCCAAAGGCTGCAATAATTACGATGCTATTTTTGTATAGTGTAGGTTTATCTTAGTAATGTATTCGACCGAAAGCTTCGTAGGAGCCCAACATGCCAACATTCGTCGGGCCCATTCCAATTGGGCTAAAAACGATTATGGGCCGAAATTTGCATGTAGCCCACTAAAAATATCTGGGCCTAAATCAGCATAAGATTTCATATTTTTCTGGTAGGCCTGTGCCCATAGTGGGCCTTTAACAGGCCTAAACATAATTTGGGCCCTCGGTAACAATAGGCCGTTTACAGGAGTAAATATCTCGAGCCCATAAAAACATGGGCCTTTAAAAGACCGAAAGTGAGATTAGGCCCATTTTACGATGCGGATCTTTCACAGGCCGAAATTCAGACGGGCCGTAAATGCGCCGACCTAATACACGGGCCTTTAACAGGCCGGAAGCTCAGTCGGGCTAGATTATCTTCATTTTTATATGGGCCATTAATGGGCCCAATGTGACGTTGGGCCACATATGGCCCATGGATTTCGTCCGATGTTAACAGGCCGAAAATAACAACAGGCTGAAAGTGGCCCAAATCTATAGTGGGCCTCTAACAGGCTGAATGTCAGACATGGCCGAATAGGACCCAAATCCTTCACAGTCGTTTATGGGCCGAAAGTTTCAATGGCCTGTAAATGGGCCCAAATGAAGCAGGACCTTTAATAGGCCGGAAATACACCGGGTCGTAATTCGGCCCATACACTTAGCGGACTATTAACGGGCCAGAAGTGACCATGGGCCGTGATGATGACAAGTTTAGGACAGTCCGTTGACGGGCCGATTTCACACTAGCCGTACGGGCCTTAACTGAGAATGTTGGGCCTTTAGCTGGGTCGGCCCATTATGGTCCGCAAAATCTCATAGGCCTTTAGCAGGGCCGACCCATTATGGCCTGCAAAATCTCGCGGGCCTTTAGCTGGGCCGGCCCATTATGATACGCAAAATCTCGTGGGCCTTTTGCTGGGCTGGCCCATTATGGACCGCAAAATCTTGTGGGCCTCTAGTTGGGCCAGCCCATTTAAACTTTATGGGCCACTTTTGGGCCGTCCATGTGTCAACATATCATAGGCGCATCTCGCCCATTGGATGAGTGACACCTGTGCCAACGCAGAGCTGACACGTGTTTCCGTCAGCCAATCAGAATTTTACAGGTGGAAAATCCCCATTGGTCCGGGCTCTTAACGGGTTATCGGATCCAAAATCGGACCCGATAGCTTAACGATGTTCTGTTACGGTGGATGCCACGTGTCGGTCACCCTTGACGAAAGCACTTCTGTGATGTTGTCGTTAGTTGCTTGCTTATTTATTTCCTTATTGCCTTGTTTAGTTGTTTGCTTGTAGTCACTGCAGTTCTTTTTCCGCGTTTTTTTAGTGGCCACAATAACCTAGTTTCGGTAACTAGGCCACAATAATCATGGCAACACACGGACTGTTGTAACCATGGGCCTCCTGCGGGCCGTAGGATCCATGGGCCTTTTACGGGCCGTAGGATCCATGGACTTTCTATGGGCCGTATGATCCATGGGCCTTCTACGGGTCGTAGGATCCATTGGTCTTCTACGGGCCGTAGGATCCATGGGCCTTCTACGGGGCGTATAATCATTTCGCCAGACATGGGCCATACTATTCGTGGACCATAACGGGCCGTTAATAGGCCATATTTGATAACGCTATGAAAACAGCCCAACGAGTTAACGAGCCACAAACGGTCCGAATGTAACCACGGGTTGTATTTGGCCCACAAACGGAACAGGCCAGTAACGGACCGTATCTAACCGAATTCTAGAAATGAGCCCACGAATAAATGGGCCCTGAGAAGGCCGAAAGATAACACGGGTTGGAAACGGCCCAATGGAATAATGGGCCATTAATGGGTATAAAGGGGTACACTGTTCATTGCGGGCCAGATTCACCATGGGCCGTTAATGGGCCAAGAGTTACAAATGGTCTCGTATGGACCAAAAGACATCATGGGCCATACATGGGCCAGAAGTTACAACGGGCTGGAGTCATATTGGGAGGCCTAGATGAAGCTACTAGGCTTAATTTGGATAGGCCGTAACGGGCCGTGAGTTAGCGGGCCGTAAATGGGCTATATACGAACATGTCGTTAACAGGCTTTCCGTGGGCCGGCCCGTTACCTTTTGACCAAGTCAAACGGGCTGGCCTTTTCACCGGAATGGGCCTCTGTTGGGCCGGGCCATGTGTCGACGTATCATAGGCGCCTCCTGTCGAATGAATGGATGACATCTATCTGAACGGTGAGCCAACCCATGTTTCCTCCGGCCAATGAGAATTTTACACGTGGAAAATCCTCATTGGTCCGGGCTGTTAGCGGGTTATCGGATCCAAAACCGGACCCGATAGCTTAACGATGTTCCGTTACAGTGGATGCCACATGTGGGTCACCCTTGATGAAAGAACTTTCATGACGCGTGATTTATCATCATGGAAGTGGACACTTCCGTGATGATAATTTTGGTAATGTCATGGAACACTTCTACGACAGCACATGTATGACTATCTTCATTCTGTCATAAATTTGTCATGGATGTACATGCATGACAGAAAACGTGACCTACTGTGACAAACACGTATCATCACGGAAGTGTATTTTTTTATAGTGGAAGTGGCTTTAGAATTTCTATACTATGTGTACTCATGTAGTATTTATGTTACTTCTTTCTGGCTTTAACTTTGAAGCCCAAATAAGCACCTTTTGCTACTTAATTGTGCTTGCAGTCATTTGTGATTCTCAATTCATGAATAATGTATGTTCACAAGACATAAATTTAGAACTTTTCGCACATATGTGCTTAATATTCTTGGACACTTTTATTCCTTGGTTTCTTTTTTCATTGAAGATGTGTCAAGTTAGTGTATAATTATTTTCATCAGAGCTTGTAACATGGCATGGTTTGAAGGATACCAATAGCTTCACTCATTGTGATCCTGGGACCTGGACATATCCTTCATGTCAATTAAGTTTATTTAGTAATGACACCTGAACATGTAACTCATATTTCTTCAGAGTTTTTTGCTTATACTCATGGTTCAAGGTGTGTAGTAGTAATATTGACATGGTGTATGGATTTTTCAGAAGTCGAGCACACATACTCATGACCATTGTGCTACCTATTCGTTACCCATCCATATTGCCCAGAAGCATGCCGCTTTTTTCAATGGTCTTTGTGGATGGCTATTGAGCCCATCTTAGACGAATAGCTGGATACCAGGATGTAACACCATCATTTATCCCTATAACAATTGAAGTTTTTTCTTTAGTAGGACAACGTAGCTCTATAGATTATATTCAATATAATTACTTGCAAGTTCTTAAGAAATAATTGTTTTGCAACTATAAAAAAGACAGCGAGACTGACTTAAGGGTATAGCTTGTAATATGGCACCAGTTCTTGAATTAGTTGTTTCATGCCATTTGAAATGTTTTACATAATACATTGGACAATATAGTTTCACACATCACTAGAGATGAGGGTAACCTTATCTCTGTAGAGTTCAATATAAGAAGTGGCGTGTACCCGCATGTGGAGTAGGTTTTGCAATTTTCTCCCGTTGCAACGCACAAGCATATTACTAGTGTGTTGATGAACCAATTAAGCATAGATGCATTGTCGACTAGTTGGGTACTATAGGGTGTTTAACTTAGTAACCATGTATGGTCTACATGTTGCTCCATTGGTTAGGTTGTTGCTTTTCTACAAAGTGCAGCGATTTCATATTTCAATTTTAGTGTACCATGCACAACAATTTGATTGTATCTTTCTATGTTTAGTTTCGTATAGTTGTAGTTCATCCTTGCATTATGGGCATGTTGTGTTGTCAATTTGGCTGATGTTTTTTCCGCGGATGATATACCAGCTTCCAAATGTAATCACACTATTATTTACATTGTATCATTTGAGATTTGCTTTGGCTCTATTGTATTCAATCTCAAGTGCGACAAAGACTGTCTGTGCGGTCTATCAAGTAAGAGCATAAAACTAAGTGTTCAGCAGAAACTATCATACAGAAATCTGTATAACCATCTTCTGGTTCCTAGGCAATACTCTAACCATACCAAATCCCAAGAAATATGTGAGGGGTACAATTTAATCTGCAGGGCTCATGAGTTTTAGACAAAGGAAGTAGAGCATTTTGTAGGTTTCAGCTTTATGTGACAGTGGACATGTCTTGTGAACTACAATGATCCAAACCAAAGAAATCACATGTAAGCAATCTAAAAAGTTTTGCAATTGCTACAATTTGTTGTGATGTCTAAAAAATAATTGAGTTTTTGTTGAAGTCCAAATAAATAAAGTATGAGTGGTTCTATGATAAAATAAAATAAAATTGAAATCCCCAAAACGTCCAAATTTAAAAAAGGAGCAGTTTGATGTTTATAAAAAATTCTGATTTTTCCCTCATTACTAAAATGAAAACAAGAAGTTCAAAAATAAAAAAACAAGATTCAAACTATAAAAAGAGCAGACAATGATTCTCACCATTTCTAGAATAAAAAAACTCTAGAAGTTCAAATTTAAATAACAGACCAGTTCAATATATATAAGAAAACTAGGATTTTTCTGTTACTAAAAGAAATAAACCAAGAAGTCCAAATTACAAAAATAGGGCAGTCTCATATTTGTAAAAAAACCCTAGATTTTCCTTGTTATGAAATAAAATAAAATCAACAAGTTCAAACTAAAAAAGTAGTTTGATGTATGCGAAAAATCCTAAATTCAATTTAATTATTTTTTGCTTATTTTAAAATAGTTTTTCCTAAGAATAAAACTAAGAAGTTCAAATTAAAATAATAGAGAAGTTCATTTTTTTAAACTTTGATTTTTTCTCGTTACTAAAGAATAAAATGAAGAAGTTCAAATTAAAATAAAGGCACAACTAAAAAAAGTTTAAATAGATTTTCCCCGTTTTAAAAAAACTAGAAGCTCAAAAAAAAGAACCAAGAATTTTAGGTTAAAATAACAAAATGGTTCAACGTTTATAAAGATGATTTTTTTCTATTTAAAAAATAAAACCGAGTAGGTCAAATTGAAATAATACGGTAGTTCAAATTTTTAATATAAAAACATATTTCTCCATTTCTAGCAAAACCCCCTAGAAGTTCAAACAAAATAACTTAAATTGATTTTTTCCTCGTTACAAAAGATGACCCAAGAAAGCCAAATTAAAAAATAGAGCAACTCAAAATTTATAGAGAAAATGGATATTCCATGTTTCCACAAAAAACTGAGAGGTTCAAATTTAAATAACGGAGAAGTTCAATGTTTATTACAATACCAAGAAGGTCAAAGTAAAAAAATGAGCAGTTTAGTTTTTTTACATAAAAATAGATTTGCCCCCTATTAGAAAAAGACCTAGATAATCAAATTGAAATATTTGAGCAGTTTGATATTTATTACATAACTAGGACTTTTCCCATTACTCATGAATAACACCAAGAGGTCCTAATTAAAAAAATGGAGTAGTTCAATGTATGTAAAAAAACTCAGGTTTTCTCATTACTAGAGAATAAAACCAATTAGTTCAATTAGAAAAGGCGAAGCAGTTTGATATTTATTTGAAAAGTTAGTTTTTTCTAGTTACTAAAGAATAAAACCAATAAGTTCAATTTCAAATAACGAAGAAGTTTGATGTTTCTAAAAAACCTCCCATTTTCACATTTCTAAAAGTACATAATGAATTTCAAATAAAAAAGGTAGAGCAGTTCAATGTCTATAAAAAACTCAAATATTTTCACGTAACTGAGAGAAGTTCAGATTGATAACTGCCAGAAGTTCACGTACTACATGGTGTGCACTTTGTATGAAAAAAAAGAATGGAAAAGCAAAGGCTAAATGTTTTGTTGCTAGAAGTTCAAGTACTCAGCCCGAGAAAGTTCAAAAATTCTTGTGAGAGAGGTTGAACAAAAATACGTGACAGAAGTTCAAGGTGAAAACAGCAGGAAGTTAAACTACTACACGGAATGCATTTCGGATAATAATATAAAACTAAAAGCTTAAAAGGTTTATTGCAAGAAGCTCACATGCTCCTCCTAGCATAGTTCAAAATTCATGTGCGAGATTTCCTCGTTCATTAACATGTTCAAAAAAAGCATTGTTTTTGCCATTTTAAAAACTGCTCTCAAACGACAACGAATACCAATCAGTGGGTAGTAATTGAGCAGGTAAAAGAAACCAATTGGTGGGAATAATTTGAATATAATGAAATTCCATATGCCTCTGAAGAAGACAATAAGGTCTGCATTACCATGGGAAATAAATAGTACTACGTGAGTTAATGTGCATCCGTAGACGAAGAAGCATCGGCCGTGGCGGCACCTGGTCGAGGGAGCGTCAGCCGTGGTGATGGGTAGCCGCGGGAGCGTTGGTTGTGGCGGTGATTGTCCTAGAGAGTGTGTCGGGTGCGGCGGCGGCTGGCCAGTGTATAGACTGGGAAGCTTAGTAGCACCAGATGGTCGTTGGACGGGCTGGGAGGCCGTGAGTGTCGATCGTGGCACCGGAATTTGTGTTGGCGGCGGCTGGCTGGTGGAGCATAGACAAGAGATAGGGCAAGCCACGGGTAAATGGAGATGCAAATGGGGAAGATAACATGGGCTACTGCTTTTTAAGCCAGTTCAGCCCACGTTAGAGAGCTTCGATCAGTGGAAAACCCAAGAAGTGGCTATGTACAACCCACAACCCACATGCACGATTGTAGCGAGTGTTTGACAACGGGTATTAGCGGAAAGAGCTGGTGTGGCATGAAGCTGATATAGACACTGTGCTTGCTAAGAAAATTGGTAGTAGTGGGGATCAACTTCTTAAGAATGTAAGATATGTTGAAGAATTTGGTGCCAATAGATCTTTTTGGGACCAAGAATGTGCACATGTCATGGTTGGATTATATCAATGGTGAAGACCTAAAATCAGAACAGGGAGTGATGGTTAAAAGCTGAATCCCAAGGGATGAAATAATTGATATGGTTCATAAATCAAATCATCACTTGTGTTTTAGGCCATGCTTTATTGGGTTAGAGGAGTGTAACGATTTTATTTATTTTTGGTTGCAACATATGAACAAATTTTGTAGTAAATAAAATTTTAGAACAATTTTGTAGTAAATAACTGATAAATAGTAAAATACTAGCAAACAAGCCCGTGCGTTGCAATGGGAGAAAAAATCACTCCTCATACACACACTCAACGATATTAGCAAATCCCTTGAAAACTTTCATGGATGTCATACAAAAAACAATATGATAAGCAGTGTTGTAAAGGTGGGATGATTTTTAAAGTGTACTGAAGTTGTGTGCAATTTATTAGACAACATAATTATCTACCTAGCACAAATGCCCGTGCTTCGCAACGGGAGAAACAAACTCACGCATACCCATAGTGAGTCATCTGTGTTGTCACTTCTCTTCGTCACTATCTTCCACTTGCAAATAAATTCATAACTGGGAAGTGACTGGATCACCTATAATAGTAGAAAGTAGAGTAGCATATACCTATTGTCAGCTCTCACGTACATCACATGAGATTCAACAAAAACAACATCATCAGAAGATTCAAAAGTAACACGGTCACTTTTGACAATCTCCTCCACGAGCCTGTTTTTGATGTATTAGTGTGGCCCCGTATATTCCTAGGTAGAGGCACAATGAATTTTTTTATGCACCCACAACCGATGATATATTTAATCGGTCCACAACGGAATTTATTTTGTATTGCTAATTCCTTAATCGTAAATTTTTTATTTCTTATTTTAGTTCCCAGCTAATTTTATTTTCTCTTTAATTCCTTCCTTTCATGCTTCATATAATTAGCAAAATTTATTCTTTCTTTTATTATTTCCTTCTGAAATTTATTTCTTATTTAATTCCTTTGTTCATGCCTGGTATATAATAGGGAAATTTATTTATTCCTTCTTTAATTCTTTCCATTAATTCCTTCCCTTCCTGCCTTATCATAAAGGATGGAATTTTTTCATCTTTTATTATTTCCTTTAATTCCTTCACTTTCTGCCTCATAATAAGGATGAAATTCATTCCTTTTTCTTTTCTTTCCTTCCATGCTCATAACAGCAGAAGTTACTCCTCCATTAATTCGTTTCCTTAATTAAACTTTGTTAACAAAATTTATTTAACTCATATAAAAGATATCTTCCTCATCTTTGTTGAACAACATAATAGGCAGGTGGAGTGGATAGTGCGGGCAGACTATTTCCACGTGAGCTGGGTTTGATTCCCATGTGAAGCACTTTATTTTTTGCATGTTGGCGGGGCGCATACGAAAAAAAAGAACGACGTACAAAAAAAATGGGTGACGCACAAAACAATTGATTGGACCAAAAAAGAAAAGATGCAGAAACAAGGGAGCAACTAGTTAACGAGCGCTCCTTCGGGAGCCTCGCAACGATCAGCGCCTCTCAGCCATTCGCCACGTGTCGCGCTCTAGATGCTCCCTTCGGATTTTGTTTTTTTATTTTTCCGCACGCGTTTTCGGCTTTTTAAACGGGTTTTTTTCGGATTTTTTTGACGTTTTGGTTTTCCCCCGGTCTTTCTTAGCTTTTCGATCAAAAAATATATGAAAAAACGCGTTTTCTTTTATTTTTGTTTCGCGAAAGTCACGGTTTTTCTCCCGCGAGAGGCACGGTTATGCTTTAGCGAGAGTCACGGCCGTGCCTTTCGAAAACGAAAAAAAATGTGATTTCTGTTTTTTTTTCACGAGTCATGGTTTTGCTTCCGCGAGAGGCACGGTTGTGCTTTTGCGAGAGTCACGGCCGTGCCTCTCGGAAAAGGGAAAAACAAAACGCGTTTTTTATTTTTTATTTTTCGTGAGAGTCACGGTTTTACTTCCGCGAGAGGCACGGTTGTGCTTTCGCGAAAGTCACGACCGTGGCTCTAGAAAAGGAAAAAACAAAACGCGTTTTTTGTTTTTTGTTTCGTGAGAGTCACGGTTTTACTTCCGCGAGAGGCACGGTTGTGCTTTCGTGAAAGTCACGGCCGTGCCTCTAGGAAAGGGAAAAAATACGCGTATTCTGTTTTTTCGCGAGAATCACGGTTTTGCTTTCGCGAGAGGCACAGTTGTGCCTTCGTGAGAGTCACAGCCGTGCCTCTCGGAAATGAAAAACGCGTTTTTTGTTTTTTTTTCCTTCCACGAGAGTCACGGTTTTGCTTTTACGAGAGGCACGGTTGTGATTTCGCGAGAGGCACGGGCGTGCCTCTTTCGGAAAGGGAAAAAACCGTGCTCCCGGTTCAGTTTTTTCGTCCGGTTTTTTCGTGAAAAAAAGTTGGTCAAAACCTATCAACATGAGATCTAGTTTTGAAGATCTCGACGCGAGGAATCCAATGGTAAAACGGTTCGAGATTTGGACGCACAGTTTAAGAGATAAAATGTTTTGAATAAACGGATCTACGAAAAAAGAGAAAACTCCCAGGTTGTGACAAGTAGCGCGCTGCATGTGCGCCACTTGTCGCGACCTGAAAAAATAGAGTGTTCTTTGCAACGAGTACTCCTTATTAGTGATTTCGGAGAAACAATCCTCTCTTTAATAGTAGGTTTAAGTTTAGAGTAGATTTAGATTAGATTAGATTTAGAAATAACGTACCTGATGTTGGGCCGACCCAAATGAGGCCTATCGGACGGCTTCAGGTGTGCTGTGTTGTTGCGAATACTGGCCATCGGCCCTCCTGGGCGCGGCTAGTCATGCCAGTTAGAGCGTCTCCAACCGCGCCTCCTCAGACGTTTTTTTTTGTGCCGGCGCCAAAATAACGGTACAATCGTGCTTTCAGGAGTCCGATTTTCGTCGGCCTGCGCCGAAAACAGTGTTGGCGGACCCAGGCCGAACCCGGCGCGCTGGGGGCGCCCGGGGGCGTTGGGGCGAACTGTTTTGACGTGAAAAAGCCGTGGGTCAGACGCGTCAGGGACACGGCGGCTCGTCTTCCCCCAACTGCCTTGGTTCCCGCGGGGAATCAATGGCAAGGCTACCACCGGTCAGCCTTGCCGTTGATTCCTTACGGGCGGCGCGTCACGGGACGGCGCGCCGACGCCTCCCCTCCCTCGCACGCGTACACACGGATGCGGAGCGGCTATAAAAGCCGGCGGTCTCTCGCGTGTGCCCACACCAGATTCGCCCCTCGCCGCCGCCCCTCCCCTCTCTCTCCGTCTCCGTCTTCCTCTCCCGAGCGCCACCGGCAGCCCCTCTCTCTCCCTCTCTACCACCGCCGAGCCCGTCGCCATGACAGAGCGCTTCCCCGGAGACGAGGCGGCGGCGAACGGCTTCGGCCGCCGTTCGCTCCGCGAACAGGAGTCCTGGCTCCTTTTCCAGGCGAACATCCCGGCGCCGCCGGACATGCGCGCCGGGCCGACGGGGTGGCGGCTCAGCAACGGGGGAGTGCCCGTTCCCTCGTTACCCGACGCCGTGGCGAAGCCCAGGTACTTCGCCGAGGAGGTCGAGGTCGCGCGCGCCTCCCTGACCGACGGCGAGCGCTCCCTCCCCCAGTACGCCGCCGGCAATCACGCGACTTGGGCGGCGTACTTCCAGCGCCGCCAGCAGCAGCGCCTAGCCTCCACCAACGACGCGCCGGTGGTCGGCGGCGCGAAGAACAGCGAGGGGCGCCGCCTGTGGTGGGGCGTCCCCGGCCGCACGCTGGATGGCGTGTTGGCGTACCTCGACGGCGGCAACAACCCGCCGTTGACCTATCCTGCGACGGGGGCCGCCCCGTCGCAACACCGACGCGCATGGGCGCCAAGGAGGTTCGCCTCCTCCTCGTCTTCCTCCTCTCGCTCATCTTCCCACTCCTCCGGTTTTCCGGCGCTTCTCGGCGTCAAGGCCGAGCCCGCGGCGGAGACGCCAATCGGTCGGCGCACTCACAGCGTCGGCATCGTCATCAACGAGGCGGCCGGCGCGCCTCCTCCTCGTGGGCTCCTCCGCGCTTTGTCAAGCCAAAGATGGAGCCGGGGCTGGCGCCGGTGAAGGCGGAGTTCAACGACGACGACGCGGCCCTAGAATGAGCGCGCCAGGACTCCATTGCGATGGAAAAGGCGCGCCGGAAGAAGGAGAAGGAGCGCCAGCGCGCCGCCCTGCGCCGATTCGAGGAGCGCCGACGCGGCCGCGATGAAGACGGGGTCGTCGTCTTATGCGACAGCGACGACGACGCATCGCCGCCAGTCCGCCATGGCGACGCCGGGCAGGGGTCCGGTAGGGGCGCCCGCGTCAAGGAGGAGAAGGCCGACGACGACGATGGCGGCGACGACTTCAGCCTCTTTTTTTTTAATTAGGTTAATGTAATGAAAATGCGCAAATTTCACCAAAATTTATCATGTTTGATCAAAATTTAACTAGTTTTTATCATAACTTTACTGAACGGTCTTTTTTTTATTTTAATACGCGTCTGGGGACGGCCTTGGGGACCGACTTTCTTTAAAACCATTTTTTGTGCCGACTCACCTCAGGCGCGGCGCTTTTAGACGCCAACGGCTGGAGATGGCCTTAGTTGTGCCGCGACGGCCATGACCCAGACCAGAGCGACACGGTTTGCGCTACTAGCGCGGACAGTGTTGTAGCCGGAGACGGGGAAACCCTAGCTAGCCCTCCGGGTAGGATATAAGATAGGCTTGAGGGAATCCAACAGACCCGGCGGCAAGAATAGAACTAGGAGATCTGCTAAATCGACAATAGATGGCGGCGGCTCTTCGATTTGCTGCGAGAAAGATCTGCGGTCGCGCCCTTCAGCGACCACTGCAGCCGTATCTTACGGCGGCCGCCGAAGCTGCCATCAAAGAGGACAAGCGGCAGCTGTTGCGCCATGGCGCGGCCTATCTTCGCAGGTTCTCCAGCGAATCGCAAAATCTTTTCAAGAACAAGGTATGCACTCGTCCCTTGCCTTGTGAAATTTGCAAAATCAGATCTGCTTTTCCTTTTTCGTATCTGCGTTGATTTTAACAGCACACCTTATTAGAACAGGCTGGATTTGCTAGTTAGGGCGCGTTCGGCAATCGCCCAGCGCCGCTAAATCCTGACCCCCGCTTCCCAATCCCAAATCTCGTTTCACGGACGAAAACGAGAATCACTAAAAGCGTTTGGTGCCTTCCTCCAGCTCGGTCAGCACGGATTCATCTAGGCTTTCAGCTTTCAGTCCATTAGACCAAGAAACGGTGCCTTTTTAAGAGGCGGCGGCCGGCTGGGGCGGCGGCCGAGAAGGCAGATTCGAGTAGTACGGAGGACGCGTACTTGAGGGTCGGCCCATGGAAGGGGCGGAGTAGTCGCTAGGGATTATGGACAGGGAACGGTTTAGTCCGAATCGTTTTTTCAGTCTTTGTAAATACGACCGAAACATATCTAAATCCTTAAGAGTAGAATTCCTTTATATTAGGCGGCAAAAGTGCCAGAAATCATAAGACAGCATACCTTGTTATTGCTTCTTACGTCCCATTCTGTGTTGTCACTAATAGATAATTATAAGAAGAATCATCTTATAGTATATTTCTTGCAGCTTGGAGCCATGTCCGGGGCAAATCCTGCGGCGGCTTCTCCACTACAATAATGCACAAGCCACATCTCCTCCACCAATATGGTAATTGTGTACTATTTAATTTACAGATGTTTTCGTGTCAACTTATAAATTTGTCCTAACTCGTTTATTATTTGTAGGTCGCCTAGGAACAAAATGTTCTTACCCCTTGCTGCTGTGTACGTAACGGCCTTATGTGCAGGAATCTCTGGAATACTTTACTATTGTACCCATGAAGAGCGGGGCCCCTTTTTCGAAACCCCGAAGAAGCGGAGTGATTAACGTTCAGATTTGTCCTATGCTTCGGAGAAAGCAGAATAATTGGGTATATGATTTAGTAGTAGTTAGCTTCATCGCCTGTTTTTTACTCTGACTGTGTTGAACAATGGTTACGATGATTTAGTAGTACTTGAGCTTCTTCTGTCTGTTTTCTATTTTCTTATATATGTAGCCTCAGAGCATCTCCAACAGATGATGCAAAATATCAAAATATAACACCCAAAAACAGTTTCACTCAAATTGCACGTAAAAAATATTCTGCAGTAGCAGATGATGGTTGCTCGCCGGGTGACTTGGGTCTAAGCCTCTAAGGTGGTCGTTGTGTCGGATATGAATAACCGGCCTTGAATGGCCCCGTAAGGGTGTGGCAATTGTCCCTCGCTTCCATTCCTCTGATCAAACATGATGCAAGGCAATCTATAATAATAGAGAAAATTGTTGTTGGATAACTTTCTATTCAAATTACAACAAAACAAAAAGTAGCGGGAAAGAATAGCAGAGAAGCATCATATGATAGCAGCAGAATCACAATTCTTCTTCTCTCATTTTTCTTCAAAAGCGAAGCTCCAAATCAGGAGAGTATTATATAGTGGCCACCGCCCTGCTGTTACACATCACAAAATCAACCGTAGCACATCAGCCTCAAGCACTTCATCCTTCAGGACTGTTAACAAATTATTAAGACTGCAGCCTCAAGCACTTCATCCGTCTGGACTGTTAACAAATTATTAAGATTGCTCTGAGCTCCGAGACACAATGAAAATACTGCAGAACTGTGTTTGAATAGCTGGTGTTGCCAGATTTAGAATACCAGCAAGTACTTGGTGGTCTTGAACTTCCAGAGAGCGACATCAATGGTGATACCCTTCTCATGCTCAGCCTTGAGCTTGTCGAGCACTCAGGCCTACCTGAATGACCTCTTGTTCATCTCAGCGACTTCCTTCTCGAACCTCTTGATCACACGCTTGTCAATGCCTCCAAGCTTGTTGATGAGATGGCCAGTCATGGTTGACTTGCCAGAGTCAACATGGCCAATGACCACAATACTGATGTGGATCTTCTCCTTGCCCACGACTGCTTACCTACCTGCATCTGCATAGATCAAATTAGGGATAGCGAAAAGAGTTAAAAAAAAATTAATACTATGGTTTAAACTTCAAATAGCAAATGAATGAATGATAGTAATAATTTGGAAGAATGCAAATGAATGAATGGTGGCGAAGGTCGGCATATTTTCTATGATGGTCATAAAGTTTTCCACTTCATTAGGAATTTGGTAATTAAGGCAAACATTGTTGTCCAACTGCTCATCCATCTTACCATCTGCTCGTGCCTTCTCTTCATTCTTTGACATGTTAAACTGTAAAATTGGTTGTATGACAAACTCTGATACGTTATTCTCTCCCAAGCCACTTGTTAAATGGATATCCAGCTTATCAGTGACGTGACCCTGCCAATTGAGATGTACTGGCATGTCTTCTATGTAAACCTTGGAGAGCATGGCTTCTTCCTATGAAACACACGGATATCTTCGATAATTTCAAACCATCCTTAACTTCTGGTCCAAAATATTCACCACAGGAACCCTCTGGCTCATGCATTGCCATCTTTCCTCTTTTCATGTTTGCTCATTTGTCTAGGGTTACATCTAGCATTACAGCCGATGCCCTATCACTACGATCAACCCAATCATTGACTTCATCAGCAGGTTCTCGGCCGACCGTGATGCCACTTAAAACATTGCTGACATTCCAGACTTGGGGATATGCAGGATAACTGTATTGTCGGCTTCTATTACTCGTTACTATGAGGTACAGGTTGCATGGCCTCTGTATTTATGCATAGAAAAAAGGCATTGATCAACACCATGTAACCGAGATGACATTCAGAAGCACTTATGTAAGAACCAGTCCAAGGAACTTTGCGAGCATCGTCACACTTTGGCACCTTGGTCATTGCAGAATTATCTTCCATTCCGATATCCTTAGTGATATTTCTTGTAATATACCCAGTAGAACCATCTATCACAGTCACAACACATATCCATCTTTTCTTGAAATGCATACATACCAAGAAATTTACACGCTCTGGTAGCATACAACTTCGCCTCCTCACATCACCAAAGCATTAACACTCCGAACTCATGTTGAAACACCACAACCAAAAATGTGGAATAATTGACTGCCAGCTATCTTGCCACTTATGGTTCATTCAGGTTTAGGAGAGCATAGTTTTATTGATAGAACACAACACAATTAGCATCATAATTTTTCAAAATATCTTTCTATTTCAAAACAGAATGTAATCTATATTATCATCAAGTCAGAAATTAGAGAATAGTAATAGTTAAGCAAACAACCTTTTATATATGGGGGATTCCTTTATACACATCCCCAGAAAGTACCATGTAGGCATATAATCTATCTACGCACACCCAATCAATCAAAACCGACAGTAGAATAATCCGGCCATGAGCTATAGAGTAGAGGACCATAAAGCCGTGGTTACCTCTTCGAGAAGCCGCATATGTCCCTTTACTGGGTTTTGAACCCGAACCTTTTGGTTACAAGTATACGCAACTGACCTATTCACCCATCAGTCTGAATCGGTGGAAAGGGCTACACAATCCAGATATTCACTTCAACACCCCCTCTCACATGCAACGTGAGAAGTCAACACGTGAATAGACTCAGGTATGGCTCAAGAGACTTATACTTAGACATAGAGGGGGAAGGATCATTTTTTTAATAAATTGCGAAAGCCAGAACTTGAACTCTAGACCTTAGGCCCTGATACCATGTTAAGCTTCATGCACTAGCCAACACAACCAAAAGCCCGAACCGATGGAAAGGACTGTGCAATCCATATATACACTTCAACACCCCCTCTCACGTGTGATGCGGGAAGTCAACACGTGGATAGACTCAGAGGTATGGCTCAAGAGTCCTATACGTGGCCAAAGGGGGCATCAGTAATTTTTGGATCAATTGCAAAAGCCACAAATTGGACTCAAGACCTTAGACTCTGATACCATGTTAAGCTTCATACACTAGCAAACGCAACCAAAAGTCAGAACTAAGGGAAAGGGCTAATAATTGTTGGGGAGCGTAGTAATTTCAAAAAATTTCCTACGCACACGTAAGATCATGGTGATGCATAGCAACAAGAGGGGAGAGTGTCGTCCACATACCCTCGTAGACCGTAAGCGGAAGCGTTATGACAACGCGGTTGATGTAGTCGTACGTCTTCACGATCGACCGATCCTAGTACCGAATGTACGACACCTCCACGATCTGCACACGTTCAGCTCGGTGACGTCCCACGAACTCACGATCTGGTAGAGCTTCGAGGGAGAGTTTCGTTAGCACGACGGTGTGATGATGGTGTTGATGAAGCTACCGACGCAGGGCTTCGCCTAAGAACCGATACGATATGACCGAGGTGGATTATAGTGAAGGGGGCACCGCACACGGCTAAAAGATCAAAGATCAACTTGTGTGTCCATGGGGTGCCCCCTGCCCCCGTATATAAAGGAGCAAGGGGGGAGGCCGGCCGACCCTAGGAGGGCGCGCCAAGAGGAGGAGTCCTCCTCCTAGTGGGAGTAGGACTCCCCTTTCCTAGTCCCACTAGGAGGGGGAAGGAAGGAGTGGGAGAGGGGAAAGGCAAGGGGGGCGCTGCCCCACCGTTCCTTGTCCTATTCGGACTCAAGGGGAGGGGGCGTGCGGCCTGCCCTGGCCCCCCCCCTCTCTCCACTAGGGCCCATCAAGGCCCATTAGCCCCCTGGGGGTTCCGGTAACCCCTCCGGCACTCCGGTTTTCTCCGAGATCATCAGAAACCCTTTGGTGTCCGAATATAGCCGTCCAATATATCAATCTTTATGTCTCGACCATTTTGAGACTCCTCGTCATGTCCGTTATCACATCCGGGACTCCGAACTACCTTCGGTAGATCAAAACACATAAACTCATAATACCGATCGTCACCGAACGTTAAGCGTGCGGACCCTACGGGTTCGAGAACTATGTAGACATAACTGAGACTCATCTCCGGTCAATAACCAATAGCGGAACCTGGATGCTCATATTGGTTCCTACATATTCTACGAAGATCTTTATCAGTCAAACCGCATAACAGCATACGTTGTTCCCTTTGTCATCGGTATGTTACTTGCCTGAGATTCGATCGTCGGTATCTCAATACCTAGTTCAATCTCGTTACCGGCAAGTCTCTTTACTCGTCCCGTAATACATCATCCCGCAACTAACTCATTAGTTGCATTGCTTGCAAGGCTTATAGTGATGTGCATTACCGAGAGGGCCCAGATATACATCTCCGACAATCGGAGTGACAAATCCTAATCTCGATCTATGCCAACTCAACAAGTACCATCGGAGACACCTGTAGAGCACCTTTATAATCACCCAGTTACATTGTGACGTTTGGTAGCACACAAAGTGTTCCTCCGGTATTTGGGAGTTGCATAATCTCATAGTCATAGGAACATGTATAAGTCATGAAGAAAGCAATAGCAATATACTAAACGATCAATTGCTAAGCTAACGGAATGGGTCAAGTCAATCACATAATTCTCTAATGATGTGATCTCGTTAATGAAATGACAACTCATGTCTATGGTTAGGAAACTTAACCATCTTTGATTCAACGAGCTAGTCAAGTAGAGGCATACTAGTGACACTTTGTTTGTCTGTGTATTCACACATGTACTAAGTTTCCGGTTAATAAAATTCTAGCATGAATAATAAAAATTTATCATGATATAAGGAAATATAAATAACAACTTTATTATTGCCTCTAGGGCATATTTCCTTCAGTCTTCCACTTGCACTAGAGTCAATAATCTAGATTACACAGTAATGATTTTGACACCCATGGAGTCTTGGTGCTGATCATGTTTTGCTCGTGAGAGAGGATTAGTCAACGGGTCTACAACATTCAAATATGTATGTATCTTGCAAATCTCTATGTCTCCCTCCTTGACTTGATCGCAGGTGGAATTGAAGCATCTCTTGATGTGCTTGGTTCTCTTGTGAAATCTGGATTCTTTTGCCAAGGCAATTGCACCAGTATTGTCACAAAAGATTTTTATTGGACCCGATGCACTCGGTATGATACCTAGATCGGATATGAACTCCTTCATCCAGACTCCTTCATTTGCTGCTTCTGAAGTAGCTATGTACTCCGCTTCGCATGTAGATCCCGCCACGACGCTTTTCTTAGAACTGCACCAACTGACAGCTCCACCGTTCAATATAAACACGTATCCGGTTTGTGACTTAGAGTCATCCGGATCAGTGTCAAAGCTTGCATCGACGTAACCATTTACGATGAGCTCTTTGTCACCTCCATAAACGAGAAACATATCCTTAGTCCTTTTCAGGTATTTTAGGATGTTCTTGACCGCTGTCCAATGATCCACTCCTGGATTACTTTGTAACTCCCTGCTAAACTAATAGCAAGGCACACATTAGGTCTGGTACACAGCATTGCATACATGATAGAGCCTATGGCTGAAGCATAGGGAACACCTTTCATTTTCTCTCTATCTTCTGCAGTGGTCGAGCATTGAGTCTGACTCAACTTCACACCTTGTAACACAGGCAAGAACCCTTTCTTTGCTTGATCCATTTTGAACTTCTTCAAAACTTTATCAAGGTATGTGCTTTGTGAAAGTCCAATTAAGTGTCTTGATCTATCTCTATAGATCTTGATGCCCAATATATAATCAGCTTCACCGAGGTCTTTCATTGAAAAACTCTTATTCAAATATCCTTTTATGCTATCCAGAAATTCTATATCATTTCCAATCAATAATATGTCATCCGCATATAATATTAGAAATGCTATAGAGCTCCCACTCACTTTCTTGTAAATACAGGCTTCTCCAAAAGTCTGTATAAAACCATATGCTTTGATCACACTATCAAAACATTTATTCCAACTCCGAGATGCTTGCACCAGTCTATAGATGGATCGCTGGAGCTTACACACTTTGTTAGCATCCTTTGGATCGATAAAACCTTCACGTTGCATCATATACAACTCCTCTTCCAGAAATCCATTCTGGAATGCAGTCTTTACATCCATTTGCCAAATTTCATAATCATAAAATGCAGCAATTGCTAACATGATTCAGACGGACTTACGCATCGCTATAGGTGAGAAAGTCTCATCGTAGTCAACTCCTTGAACTTGTCGAAAACATTTCACAACAAGTCAAGCTTTGTAGACAGCAACATTACCGTCAGCGTCAGTCTTCTTCTTGAAGATCCATTTATTCTCGATGGCTTGCCGATCATCGGGCAAGTCAACCAAAGTTCACACTTTGTTCTCATACATGGATCCCATCTCAGATTTCATGGCCTCAAGCCATTTTGCGGAACCTGGGCTCATCATCATTTCCTCATAGTTCGTAGGTTCGTCATGGTCAAGTAACATGACCTCCAGAACAGGATTACCGTACCACTCTGGTGCGGATCTTACTCTGGTTGACCTACGAGGTTCGATAGTAACTTGATCTGAAGTTACATGATCATCATCATTAGCTTCCTCACTAATTGGTGTAGGAGTCACAGGAACAGATTTCTGTGATGAACTACTTTCCAATAAGGGAGCAGGTATAGTTACCTCATCAAGTTCTACTTTCCTCCCACTCACTTCTTTCGAGAGAAACTCCTTCTCTAGAAAGGATCCATTCTTAGCAATGAATGTATTGCCTTCGAATCTGTGATAGAAGGTGTATCCAACAATCTCCTTTTGGTATCCTATGAAGACACATTTCTCCGATTTGGGTTCGAGCTTATCAAGTTGAAGCTTTTTCACATAAGCATCGCAACCCCAAACTTTAAGAAACGACAACTTTGGTTTCTTGCCAAACCACAGTTCATAAGGCGCTGTTTCAACGGATTTAGATGGTGCCCTATTTAACGTGAATGCAGCCGTCTCTAAAGCATAACCCCAAAATGATAGCGGTAAATCAGTAAGAGACATCATAAATCGCACCATATCTAGTAAAGTACTATTACGACGTTCAGACACACCATTACGCTCTGGTGTTCTGGGTGGCGTGAGTTGCGAAACTATTCCGCATTGTTTCAAATGAAGTCCAAACTCGTAACTCAAATATTCTGCTCCACGATCAGATCGTAAAAACTTTATTTTCTTGTTACGATGATTTTCCACTTCACTCTGAAATTCTTTGAACTTCTCAAATGTTTCACACTTGTGTTTCATCAAGTAGATATACCCATATCTGCTTAAATCATCTGTGAAGGTGAGAAAATAATGATACCTGCCGCGAGCCTCTATATTCATCAGACCACATACATCAATATGTATGATTTCCAACAAATCTATTGCTCGTTCCATTGTTCCAGAGAACGCCGTTTTAGTCATCTTGCCCATGAGGCATGGTTCGCAAGTACCAAGTGATTCATAATCAAGTGATTCCAAAAGCCATCAGAATGTAGTTTCTTCATGCACTTTACACCAATATGACCTAAACGGTAGTGCCACAAATAAGTTGCACTATCATTATCAACTTTGCATCTTTTGGCTTCAATATTATGAATATGTGTATCACTACTATTGAGATTCATCAAAAATAGACCACTCTGCAAGGGTGCATGACCATAAAAGATATTACTCATATAAATAGAACAACCATTATTCTCAGATTTAAATGAATAACCGTCTCGCATCAAACAAGATCCAGATATAATGTTCATGCTCAACGCTGGCACCAAATAACAATTATCCAGGTCTAAAACTAATCCCAAAGGTAGATGTAGAGGTAGCGTGCCGACCGCGATCGCATCGACTTCGAAACCATTTCCCATGTGCATCATCACCTCATCCTTAGCCAATCTTCGCTTAATCCGCAGTCCCTGTTTCGAGTTGCAGATATTAGCAACAAAACCAGTATCAAATACCCAGGTGCTACTGCGAGCATTAGTAAGGTACACATCAATAACATGTATATCACATATGCATTTGTTCACCTTGCCATCCTTCTTATCCGCCAAATACTTGGGGCAGTTCCGCTTCCAGTGACCAGTCCCTTTGCAGTAGAAGCACTCAGTCTCAGGCTTAGGTCCAGACTTGGGCTTCTTCACTTGAGCAGCAACTTGCTTGCCATTCTTCTTGAAGTTTCCCTTCTTCCCTTTACCATTTTTCTTGAAACTGGTGGTCTTGTTAACCATCAATACTTGATGCTCCTTCTTGATTTCTACCTCCGCAGCCTTTAGCATCGCGAAGAGCTCGGGAATCGTCTTATTCATCCCTTGCATATTATAGTTCACCACAAAGCTCTTGTAGCTTGGTGGCAGTGATTGAAGAATTCTGTCAATGACACTATCATCCGGAAGATTAACTCCCAGTTGAATCAAGTGATTATTATACCCAGACATTTTGAGTATATGTTCACTGACAGAACTATTCTCCTCCGTCTTGCAGCTGTAGAACCTATTGGAGACTTCATATCTCTCAATTCGGGCATTTGCTTGAAATATTAACTTCAACTCCTGGAACATCTCATATGCTCCATGACGTTCAAAACGTCGTTGAAGTCCCGGTTCTAAGTCGTAAAGCATGGCACACTAAACTATCGAGTAATCATCAGCTTTGCTCTGCCAGATGTTCATAACATCTGGCGTTGCTCCTGCAGCGGGTTTGGCACCTAGCGGTGCTTCCACGACGTAATTCTTCTGTGCAGCAATGAGGATAATCATCAAGTTACGGACCCAGTTCGTGTAATTGCTACCATCATCTTTCAACTTTGCTTTCTCAAGGAACGCATTAAAATTCAACGGAACAACAACATGGGCCATCTATCTAAAACAATATAGACATGCAAAATACTATCAGGTACTAAGTTCATAATAAATTAAAGTTCAATTAATCAAATTATTTAAGAACTCCCACTTACATAGACATCCCTCTAATCATCCAAGTGATCACGTGATCCATATCAACTAAACCATGTTCGATCATCATGTGAGATGGAGTAGTTTTCAATGGTGAACATCACTATGTTGATCATATCTACTATATGATTCACGCTCAACCTTTCGGTCTCAGTGTTCCGAGGCCATATCTGCATATGCTAGGCTCGTCAAGTTTAACTCGAGTATTCTGCGTGTGCAAAACCGGCTTGCACCCGTTGTATGTGAACATAGAGCTTATCACACCCGATCATCACGTGGTGTCTCGGCACGACAAACTTTCGAATGGTGCATACTCAGGGAGAATACTTATACCTTGAAATTTAGTGAGAGATCATCTTATAATGCTGCCGTCGATCTAAGCAAAATAAGATGCATAAAAGATAAACATCACATGCAATCAATATAAGTGATATGATATGGCCATCATCATCTTGTGCCTTTGATCTCCATCTCCAAAGCACCGTCATGATCACCATCGTCACCGGCGCGACACCTTGATCTCCATCGTAGCATCGTTGTCGTCTCGCTAACTATTGCTTCTACGACTATCACTACCATTTAGTGATAAAGTAAAGCAATTACATGGCTATTGCATTTCATACAATAAAGCGACAACCATATGGCTCCTGCCAGTTGCCGATAACTGTGTTACAAAACTAATCATCTCATACAATAAAATTGAGCATCATGTCTTGACCATATCACATCATAGCATGCCCTGCAAAAACAAGTTAGATGTCCTCTACTTTGTTGTTGCAAGTTTTATGTGGCTGTTACGGGCTGAGCAAGAACTGTTCTTACCTACGCATCAAAAACCACAACGTGGTATAGTGATTGCTTTTTCATCTTCAGAAAGAACCCTGTTCATTGAATCTGATTCAACTAAAGCTGGAGAAACAGACACCCACTAGCCACCTGTGTGCGAAGCACGTCGGTAGAACCTGTCGGCGTCCTGGGAACGGGGGTCCCCAGACTTGCCTGCCTGCGGCCCATGGCGTGGCTAATCTAGCAGCTGTACGGTCCATCATCACCAACAAAGCATCCAAGACCCTCGCGAGGCGGACGACGCAAGACCTCCTCGGGAGTGGCCTAGCTAGGCAGGCTCACGAGGAGCAAAGATATCAAGGCGGGGCAAACCTCACGAGACCCTCGTGACGTGAGCCATGACGCACGGCACCAGGCGGGCGCCAGCGCGCGCAACGTCCTTGTTTCCTCTTTGGTGCTAAGGAGGCCAACGCAGGGAAAGAGTACTAAGGCATCAGGCAAAGGTTGCTATATTGGTGCAACGAGACCAAGACCAGGAGGACGGCAAGACGGAGGTCATCGTGGAGCCCAAGACGGTGTCACCACCAGAGCCTTTGGTAGGCGAAGACCACTTTTGTCAGGATAGCTTGTACTAGCTGTCCCCCTTCGAATTAGCCCGCCATTGTTGGCTCCCTTCCCGCTCAATATTTGGGAAGAGGACCAGGGCCTATATAAGTAGAGCTAGCCACCATAGTAGAGGCATCTCATCTTAGCTTGATCTAACCCGATCGAGAGCCTACTCACAAGAAGACCTCAACCTCAGGAGGTTGTTCTTCCCATGTACTGTCCATCATCAGCCCTAGAGGCAATCCACCACCACCACCATACTGGAGTAGGGTATTACACCACAACGATGGCCCGTACCAGTATAAATCTTGTGTCTTCCTGTGTTGCGAGTTCGTCGAGTTCGTCCGCGAGATCTTACTGAGTTAGGGCGTCGATTGGTGGGAAGGAAAGACTTCGCGCGCACCCCAGTGTTCGTACCTTAAGGGTTTGCCGGAACCCCACATCCGACAGAACAAGTCTCACGTAAGCGTATGCGTAATGTCGGTCTAGGCCGCTTCATCCAACAATGTCGCTGCATCAAGAATCAACTAGTGACGGTAAGCAATATGTATATACCCACGCCCACAACTCCTTTGTGTTCTACTTGTGCATATAACATCTACGCATAAACCTGGCTTGGATGCCACTGTTGGGGAACGTAGTAATTTAAAAAAAAAATCCTATGCACACGCAAGATCATGGTGATGCATAGCAACGAGAGGGGAGAGTGTCGTCCATGTACCCTCGTAGACCATAAGCGGAAGCATTATGACAACACGGTTGATGTAGTTGTACGTCTTCACGATCGACCGATCCTAGTACAGAACGTACGTCACCTCCATGATCTGCACACGTTCAGCTCGGTGACGTCCCACGAACTCATGATCCAGTAGAGCTTCGAGGGAGAGTTCCGTCATCACGACGGCGTGATGACGGTGTTGATGAAGCTACCGACGCAGGGCTTCACCTAAGCACCGCTACGATATGACCGAGGTGGATTATGGTGGAGGGGGCACCGCACATGGCTAAAAGATCAAAGATCAACTTGTGTGTCCATGGGGTGCCCCCTGCCCCCGCATATAAAGGAGCAAGGGGGGCAGGCCGGCTGACCCTAGGAGGGCGCACCAAGAGGAGGAGTCCTCCTCCTAGTGGGAGTAGGACTCCCCTTTCCTAGTCCCACTAGGAGGGGGAAGGAAGGAGTGGGAGAGGGGAAAGGCAAGTGGGGCGCCGCCCCACATTTCCTTGTCCTATTAGGACTCAAGGGGACGGGGCACGCGGCCTGCCCTAGCGGGCCCCTCTCTCTGTCCACTAGGGCCCATCAAGGCCCATTAGCCCCCCGGGGGTTCCGGTAACCCCTCCGGCACTCCGGTTTTCTCCGAGAACATCTGAAACCCTTCTGGTGTCCGAATATAGCCGTCCAATATATCAATCTTTAGGTCTCGACCATTTCGAGACTCCTCGTCATGTTCGTGATCAAATCCGGGACTCCGAACTACCTTCGGTACATCAAAACACATAAACTCATAATACAGATCATCAACGAACGTTAAGCGTGCGGACCCTACGGGTTCGAGAACTATGTAGACATAACCGAGACTCATCTCCGGTCAATAACCAATAGCGGAACCTGGATGCTCATATTGGTTCCTACATATTCTACGAAGATCTTTATAGGTCAAACCGCATAACAATATACGTTGTCCCCTTTGTCATCGGTATGTTACTTGCCCGAGATTCGATCGTCGGTATCTCAATACCTAGTTCAAACTTGATACTGGCAAGTCTCTTTACTCGTTCCGTAATACATCATCCCACAACTAACTCATTAGTTGCATTGCTTGCAAGGCTTATAGTGATGTGCATTACCGAGAGGGCCTAGAGATACCGCTCCGACAATCGGAGTGACAAATCCTATTCTCGATCTATGCCAACTCAACAAGTACCATCGGAGACACCTGTAGAGCACCTTTATAATCACCTAGTTATGTTGTGACATTTGGTAGCACACAAAATGTTCTCTGGTATTCAGCAGTTGCATAATCTCATAGTCATAGGAACATGTATAAGTCATGAAGAAAGCAATAGCAATATACTAAACGATCAATTGATAAGCTAACGGAATGGGTCAACACATTCACATCATTCTCTAATGATGTGATCCCGTTAATCAAATGACCACTCATGTCTATGGTTAGGAAACTTAACCATCTTTGATTCAACGAGCTAGTCAAGTAGAGGCATACTAGTGACACTTTGTCTGTCTATGTATTCACACATGTACTAAGTTTCTGGTTAATACAATTCTAGCGTGAATAATAAACATTTATCATGATATAAGGGAATATAAGTAACAACTTTATTATTGCCTCTAGGGCATATTTCCTTCAATATTCCACATATACACTTCAACACCGTCCTCCTGCATACTCTTTTTCGGCGCCCCCAAGGCCGATGTTGCTGTGGTCTCCTCTCTGGCTCCCCTTACCACCTAAGCGGACGACGATGAAGAATGGAAATAGAGATGGAATCTAGTCAACCTATTGTAAACCCACTATATAAAAGTATAAAAGAACATATGCCTTGACTAGGAATTGTAACTTATAATTATCGAACGAAATTTTCACATACATAAACTAATCAGACCATTAGGCACTCTTTTGAGTGAATAAAACACTCTCATTAAGCGATTAACAGTTCCCCATGATGTTTATGATATAACAGAATAAACAAATCAAAGAAAATCTATGTATTATTATTGAAACTGATGGCCTGAATGTAAATCAAATGGAGCTGAATTTTGAACCCGCTTCTTGCGGCTACCTCGTCTAACAGTGGAATATGAGTAGCACATATTTGTATGCACAACCTTATTGCAGTAGCTAAAGGGGAATGTCCCCCTCAGCCCCTCTCCCTCATGTCATCAGCCATCAATAATCATTACCTAGTTATCCATTTGTAGAACAGGGTAAATACATAGAAAGAGATGTATGTTCTTAGCATTACTAAAAAATAGGATACCTAATCGATGAGATGTATGCTATAAGAATTACTCGAAATCAAGTTCAATTTCAAATGCCCCAAGATCTGAGTTATAACTTCATATCCCTAATTATCCTCTACTCAAAAAGCATTTCAATTACTTGCAAAACCTACCATCACCAAGACATCAGCGCTTCCAGCAATAAAGCATTGTATATTCCAATATATATCATCGTCTCATCTCATATTGCCTAAATCTACATGGGCCAATCAAATAATGGTAGTCTATGAAAGGCAAAACTGAATCAGTTCAAAGAGAAGCAAAGAATCTTTAGGAACTATACCAACAATGGGCATGGTCTGATACGTCTCCAACGTATCTATAATTTTTTATTGTTCCATGATATTATATTATCTATTTTGGATGTTTAATGGGCTTTAATATACCTTTTTATATTATTTTCGGGACTAACCTATTAACCGAAGGCCCAGTGCAAATTGCTGTTTTTTGCCTATTTCAGTGTTTCGCACCAAAGGAATATAAAACGGAATGAAACCTTTGGGAGAGTTATTTTTGGAACAAACGCAATCCAGGAGATTGGAGTGGATGTCAAGAAAGAAGCGAGGAGGCCACGAGGCAGGAGGGTGCGCCCCCACCCTCATGGGCCCCTCACAGCTCCACCGACCTACTTCTTCCTCCTATATATACCCATATACCCTGAAAACATCCAGGAGCACCACGAAACACTATTTCCACCGCCGCAACCTTCTGTACCCGTGAGATCCCATCTTGGGGCCTTTTCCTACGCTCCGCCGGAGAGGGAATCGATCACGGAGGGCTTCTACATCAACACCATAGCCTCTCCGATGATGTGTGAGTAGTTTACCACAGACCTTCGGGTCCATAATTATTAGCTAGATGGCTTCTTCTCTCTCTTTGGATCTCAATACAAAGTTCTCCTCGATTCTCTTGGAGATCTATTCGAAGTAGTTCTTTTTGCGGTGTGTTTGTCAAGATCCGATGAATTGTGGGTTTATGATCATGATTATATATGAACAATATTTGATTCTTCGCTGAATTCTTTTATTCATGATTTGATATCTTTGCAAGTCTCTTTGAATTATCAGTTTGGTTTGGCCTACTAGAATGATCTTTCTTGCAGTGGGAGAAGTGCTTAGCTTTGGGTTCAATCTTGCGGTGTCCTTTCCCAGTGACAGCAGGGGCAGCAAGGCACACATTGTATTGTTGCCACCGAGGATAAAAAGATGGGGTTTATATCATATTGCTTTAGTTTATCCCTCTACATCATTGTTTTGAGATACTTGATAATTGTTTTGAGATGTGAAGATGGTGATATTAGAGTCATGCTAGTTGAGTAGTTGTGAATTTGAGAAATACTTGTTCTAAAGTTTGTGATTCCCGTAGCATGCACGTATGGTGAACCGCTATGTGATGAAGTCGGAGCATGATTTATTTATTGATTGTCTTCCTTATGAGTGGCGGTCGGGGACGAGCGATGGTATTTTCCTACCAATCTATCCCCCTAGGAGCATGCGTGTAGTACTTTGTTTTATCCTCGATGGCAATAATACAATACATGCCTTGCTGCCCCTGCTGTCACTGGGAAAGGACACCGCAAGATTGAACCCAAAGCTTAGCACTTCTCCCATTGCAAGAAAGATCAATCTAGTAGGGCAAACCAAACTGATAATTCGAAGAGACTTGCAAAGATAACCAATCATACATAAAAGAATTCAGAGAAGATTCAAATATTGTTCATAGATAAACTTGATCATAAACCCACAATTCATCGATCTCAACAAACACACCACAAAAGAAGATTACATCAAATAGATCTCCACAAGAGAGGGGGAGAGCTTTGTATTGAGATCCAAACAGAGAGGAGTAGCCATCTAGCTAATAGCTATGGACCCGAAGGTCGAAAGTAAACTACTCACACTTCATCGGAGGGGCTATGGTGTTGATGTAGAAGCCCTTCGTGATCGATGCCCCCTCCGGCGGAGCTCCGAAAAAGGCCCCAAGATGGGATCTCATGGATACAGAAAGTTACGGTGGTGGAATTAGGGTTTTGGCTCCGTATCTGTTAGTTTGGGGGTACGTAGGTATATATAGGAGGAAGGGGTACGTTGGCGGAGCAATGTGGGCCCCACGAGGGTGGAGGGTGCACCTTGGGGGGGGGGGGGGTAGGCGCGTCCCTACCTCGTGCCTTCCTGGTTGATTGCTTGACGTAGGGTCCAAGTCCTCTGGATCATGTTCGTTCCGAAAATCACATTCCCGAAGGTTTCATTCCGTTTGGACTCCGTTTGATATTCTTTTTCTGCGAAACCCTAAAATAGGCAAAAAAATAACAATTCTGGGCTGGGCCTCCAGTTAATAGGTTAGTCCCAAAAATAATATAAAAGTGTATAATAAAGCCTAATAATGTCCAGAACAGGATATAATATAGCATGGGACAATCATAAATTATAGATATGTTGGAGAGGTATCAAGCATCCCCAAGCTTAATTCCTGCTCGTCCTCGAGTAGGTAAATGATAAAAAAACAGAATTTTTGATGTGGAATGCTACTTGGCATAATTTCAATGTAATTCTCTTAATTGTTGTATGAATATTCAGATCTGAAAGATTCAAGACAAAAGTTCAATATTGACATAGAAATAATAATACTTCGAGCATACTAACTAAGCGATTATGTCTCTTCAAAATAACATGGCCAAAGAAAGTTATCCCTACAAAATCATATAGTCTGGCTATGATCCATCTTCACCACACAAAGTATTTAAATCATGCACAACCCCGATGACAAGCCAAGCAATTGTTTCATACTTTTGGTGTTCTCAAACTTTTTCTATCTTCACGCAATACATGAGCGTGAGCCATGGACATAGCACTATATGTGGAATAGAATGGTGGTTGTAGAGAAGACAAAAAGGGAGAAGATAGTCTCACATCAACTAGGCGTATCAACAGGCTATGGAGATGCCCATTAATAGATATCAATGTGAGTGAGTAGGGATTGCCATGCAACGGATGCACTAGAGCTATAAATATATGAAAGCTCAACAAAAAAGAACTAAGTGGGTGTGCATCCAACTTGCTTGCTCACGAAGACCTAGGGCATTTTGAGGAAGCCCATCGTTGGAATATACAAGCCAAGTTCTATAATGAAAAATTCCCACTAGTATATGAAAGTGATAACATAGGAGACTCTCTATCATGAAGATCATGGTGCTACTTTGAAGCACAAGTGTGGAAAAAAGGATAGTAATATTGCCCTTTTTATTTATTTATTCTTTTTTTGGCCTTCTTTTTTTATTTGGCCTTTCTATTTTTTTATTGGGACAATACTCTATGAATGATGCTCATCACACTTCTATTTATTTACAACTCAATGATTACAACTCGATACTAGAACAAAGTATGACTCTATATGAATGCCTCCGGCGGTATACCGAGATAGCAATGATGCATGAGTGACTTATATGAAAGAATTATGAACGGTGGCTTTGTCACAACTGAAATTTCAACTACATGATCATGCGAAGCAATATGACAATGATGGAGCGTGTCATATAAACGGAACGGTGGAAAGTTGCATGGCAATATATCTCGGAATGGCTATGGAAATGCCATGATAGGTGGGTATGATGGATGTTTTGAGGAAGGTATATGGTGGGTGTATGATACCGGCGAAAGGTGCGCGGTATTAGAGAGGCTAGCAATGGTGGAAGGGTGAGAGTGCGTATAATCCATGGACTCAACATTAATCATAAAGAACTCACATACTTATTGCAAAAATCTATTAGTTATCGAAGCAAAGTACTACACGCATGCTCCTAGGGGGATAGATTGGTAGAAAAATACCATCGCTCGTCCCCGACCGCCACTCATAAGGAAGACAATCAATAAATACATCATGCTCCGACTTCTTAACATAACGGTTCACCATACGTGCGTGCTACGGGAATCACAAACTTCAACACAAGTATTTCTTAAATTCACAACTACTCAACTAGCACGACTCTAATATCACCATCTCCATATCTCAAAACAATTATCAAGTTTCAAACTTCTCATAGTATTCAACACACTCATAAGAAAAAAATTATTAATCTTGAATGCCTAAAATAATTAAAGCAAATTACCATGCTGTTTCGTAGGACTCTCAAAATCATCTACGTGAAGCATGAGAGAACAAAAGTTTCTATAAAACAGATCCACCATCATGCTCTAAAAGATATAAGTGAAGCACTAGAGCAAAAACTATATAACTCAAAAGTTATAAGTGGAGCACATAGAGTATTCTAACAATTTCCAAATCATGAGTGTCTCTATCAAAAAGGTGTGTGCATCAAGGATGATTGTGGAAAACTAACAAATAAAGACTCAAATAATACAAGACGCTCCAAGCAAAACACATATCATGTGGTAAATAAAAATATAGCTCGAAGTAAAGTTACCGATAGAGGTAGACGAAAGAGGGGATGCCTTCCGGGGCATCCCCAAGCTTTGGCTTTTAGGTGTCCTTAGATTATCTTGGGGTGCCATGGGCATACCCAAGCTTAGGCTATTGCCACTCCTTGTTCCATAATCCATCAAATCTTTTACCCAAAACTTGAAAACTTCACAACACAAAACTTAAAGTAGAAAATCTCGTGAGCTCCGTTAGCGAAAGAAAACAAAACACCACTTCAAGGTACTGTAATGAACTCATTCTTTATTTATATTGGTATTAAAACTACTGTATTCCAACTTCTCTATGGTTTATAAACTATTTTACTAGCCATGGATTCATCAAAATAAGCAAACAACACACGGAAAACAGAATCTGTCAAAAACAGAACAGTCTGTAGTAATCTGCAGCTAACGCAAGTTCTGGAACCCCACAAATTCTAGAATAAATTTCTGGACGAGAGGAATTTATCTATTAATCATCTTCAAAAAGAATTAACTAAATAGCACTTTCCAAATAAAAATGGCAGCAGTTCTCGTGAGCGCTAAAGTTTCTGTTTTTTACAGCAAGATTAAAAAGACTTTCCCCAAGTGTTCTCAACGGTTCTACTTGGCATGAACGCTAATTAAACACAAAAAACACAACCAAAACAGAGGCTAGATAAATTATTTATTACTAAACAAGAGCAAAAAACAAGGAATAAAAATAAAATTGGGTTGCCTCCAACAAGCGCTATCGTTTAACGCCCCTAGCTAGGCATGAAAGCAAGGACATATCTAGGTATTGCCATCTTTGGAAGGCAATCCATAAGTGGCTCTCATAATAGATTCATAAGGTAATTTAATTTTATTTCTAGGGAAGTGTTCCATGCCTTTCCTTAACGGAAATTGGAATCTAATATTCTCTTACTTCATATCAATAATTGCACCAATCGTTCTAAGGAAAGGTCTACCAAGAATAATAGGACATGAAGGATTGCAATCTATGTCAAGAACAATAAAATACACGGGCACATAATTCCTATTTGCAACAATAAGAACATCATTAATTCTTCCCATAGGTTTCTTAATAGTGGAATCCGCAAGGTGCAAGTTTAAAGAGCAATCATCAAAATCACGAAAACCTAGCAAATCACACAAAGTCTTTGGAATCGTGGAAACACTAGCACCCAAATCACACAAAGCATGGCATTCATGATCTTTAATCTTAATTTTAATACTAGGTTCCCACTCATCATAAAGTTTTCTAGGGATAGAAACTTCCAACTCAAGTTTTTCTTCATAAGATTGCATCAAAGCATCAACGATATGTTTGGTAAAGGCTTTATTTTGACTATAAGCATGAGGAGAATTTAGCACGGATTGCAACAAGGAAATACAATATACCAAAGAGCAATTATCATAATTAAATTCCTTAAATCCAAAATAGTGGGTTTATTAATATATAATGTTTTGACTTCTTCAATCCCACTTAACAATTTTAGAATCAAGATCTAAAGACTCTGAATTTTTGGAACGCCTTCTAGGTAAAGGTGGATCATATTCAGTCCCATAATTATCAAGATTCATATTAAAAAACAAATATTTAATAGGGGAAACATCAATAACTTTTAGATCTTCATCTTTATTATCATGGAAACTAGAAGAACACGCTTTTATAAAGCAATCTTTCTTAGCACGCATCCTAGCGGTTCTTTCTTTGCACTCATCAATGGAAATTCTCATGGCTTTGAGAGACTCATTGATATCATTCTTAGGAGGAATAGATCTAAGTTTCAAAGAATCAACATCAAGAAAAATTCTATCAACTTTCCTAGCCAATTCATCAATCTTAAGCAATTTTTCTTCAATCAAAGCATTGAAATTCTTTTGCGAGGTAATAAATTTTTAGTATTAGATTCAAAATCAGAGGGTATCTTATTAAAATTTCCATAAGAATTATTGTAGGAATTACCATAATTATTAGAGGAATTACTAGGATACAACCTAGGATTAAAGTTTCCTCTATACGCGTTGTTACCAAAATTATTCCTACCAACAAAATTCACATCCAAAGATTCATTATTATTCTCAATCAAAGTATACACAGACATATCATTAGGATCAGAAGAAACACTTTTATTAGCAAATAATTTCATAAGTTCATCCATCTTTCCACTGAAAACATTAATTTGTTCTATCGCATGCACTTTTTTATTAGTAGACCTTTCAGTGTGCCATTGAGAATAATTAACCATAATATTATCTAGGAGTTTAGTAGCTTCTCCTAAAGTGATTTCCATAAAGGTGCCTCCCACGGCCGAATCTAAAAGATTTCTAGAAGCAAAATTCAATCCGGCATAAATGTATAATCATCCACAAATTCAAATCATGTGTAGGGAAATTACGTATCATTAATTTCATCCTCTCCCAAGCTTGTGCAACATGTTCATGATCAAGTTCCTTAAAATTCATAATATCGTTTCTAAGAGAGATGATCTTAGCGGGAGGAAAATACTTAGAGATAAAAGCATCTTTGCACTTATTCCACGAATCAATACTATTTTTAGGCAAAGACGAAAACCAAGCTTTAGCACGATCTCTAAGCGAAAAAGGAAATATCTTCAATTTAACAATATCATTGTCCACATCTTTCTTCTTTTGGATATCACACAGATCAACAAAGTTGTTTAGATGAGTAGCGGCATCTTCACTAGGAAGGCCGGAAAACGGATCTTTCATGACAAGATTCAGCAAAGCAGCATTAATTTCACAAGATTCAACATCGGTAAGAGGAGCAATTGGAGTGCTAATAAAATCATTGTTATTGGTATTGGTAAAGTCACACAATTTGGTATTATGTTGAGCCATCGTGACAAGCAAGCAATCCGACACACAAGCAAACAAGAAACGGGCAAAAAGAGGCGAATAGAGAAAGAAAGGGAGGATGGAGAGAGAGAGAGAGGGCGAGTAAAACGGCAAGGGTGAAGTGGGGGAGAGGAAAATGAGAGGCAAATGGCAAATAATGTAATGTGGGAGATAAGGGTTTGTGATGGGTACTTGGTATGCTGACTTTTGTGTAGAATCCCCGGCAACGACGCCAGAAATCCTTCTTGCTACCTCTTGAGCACTGCGTTGGTTTTCCCTTGAAGAGGAAAGGGTGATGCAGCAGAGCAGCATAAGTATTTCCCTCAGTTTTTGAGAACTAAGGTATCAATCCAGTAGGAGGCCACGCACGAGTCCCTCGCACCTACACAAACAAATAAACTCCTCGCAACCAACACGATAAAGGGGTTGTCAATCCCTTCACGGTCACCTACGAGAGTGAGATCTGATAGATATGATAAGGTAATATTTTTGGTATTTTTATGATAAAGAGAAATAAAGATGCAAGTAAAATAAATGGCAAAGGAAATAACTAAGTATTAGAAGATTAATATGATGGAAAATAGACCCGGGGGCCATAGGTTTCACTAGAGGCTTCTCTCGGGAGCATAAATATTACGGTGGATGAACAAATTACTGTTGAGCAATTGACAGAATTGAGCATAGTTATGAGAATATCTTGGTATGATCATGTATATAGGCAT
This sequence comes from Triticum dicoccoides, assembly GCF_002162155.2. Lineage (NCBI taxonomy): Eukaryota > Viridiplantae > Streptophyta > Magnoliopsida > Poales > Poaceae > Triticum > Triticum dicoccoides. Next base: position 607,126,508 of record NC_041382.1, on the reverse strand, counting down.
AACGTCCAAGACAAGTAGACCGACTCCTGTGTGCATCTACCACTATTACTCCACACATCGACCGCTATCCAGCATGCATCTAGAGTATTAAGTTCAAGAGAACAGAGTAACGCTTTAAGCAAGATGACATGATGTAGAGGGGTTAACTCATGCAATATGATATAAATCCCATCTTGTTATCCTCGATGGCAACAATACAATACGTGCCTTGCTGCCCCTGCTGTCACTGGGAAAGGACACCGCAAGATTGAACCCAAAGCTAAGCACTTCTCCCATTGCAAGAAAGATCAATCTAGTAGGCCAAACCAAACTGATAATTCGAAGAGACTTGCAAAGATAACCAATCATACATAAAAGAATTCAGAGAAGATTCAAATATTGTTCATAGATAAACTTGATCATAAACCCACAATTCATCGATCTCAACAAACACACCGCAAAAGAAGATTACATCTAATAGATCTCCACAAGAGAGGGGGAGAAGTTTGTATTGAGATCCAAAAAGAGAGAAGAAGCCATCTAGCTAATAACTATGGACCCGAAGGTCTGAAGTAAACTACTCACACTTCATTAGAGGGGCTATGGTGTTGATGTAGAAGCCCTCCGTGATCGATGCCCCCTCCGGCAGAGCTCCGGAAAAGGCCCCAAGATGGTATCTCATGGATACATAAAGTTACGGCAGTGGAATTAGGGTTTTGGCTCCGTATGTGGTAGTTTGGGGGTACATAGATATATATAGGAGGAAGGAGTACGTCGGTGGAGCAACATGGGCCCCACGAGGGTGGAGGACGCACCTGGGGGGGGGGGTAGTGCGCCCCCTACCTCGTGCCTTCCTGGTTGATTGCTTGATGTAGGGTCCAAGTCCTCTGGATCATGTTCATTCCGAAAATCACGTTCCCGAAGGTTTCATTCCGTTTGGACTCCATTTGATATTATTTTTCTGCGAAACCCTAAAATAGGCAAAAAAACAGCAATTCTGGGTTGGGCCTCCGGTTAATAGGATAGTCCCAAAAATAATATAAAAGTGTATAATAAAGCCCAATAATGTCCAAAACAGGATATAATATAGCATGGAACAATAAAAAATTATAGATACGTTGGAGACGTATCAGTATCGAGTTGTAAGCAAATAAAAGTGTGATGATCATCATTATTAGAGAATTGTCCCAAGTGCGGAAAGGATGATGGAGACTATGATTCCCCCACAAGTCGGGATGAGACTCTGGACGAAAAATAAAAAACAGAGAAAAAAAGAGGCCATAAAAAAAGAGAAAAGGCCCAAATAAGAAATGAGAGAAAAGGAGAGAAGGGACAATGTTACTATCCTTTTACCACGCTTGTGCTTCAAAGTAGCACCATGATCTTCATGATAGAGAGTCTCCTATGTTTTCACTTTCATATACTAGTGGGAATTTTACATTATATAACTTGGCTTGTATATTCCAATGATGGGCTTCCTCAAAATGCCCCAGGTCTTCGTGAGCAAGCGAGTTGGATGCACACCCACTTAGTTTCTTTTGTTGAGCTTTCATACACTTATAGCTCTAGTGCATCCGTTGCATGGCAATGACTACTCACTCACATTTATATCTATTGATGGGCATCTCCATAGCCCATTGATACGCCTAGTTGATGTGAGACTATCTTCTCCTTTTTGTCTTCTCCACAACCACCATTCTATTCCACCTATAGTGCTATGTCCATGGCTCACGCTCATGTATTGCGTGAAGATTGAAAAAGTTTGAGAATGTCAAAAGTATGAAACAATTTCTTGGCTTGTCATCGGGGTTGTGCATGATTAAATACTTTGTGTGATGAAGATAGAGCATAGCCAGACTATATGATTTTGTAGGGATAACTTTCTTTGGCCATGTTATTTTGAGAACACACTATTGCTTTGTTAGTATGCTTGAAGTATTATTATTTTTATGTCAACATTAAACTTTTGTATTGAATCTTTCGGATCTGAATATTCATGCCACAATAAAGAAAATTACATTGAGAATTATGCTAGGTAGCATTCCACATCAAAATTTTGTTTTTATCATTTACCTACTCGAGGACGAGCAGGAATTAAGCTTGGGGATGCTTGATATGTCTCCAATGCATCTATCATTTTTGATTGTTCCATGCTATTATATTATCTGTTTTGGATGTTTCATGGGCTTTAATATACCTTTTTATATTATTTTTGGGACTAACATATTAACCGAAGGCCTAGTGCAAATTGTTGTTTTTTTGCCCATTTCAGTGTTTCGCAGAAAAGGAATATCAAACGGAATCCAAACGGAATGAAATCTTCAGGAGAGTTATTTTTGGAACAAATGCAATCCATGAGACTTGGAGTGGACATCAAGAAAGAAGCGAGGAGGCCACCAGGTAGGAGGGCGCGCCCCCACCCTCGTGGGCCCCTCGCAGCTCCACCGACCTACTTCTTCCTCCTATATATACCCATATACCCTGAAAACATCCAGGAGCACCACGAAACCCTATTTCCACCGCCGCAACCTTCTGTACCCGTGAGATCCCATCTTGGGGCCTTTTCTGGCGCTCCGTCGGAGGGGGAATCGATCATGGAGGGCTTGTACTCAACACCATAGCCTCTCCGATGATATGTGAGTAGTTTACCACAGACCTTCGGGTCCATAGTTATTTTCTAGATGGCTTCGTCTCTCTCTTTGCATCTCAATACAAAGTTCTCCTCGATATTCTTGGAGATGTATTCGATGTAATTCTTTTTGCAGTGTGTTTGTCGAGATCCTATGAATTGTGGGTTTATGATCAAGATTATCTATGAACAATATTTGATTCTTCTCTGAATTCTTTTATGCATGATTTGATATATTTGTAAGTCTCTTTGAATTATCAGTTTGGTTTGACCTACTAGATTGATCTTTCTTGCAATGGGAGAAGTGCTTAGCTTTGGGTTCAATCTTGCGGTGTCCTTTCCGAGTGACAGCAGGGGCAGCAAGGCGCGTATTGTATTGTTGCCATCAAGGATAAAAATATGGGGTTTATATCATATTGCTTGAGTTTATCCCTCTACATCATGTCATCTTGCCTAATGCATTACTCTGTTCTTATGAACTTAATACTCTAGGTGCATGCTGGATAGCGGTCGATGTGTGGAGTAATAGTAGTAGATGCAGAATCGTTTCGGTCTACTTGTCGCGGATGTGATGCCTATATACAAGATCATGCCTAGATATTCTCATAACTATGCGCTTTTCTATCAATTGCTCGACAGTAATTTGTTCACCCACCATAGAATTTGCTATCTTGAGGAAAGCCACTAGTGAAACCTTTGGCCCCCAGGTCTATCTTCCATTATATTATTTTCCTATCTACTTGCTATTTATATCGTTGTTTATTTTGCAATCTTTATTTTCCAATCTATACAATAAAAATACCAAAAAATATTTATCTTATTATCTCTATCAGATCTCACTTTCGTAAGTGGCCGTGAAGGGATTGACAACCCCTTTATCGTGTTGGTTGCGAGGTTCTTGTTTGTTTGTGCAGGTACTAGGGACTTGCGTGTTACCTCCTACTGGATTGATACCTTGGTTCTCAAAAACTAAGGGAAATACTTATGCTACTTTGCTGCATCACCCTTTCCTCTTCAAGGGAAAACCAACGCATGCTCAAGAGGTAGCATGGTCCTATTTTTGATAGGCTACAACCATGGAAATAATGCAACAACACTTGGCCAATAACCCTGGTGCCAAACCAAGCAATTGAATCATACTTTATCTCGCTTCAGCTTTTTAAACTTCACTCAGTACTTGAGTGTGAGCCAAGGTCTTAGCACTTAGGATGTAAAAGACAATAATGATTGGGGTTTATTAGGGAATAAAAAAGGTATAAGAAAGTCTCACATCAATGCGGCTTGATCATTAGGCAATGAAGATGCCTTACAATCAATGTTAATGCAGGGAGTAGGGATTGCCATGCAACAGATGCACCAGAGCTATATGTTTATGAAAGCTCTCTATATGAAACTAAGTGGGTGTACATCCAACTTATTGTTGGAAATATGCCCTAGAGTCAATAACAAAGATATTAATATCATATTTCTTTGTTCATGATAATTGTTTATTATCCATGATATAATTATATTGACTGGAAAATTAAATACATGTGTGGATATCTTTCCTACTTCAAGTTTTCGGTTGATGGCCATATATTCACTTTCAATGCCCCATCACCTCCCTCTTGCCTTCTGTGCTATCAAGTGGGCCGCCCAATTTTGACGCTAGGTGGCAGCTGGCCACGCAAGGCACGACAACCAAGGCATAGAAAGGCTGAATGACGCCTTCATAACCCTTCTGCCCAAAGGAGTGGGTGTTGTGGAGTGATACGTCTCCAACGTATCTATAATTTTTGATTGTAACATGCTTTTATAGTATCAATCTTGGATGTTTTATATACATTTATAAGCAACTTTATATCATTTTTTGGGACTAACCTACTAACTTAGTGCCAGGTGCCAGTTGCTCTTTTTGCATGTTTTTTTTACTTTGTAGAATATCAATACCAAACGAAGTCCAAATGCCACGAAACATTTTAGAGATTTTTTTTTCTGGAAATAAGAGAACCTGGAAGCTTCAGGAAGGAACGAGAAGACGAATGAGTGGCCTACTAGGCACCAGGGCGCGCCAGGGGCCTGGGGCGCGCCCTGGAAAATAGTGGGGCCTACAAGCCTCCGTTTGACCTAACTCCGCCTTTATAAATACTCTAAAATCAGGAAACCTACCAGGGAGTCCACAAAATACTTTTTCCACCGCTGCAATCCTCTGTTCTCAAGAGACCCCATCTGGAGGCCTTTTCCGATACTCTGCCAGAGGGGGAAACGATCATGGAGGGGTTCTTCATCATCCTTGTTGCCCCTCCGATGATGCATGAGTAGTTTACCACGGACCTATGGGTCCATAGTTAGTAGCTAGATGGCTTATCCTCTCTTTTTGATTCTCAATACAATGTTCTCCTTGTTGTTCTTGGAGATCTATTTGATGTAATGAATTTTTGCAGTGTGTTTGTTGGGATCCGATAAATTGTGAGTTTATGATCAGACCTGTCCATGAATATTATTTTGGTTTTCTCTAAACTCTTTTATGCATGATTAATATAGCTTCATATTTCTTCTCCGATCTATTGGTTTGGTTTGGCCAACTAGATTGATTTATCTTGCCATGGGAAGAGGTGCTTTGTAATGGGTTCGATCTTGCGGTGCTTATTCCTAGTGACAGAAAAGGACATGACATGTATTTGTATTGTTGCCATTAAGGATAAAAAGATGGGGTTTGTTCATATTAATTGGATCTATCCCTCTACATCATGTCATCTTGCTTAAGGCGTTACTCCGTTCTTGTTAACTTAATACACCAGATACATGCTGGATAGCGGTCGATGTGTGGAGTAATAGTAGTAGATGCAGGCAGGAGTCGGTCTACCTGTCACGGACGTGATGCCTATATTCATGATCATTGCCTTAGATATCGTCATAACTATGCGCTTTTCTATAAATTGCTCGGTAGTAATTTGTTTACCCACCGTATGCTTCTTTCAAGAGAGAAGCCTCTAGTGAAAACTATGGCCCCGGGTTATATCTTTTATCATATTATTTTTAGATATATAAAATCAAAAACCAAAAAATATCTTGCTGCAATTTATTTAATTTAATTTAATTTTGCACGTTTACTTACCTTTTATATCTATCACTATCAGATCTCAGCAGACTAAGGCATAGCCTAGTGGTGGGAAGGGGCTGATGCCTTCCCACCCACCCAGGTTCAAGGCATGGTACTTGCAATTTGGGTTTGTTGCACCAATTATACTGTATGGGGTTCCCTTACAGTCTTTCTGTCAAAAAAAACTATCAGATCTCATCCTTGCAAGTAGCCGTGAAGGGATTGACAACCCCTTTATCGCGTTGGGTGCAAGTATTTGTTTGTTTGTGTAGGTGCAACCATTGGTGACTTGTGTGTTGCTCCTACTGGATTGATATCTTGGTTCTCAACTGAGGGAAATACTTATCTCTACATTGTTGCATCACTCTTTCCTCTTCAAGGGAAAACCAACACAAGCTCAAGAAGTAGCACTATAGTCCCTTATGTTAAGCATGAAATTGTTGCTATTGCGCCCACACATAATATTCTAAAGTTTGTGATTCCCGTAGCATGCACATATGGTGAACTGTTATGTGATGAAGTCGGAGCATGATTTATTTATTGATTGTCTTCCTTATGAGTGGCGGTCGGGGACGAGCGATGGTCTTTTCCTACCAATCTATCCCCTAGGAGCATGCGCGTAGTACTTTGTTTCGATAACTAATAGATTTTTGCAATAAGTATGTGAGTTCTTATGACTAATGTTGAGTCCATGGATTATACGCACTCTCACCCTTCCACCATTGCTAGCCTCTCTAGTACCGCGCAACTTTTGCCAGTACCATACGCCCACCATATACCTTCCTCAAAACAGCCACCATACCTACCTATTATGGCATTTCCATAGCCATTCCGAGATATATTGCCATGCAACTTACCACCGTTCCGTTTGTTATGACACGTTTCATCATTGTCATATTGCTTTGCATGATCATGTAGTTGACATCGTATTTGTGGCAAAGCCACCTTTATAATTCTTTCATACATGTCACTCTTGATTCATTGCATATCCCGGTACACCGCCAGAGGCATTCACATAGAGTAATATTTTGTTCCAGTATCGAGTTGTAATTTTTTGAGTTGTGAGTAAATAAAAGTGTGATGATCATCATTATTAGAGCATTGTTCCATGTGAGGAAAGGATGATGGAGACTATGATTCCCCCACAAGTCGGGATGAGACTACGGACGAAAAAAAAGAAAGGAAAAAAATAAGAAGAAGAAGAAATGAGAGAAAAAGAGAGAAGGGACAATGTTACTATCCTTTTTACCACACTTGTGCTTCAAAGTAGCACCATGATCTTCATGATAGAGAGTCTCCTATGTTGTCACTTTCATATGTAGTGGGAATTTTACATTATAAAACTTGGCTTGTATATTCCAATGATGGGCTTCCTCAAAACGCCCTAGGTCTTTGTGAGCAAGCGAGTTGGATGCACACCCACTTAGTTTCTTTTGTTGAGCTTTCATACACTTATAGGTCTAGTGCATCTATTGCATGGCAATCCCTACTCACTCACATTGATATCTATTGATGGGCATCTCCATAGCCCATTGATACACCTAGTTGATGTGAGACTGTCTTCTCCTTTTTGTCTTCTCCACAACCACCATTCTATTCCACCTATAGTGCTATGTCCATGGCTCACGCTCATATATTGCGTGAAGATTTAAAAAGTTTTAGAACATCAAAAGTATGAAACAATTGCTTGGCTTGTCATCGGGGTCGTGCATGATTTAAATACTTTGTGTGATGAAGATAGAGCATAGCCAGACTATATGATTTTGTAGGGATAACTTTCTTTGGCCATGTTATTTTGAGAAGACACGATTGCTTTGTTAGTATGCTTGAAGTATTATTATTTTCATGTCAATATTAAACTTTTGTCTTGAATCTTTCGGATCTGAACATTCATGCCACAATAAAGAAAATTATATTAAGAATTATGCTAGGTAGCATTCCACATCAAAAATTCTGTTTTTATCATTTACCTACTCGAGGACGAGCAGGAATTAAGCTTGGGGATGCTTGATACGTCTCCAATGTATCTATAATTTTTGATTGTTCCATTGTCGGTGTCAAAACCGGCGGATCTCGGGTAGGGGGTCCCGAACTGTGCATCTAAGGTGGATGGTAACAGGAGGCAGGGGACATGATGTTTACCCAGGTTCGGGCCCTCTTGATGGAGGTAATACCCTACGTCCTGCTTGATTGTTCTTGATGATATGAGTATTACAAGAGTTGATCTACCACGAGATCGTAGAGGCTAAAACCCTAGAAGCTAGCCTATGGTATGATTGTATGTTGTCCTACGGACTAAACCCTCCAGTTTATATAGACACCGGAGGGGGCTAGGGTTACACAAGGTCGGTTACAAGGGAGGAGATATACATATCCGTATTGCCTAGCTTGCCTTCCACACCAAGTAGAGTCCCATCCGGACACGGGACGAAGTCTTCAATCTTGTATCTTCATAGTCCAACAGTCCGGCCAAAGGATATAATCCGGCTGTCCGGAGACCCCCTAATCCAGGACTCCCTCAGTAGCCCCCGAACCAGGCTTCAATGACGTCGAGTCCGGCACACAGTATTGTCTTCAGCATTGCAAGGCGGGTTCTTCTCCAAATCTTGAATATCTGTTAAGTAGTGTCCGGCTCCCATAAATGTTGGACTTCTTAGCTTCTATGCCCAATAAGGGCTATCTTCCACGTGTCGAGTGAATGCGAGGAGCCAGGGCGTTTTTACGTTCGCCCCCCTAGGCAAGTAAATAAATCGTCTATTAAAGGGATGGGGATTCTTAGATCCAATCCACACCATCTCCCCACAACGAGAATCCATCGGAGCGCGCTTGGAAAAATCCATTCCATCATGGCCAGCCACCGCAGCTCCTCCTCTCTCTCCTGTAGCCCGAAGCCCGGCGATTGGGAGAAGTGTTCCATCCCGCACGGCCGATTAGTAGAGTTGTAGACCCAGGGATTTCTCCCTCCGGCGTATATGGTCCCCGTCCGAGCCGGGCTCGCAATTATAATGGCGGGGAGCAAGCAGAGAACTTCCCCAATCCCTCCAAGGGGGAGCGGGTATGCCTTGTCCCTTACTTACTAAGGGGACTCAAATTCCCAATTCATCCTTTCCTCCGCGGACTCCTAGAGTTTTACGGCCTCCAGTTGCATAATTTCAACCCTGCCTCCATATTACACATCGCCGGCAATGTTGCCATTTGCGAGTTGTTTTTGGGCTGCGAGGCTCATTTCAAGCTGTGGAAAACGCTATTCTGCCTTGTGCCCCGCACACAGAAGGGGTCACTTTATCAAGTGGGCGGAGCCGAAATATGGCGCATCGCCGAGACCGGATACCCGTCCGGTACTCCAAAGAAGACATCCGAAGACTGGCCTTCGGAGTGGTTTTACATGGAGGACGTCCCTCTTCCAGACCCTGTTCGGCGGGGTCTTCCTGAGTTCGACAATGCCCTGATACGTCTCCAACGTATCTATAATTTTTGATTGCTCCATGCTATATTATCTACTGTTTTGGACATTATTGGGCTTTATTATCCACTTTTATATTATTTTTGGGACTAACCTATTAACCGGAGGCCCAACCCAGAATTGTTGTTTTTTTGCCTGTTTTAGGGTTTCGAAGAAAAGGAACATCAAACGGAGTCCAAACGGAATGAAACCTTCGGGATGTGATTTTCTCATCGAATACAACTCAGGAGACTTGGACCCCACGTCAAGACACGTAATAGGAGGCCACGAGGTAGGGGGCGCGCCTACCCCCCCAGGCACGCCCTCCACCCTCGTGGGCCCCCTGTTGCTCCACCGACGTACTTCTTCCTCCTACATATACCCACGTACCCCAAACGATCAGAAACGGAGCCAAAACCTTAATTCCACCGTCGTAACTTTCTGTATCCACGAGATCCCATCTTGGGGCCTGTTCCGGAGCTCCACCGGAGGGGGCATCGATCACGGAGGGCTTCTTCATCAACACCATAGCCCCTCCGATGAAGTGTGAGTAGTTTACCTCAGACCTACGGGTCCATAGTTTATAGCTAGATGGCTTCTTCTCTCTTTTTGGATCTCAATACAATGTTCTCCCCCTCTCTTGTGGAGATCTATTCGATGTAATCTTCTTTTTGTGGTGTGTTTGTTGAGACCGATGAATTGTGGGTTTATGATCAAGTCTATCTATGAATAATATTTGAATCTTCTCTGAATTCTTTTATGTATGATTGGTTATCTTTGCAAGTCTCTTCGAATTATCAGTTTGGTTTGGCCTACTAGATTGATCTTTCTTGCAATGGGAGAAGTGCTTAGCTTTGGGTTCAATCTTGCGGTGTCCTTTCCCGGTGACAGTCAGGGCAGCAAGGCATGTATTGTATTGTTGCCATCGAGGATAAAAGGATGGGGTTTTCTTCATATTGCATGAGTCTATCCCTCTACATCATGTCATCTTGCTTAAGGCGTTACTCTGCTTTTAACTTAATACTCTAGATGCATGCTGGATAGCGGTCGATGAGTGGAGTAATAGTAGTAGATGCAGGCAGGAGTCGGTCTACTTGTCTCGAATGTGATGCCTATATACATGATCATACCTAGATATTCTCATAACTATGCTCAATTCTGTCAATTGCTCAACAGTAATTTCTTCACCCACCGTAGAATACTTATGCTCTCGAGAGAAGCCACTAGTGAAACCTATGGCCCCCGGGTCTATCTTTATCATATCAATCTCCTACTACTTAGTTAATTACTTTGCTATTTACTTTGACTTTATTTTACTTTGCATCTTTATCATAAAAATACCAAAAATATTATCTTATCATATCTACCAGATCTCACTCTCGTAAGTGGCCCTATACGGATTGATAACCCCTATTTGCATTGGTTGTGAGGATTTATTTGTTTTGTGCAGGTGTGAGGGACTCGCGCGTAGGCTCCTACTGGATTGATACCTTGGTTCTCAAAAACTAAGGGAAATACTTGCGCTACTTTGCTGCATCATCCCTTCCTCTTCGGGGAAAACCAACGCAGTGCTAAAAGAGGTAGCAAGAAGGATTTCTGGTGCCGTTGCCGGGGAGGTCTTCGCAAAAGTCAACATACCAAGTACCCATCACATACCCTTATCTCCCGCATTACATTATTTGCCATTTGCCTCTCGTTTTCCTCTCCCCCACTTCACCCTTGTCGTTTTATTTGCCCCCTCTCTCTCTATCCTCCCTCTATTTGCCTCTTTTTGTCCGCTTGCTTTTTGTTTGCTTGTGTGTTAGTTTGCTTACTTGTCGTTATGGCTAGTCCCTTATCTTCTCCGTTGTCTCCTGAGAATGAAATTCTAAATTTTAAGCAAAGGGAGGGTGAAAATCTAAACGATGCTTGGTATAGAATTTGCAATGCTCAAAATAAATGTACTAGGAAGCAATCTACTACCATTCTCCTTGGCAATTTTTATGTAGGCATTACTCCTTGGCACTGTTATGTTCTTGATACTATTACCGAAGGGAACTTTTTGGGTAGCCATACTTTTGATTCATATAATGCTATGTTAGATTTATTTGGCTCACCCCCTCTCTTGGTTAATGGGACTATTTTAACTTTGGAGCATGTAATGCAAAGGCTTGAGATTATTGAAAATATGGTTGCTACCGTAGAGTTAATTGAAAATTTGGATAAAAAGATCCACAGCCGAATCTCTCAATATGGATCTAAAGTAGGAGTTACTTTGAAAGATATTAAAGAGAAGGAACCCATAGTTAATGAGAGAATAAATCACGATTCCGTTAGGATCGATAAACTTGAGAATATTATTACCAACTTGGGAACCGCTTTTTCTTCTGTAAAGAATACTCCGAGTCCCTCCACTAAAGTTGCCAAACTTATGTACGTTCCTAAAAATAAGGGTGAATCATCTAGTAAGGAAAATGCGGATCTCAAATCTATAAGTGTTCATCCCAATCTTTTTGCTATCATTAAGGAACCATTTGTTACAAATGAATTTTTAAATCTTGTGCCTAAAAGCTTAATAATTAATAAAAATAAAGAAATTCCTAAAGATGGTAGATGCCTCATTGAAGAATTGCCTACCAAAGATGGCAATACCTAGATCTATTCTTGCTTGTTATGCCTAGCTAGGGGCGTTAAACGATAGCGCTTGTTGGGAGGCAACCCAATTTTATTTTTATTCCTTGCTTTTTGATCCTGTTTAGTAATAAATAAATTATCTAGCCTCTGTTTTGGTTGTGTTTTTTGTGTTTAATTAGTGTTTGTGCCAAGTAGAACCGTTGGGAAGACTTGGGGAAAGTCTTGTTGAACTTGCTATAAAAAACGGAAACTTTAGCGCTCACGAGAACTGCTGTAATTTTTATTTGGAAAGTTCTATTTAGTTAATTATTTTTCCAGATGATTAATAGATAAATTCCTCACGTCCATCAATTTATTTTAGAATTTTTGGGTTTCCAGATCTTGCGCTATATACAGATTACTACAGACTGTTCTGTTTTTGACAGATTCTGTTTTTCGTGTGTTGTTTGCTTATTTTGATGAATCTATGACTAGTAAAATAGTTTATAAACCATAGAGAAGTTGTAATACAGTAGGTATAACACCCATATAAATAAAGAATGAGTTCATTACAGTACCTTGAAGTGGTCTTTTGTTTTCTTTTGCTAACGGAGCTCACAAGATTTTCTACTTTAAGTTTTGTGTTGTGAAGTTTTCAAGTTTTGGGTAAAGATTTGATGGATTATGGAACAAGGAGTGGCAAGAGCCTAAGCTTGGGGATGCCCATGGAACCCCCAATATAATCTAAGGACACCTAAAAGCCAAAGCTTGGGGATGCCCCGGAAGGCATCCCCTCTTTCGTCTACTTCTATCGGTAACTTTACTTGGAGCTATATTTTTATTCTCCACATGATATGTGTTTTGCTTGGAGCGTATTGTATGATTTGAGTCTTTGCTTGTTAGTTTACCACAATCATCCTTGCTGTACACACCTTTTGAGAGAGCCATACATGATTTGGAATTTGTTAGAATACTCTATGTGCTTCGCTTATATCTTTTGAGTTATATAATTTTGCTCTAGTGCTTCACTTATATCTTTTAGAGCACGGTGGTGGATTTGTTTTATAGAAACTATTGATCTCTCATGCTTCACTTAGATTATTTTGAGAGTCTTAATAGCATGGTAATTTGCTTAAAATCCTAATATGCTTGGTATGCAAGATTAATAATAAAACTTTCTTATGAGTGTGTTGAATACTAAGAGAAGTTTGATGCTTGATGATTGTTTTGAGACATGGAGGTAATAATATCAAAGTCGTGCTAGTTGAGTAGTTGTGAAATTGAGAAATACTTGTGTTGAGGTTTGCAAGTCCCGTAGCATGCATGTATGGTAAACATTATGCAACAAATTTGAAACATGAGGTGTTATTTGATTGTCTTCCTTATGAGTGGCGGTCGGGGACGAGCGATGGTCTTTTCCTACCAATCTATCCCCCTAGGAGCATGCGCGTAGTACCGAGGTTTTTGATTGACTTGTAGATTTTTGCAATAAGTATGTGAGTTCTTTATGACTAATGTTGAGTCCATGTATTATACGCACTCTCACCCTTCCATCTTTGCTAGCCTCTTCGGTACCGTGCATTGCCCTTTCTCACATTGAGAGTTGGTGCAAACTTCACCGGTGCATCCAAACCCCGTGATATGATACGCTCTTTCACACATAAACCTCCTTATATCTTCCTCAAAACAGCCACCATGCCTACCTATTATGGCATTTCCATAGCCATTCCGAGATATATTGCCATGCAACTTTCCATCATTCCGTTCATCATGACACATTCATCATTGTCATATTGCTTAGCATGGTCATGTAGTTGACATAGTATTTGTGGCAAAGCCACCTTTCATAATTCTTTCATACATGTCACTCTTGGTCCATTGCATATCCCGGTACACCGCCGGAGGCATTCATATAGAGTCATCTTTGTTCTAGTATCGAGTTGTAATCACTGAGTTGTAAATAAATAGAAGTGTGATGATCATCATTTTCTAGAGCATTGTCCCAAGTGAGGAATATATTTAAAAAAGTCCATAAAAAAGAGAAGGACCAAAAAAGAGAAAGGCCATAAAAAAGAGAAAAGGCCCCAAAAAATAGAAAAAATGGGAGAAAAAGAGAGAAGGGACAATGTTACTATCCTTTGCCACACTTGTGCTTCAAAGTAGCACCATGATCTTCATAGTAGAGAGTCTCTCATGTTATCACTTTCATATACTAGTGGGAATTTTTCATTATAGAACTTGGCTTGTATATTCCAACAATGGGCCTCCTAAAGTGCCCTAGGTCTTCGTGAGCAAGCAAGTTGGATGCACACCCACTAGTTTCTTTTGTTGAGCTTTCATACATTTATAGCTCTAGTGCATCCGTTGCATGGCAATCCCTACTCCTTGCATTAACATCAATTGGTGGGCATCTCCATAGCCCATTGATTAGCCTCTTTGATGTGAGACTTCCTCCTTTTTTGTCTTCTCCACATAACCCCCCTCATTATATTCTATTCCACCTATAGTGCTATGTCCATGGCTCGCGCTCATATATTGCTTGAAAGTTTATAGGTTTGAGATTACTAAAATATGAAACAATTGCTTGTTTTGTCATCGGGGTTGTGCATGACGATAGCATTCTTGTGTGACGAAAATAAAACAAGACTAAACCATATGATTTTGTAGGGATGAACTTTCTTTGGCCATGTTATTTTGAGAAGACACAATTGCTTAGTTAGTATGCTTGAAGTATTATCATTTTTATGTCAATGTGAACTTTTGTCTTGAATCTTTTGGATCTTAATATTCATACCACAATTAATAAGAATTACATTAAAATTATGCCAAGTAGCACTCCGCATCAAAAATTCTATTTTTATCATTTACCTACTCGAGGACGAGCAAGAATTAAGCTTGGGGATGCTTGATACGTCTCCAACGTATCTATAATTTTTGATTGCTCCATGCTATATTATCTACTGTTTTGGACATTATTGGGCTTTATTATCCACTTCTATATTATTTTTGGGACTAACCTATTAACCGGAGGCCCAACCCAGAATTGTTGTTTTTTTTGCCTGTTTTAGGGTTTCGAAGAAAAGGAATATCAAACGGAGTCCAAACGGAATGAAACCTTCGGGAATGTGATTTTCTCATCGAATACAACTCAGGAGACTTGGACCCTACATCAAGACATGTAATAGGAGGCCACGAGGTAGGGGGCGCGCCTACCCCCCCTCCCCAGGCGCGCCCTCCACCCTCGTGGGCCCCCTGTTGCTCCACCGATGTACTTCTTCCTCCTATATATACCCACGTACCCCAAACGATCAGAAACGGAGCCAAAACCTTAATTCCACCGCCGTAACTTTCTGTATCCACGAGATCCCATCTTGGGGCCTGTTCCGGAGCTCCACCGGAGGGGGCATCAATCACGGAGGGCTTCTTCATCAACACCATAGCCCCTCCGATGAAGTGTGAGTAGTTTACCTCAGACCTACGGGTCCATAGTTTGTAGCTAGATGGCTTCTTCTCTCTTTTTGGATCTCAATACAATGTTCTCCCCCTCTCTTGTGGAGATCTATTCGATGTAATCTTATTTTTGTGGTGTGTTTGTTGAGACCGATGAATTGTGGGTTTATGATCAAGTCTATCTATGAATAATATTTGAATCTTCTCTGAATTCTTTTATGTATGATTGGTTATCTTTGCAAGTCTCTTCGAATTATCAGTTTGGTTTGGCCTACTAGATTGATCTTTCTTGCAATGGGAGAAGTGCTTAGCTTTGGGTTCAATCTTGCGGTGTCCTTTCCCAGTGACAGTCAGGGCAGCAAGGCATGTATTGTATTGTTGCCATCGAGGATAAAAAGATGGGGTTTTCTTCATATTGCATGAGTCTATCCCTCTACATCATGTCATCTTCCTTAAGGCGTTACTCTGCTTTTAACTTAATACTCTAGATGCATGCTGGATAGCGGTCGATGAGTGGAGTAATAGTAGTAGATGCAGGCAGGAGTCGGTCTACTTGTCTCGGACATGATGCCTATATACATGATCATACCTAGATATTCTCATAACTATGCTCAATTCTGTCAATTGCTCAACAGTAATTTGTTCACCCACCATAGAATACTTATGCTCTCGAGAGAAGCCACTAGTGAAACCTATGGCCCCCGGGTCTATCTTTATCATATCAATCTCCTACTACTTAGTTAATTACTTTTGCTATTTACTTTGCCTTTATTTTACTTTGCATATTTATCATAAAAATACCAAAAATATTATCTTATCATATCTATCAGATCTCACTCTCGTAAGTGGCCCTATAGGGATTGACAACCCCTATTTGCGTTGGTTGCGAGGACTTATTTGTTTTGTACAGGTGTGAGGGACTCGCGCATAGCCTCCTACTGGATTGATACCTTGGTTCTCAAAAACTAAGGGAACTACTTACGCTACTTTGCTACATCATCCCTTCCTCTTCGGGGAAAACCAACGCAGTGCTAAAAGAGGTAGCATGCTCCTCTGATGAAATGTCAAATTTGGCACCCACGGAGCCCCCAGGAGGAAGATAACAGACAAGTCCTTTATCTGATGAACCGGATAAAAGCGCTGGCTCAATCAGGGTTGACAATAATCGGGGTTATGTCAATATGCATAATGCGGGGGGTGCAACCACTTCAATATCGAGGGCACCCCCTGTGGTGTTTTAATGGGGAAGACGATGCCACCCGTTGCGGGCGCAAGGGACCGGACTCACCTGCTGCTTTAGCAAAAGTTCTGTCCGAGTTGTTCAAGGGATAGGAAGAGGAGTTCATCCACACTAAACCACGGGACGGATTCTCCATGTAGAACCCTCCAAGCTGGGTGAGTTGTACCCTTTTCACTCTCAACCTTCCCGCACTCTTCATCATAGGTAATTACCTTGCCATTTCACGGCAGGAACCGCGAAAAGCGATAAAGGAGGTCAACAGCCCAGCTCCACAACCCGGGGACCCTGGCCGGGCCCTCGATCCCGGACTTGAAGAGGATCCGGACATATTCATGGAGCTGATAAACATGCAATTCTATCAATTGAGTTGCGATGACACCATGGTGGCCATAACAGCCGACTATCCGAGACTACTCCCTGCGTCGCACGTAAGAAAAACCAAAGTCCCAACTCCCAAAAAAGGATTCCCTTTTATGCACTTCACCTACCGTACACATATGGTGTCTTTACAGGGAAGGCCTTCGGGACGTCGTGCCGAACCTGCAACAACTCGCCAACAAGAGGCACCGAAGCCGGGTAGGAAAAAAGGAAGGCGGTCAGGACGGAGACGCCAGCACTGAGGTATAACACAAAACCTCATTCCGTGGTCGTCATCTTGCTTAAAATATAACGACATCCGTGTTTCCTAGAAAAAACGCCCGCCGAACTATATCCGAAGAGGCTGCCGATCACGCCTCGACCAGTCGGGCTCCAGGGCCGGACATAGAGGCGGAAGCTAACGCAAGGCAGATGCCGGATGTTCCTCCTACAGAGGATGCGGACAGACTATCCGCTACGAATTCCAAAGTGGAGAGCACCATGAATCACTGGCGTCGCTGGGCCATACTCAGTGACGCTTGTTTCTCACCAGAGGCATTTGATGCCTTCAATTCCGGAGACGCGTACATCCGTGCTGCTCAAAATGGTCTAGCCAGAGCCACGGATCAGTATGTAAGGGATATACGGGTAAGTAAATCTGACGATTATATGTATTAGTAGCCCCTGAGACTTGAAACAGTTGACACAACTGATTTAAGGATAATTTATTTGAGTAGGTTCTTACGGAGAAGAATTCCCAATTATCTCAAGAGCTGGAAGAGTGCAAGGCCCAGCTAGAGGCCGTTTTTGCCGTGTTGAGGGAGTCTGAGAAGGGTCCCTCTGGTAACACATGTTTCCCTTGCAAAGAAGACAAGTACCAGGTAGTATGCAGCATGTATGCAAATCTAACAATAGATGTTGCAGGTGACCCTGGAGTGAGTCCGGAGGCCGTAGTGGTGAATGCGGCATGTGCTGATCAACAGCTAAATGCTGGTGAGCACGTGCTTACGCGAGTCAGGCAGGAGAAAAACAATCTCCAAGATGCCAATACCCGGCTGGGCGAGGAACTGAAAGATGTCCGGGCCTAGCTGGCGGACTCCGTAAAGGAGAATAAGCGGCTTCGGTGCGGCATTTTTAGTAAGTGCTTGAACGAACTGTTAAAGGAGTTTGGCGATGAAGCCTACTAACAGAGTTGTGTCTGCAGGTATGCTGATGGGTCGTCCCGCAGAAGAGATGCCTGGGTCTTGGGTGATCTTCTACCAGAGCTCTCACAACTGCACGAGCAAGTTCGGCAGGTGATGCAGGGTATTGCCCAAGCCTTGTGGCCATCCGCATCCCTACCGGGAGGCATGGGAGAGCTTGTAGAGAAGCTCAAGGGAGCACGGCGGCGCTTCCGATTATGGAATATATCAGCTTGCCGACAAGGTGCGAGGGAAGCCTAGGCTATGGTGAAGACGTGATACACCAAAGCAGCTGTTGGGCCTGTGGGGCCTGATGGGAAGGAGATCCCCGTCAGTTTAGTGTATGATGAAGTAGAATTAGCCGCAAAGTATTCACAATAGGATTGTAGGCTAGACAGCCTATTGGATGGTATAGAAGAAGAATTGAATCAGTCTTAATGACTGTGTACTTCAAGTGACATATGTAATGTCCCTAGCCGGATTGTAAATCATTTGTCATGGCGGAACTTTTCGCTTCGACCTCTGGACCCGATAGTCCGGAGTGTATCCGAATACCTGCTCGGTTATATAAAAACCAGGGTATGCATGGAAACCAGGCGTAGGGGTCATAAGTGCTTGAAAAGACAAGTACCCAACTAGCTATGTTATATTACATGGGTAGTAAGGAACATCTTCCAGGGAGAATAGTTCCGTTAAGGGTTCCTTTCCCTGGGTACGCATGCCCTAATGTGCATGTCCGAACTGCGAAAAGGAACGCAGGCTGTAAACATCTGGGGGCATTTTTTCAAATTAAATAAAAGTCATATTTTGTTCGCCGACCGAATATTCCCTTAAGAACGCTAGCTTTCGGCTTCACCCAGTCTGAGGTACACATCCGACTGACCCGGCAGTAACAATCGCAGAGGTGCTCCCCTTATGCGCTAGCCGAATTAACGGGAACGTAGGGCATAAATACAAGAGCCAGGAAACCCAGCTTGGCCAAAACTTAAGTCATAGTGATGCATATAATGGCGAAAAAAGGTACATGCAGAAGAATGACACATGTGCAGGACATAAAGCCCAGAAAATAATTATATTAAGCTTCTGTGTAAGAAGCCCCCAAGTATAATGAGCGCGGCAAGCACGGCGCGATTGTGCAATCAAGACACAAGTTTAGCCTTTTAGGGTCGGGATTAGAAAAAAAAGAGGAAAAGAGGAAAAAACATATATGCAAAAAATTGACGGGGGTGAGGAGACGAACATATAGTCCGGTGCTAGGCGTAGAATCTTCGGAGTCTAGCTGCATTCCATGGGTTTGGCTCGATTTGATTATCCGATGCATCCCGTAGACGGTACGCTCCACCGGTCAGTACCTGGTCAATAATGAAGGGACCCTCCCATTTGGGCTTGAGCTTGTTCTTTTTCTTCTCCGGCAGCCGTAGAACTAGTTCGCCAATGTTGTAGGTTTTGGCCCATACTTCTCTGCTGTGATACCTTCGAGCCTGTTGCTGATAAAATGCGGAACGGGACTTTGCCACGTCGCGCTCCTCCTCCAGGGCGTCCAAACTGTCCTGCCGATCGAGCTCGGCCTCTTTTTCTTCATACATGCGCAATCGAGGTGAGTCATGAATTATGTCGCAAGGCGGAACCGCCTCTGCACCGTACACCATAAAGAACGGTGTGTATCCGGTAGTGCGATTCGGCGTGGTCCGCAGCCCCCATAGTACGGAGTCGAGCTCCTCTACCCAGTGCGTGTTTGATTCCGTTAAGGACCGCACTAGTCTGGGTTTAATGCCGCTCATGATAAGACCACTTGCTCGCTCAACTTGATCGTTAGTTTGCGGGTGATAGACAGAAGCATAGTCGAGCTTGATGCCCATATTGCTGCACCAAAGTTTCACCTCATCGGCTGTAAAATTCGTGTCGTTATCAGTGATGATACTGTGGGGGCGCCATAACGGTGCACAACCCCAGATATGAAGTCTATCACCGGTCCGGATTCAGCCGTTTTGACAGGTTTGGCTTCTATCCATTTGGTGAATTTATCCACCATGACGAGTAAGTATTTTTTCTTATGGGCTTCCCCTTTAAGGGGTCCGACCATGTCAAGCCCCCAGACCGCGAAGGGCCAAGTGATGGGGATTGTTTGGAGGGCGGTGGGCGGCATATGGCTTTGGTTTGCAAAAAGCTGGCAACCGACACAATGTTGGACCAGATGCTGCGCATCTGCCCGAACCATCGGCAAATAAAAACCTGTACGGAAGGCCTTGCCTACAAGGGCCCGGGCTGCGGCGTGGTGGCTGCCAAAATCTTCCGCCCTTCCTCTTCGGAGATGCACCTTTGAAGGACTCCGGTAGTGCTTTTCTTATAAAGCTCTCCCTCGTGGACCTTGTAGGATTTAGATCGCCGCACTATGTAGCGTGCCTCATTTTGGTCTTTGGGTAGTTCCTGCCTAGTTAGGTAGGCCAGGAATGGCTCTATCCAGGGGGCGATGACGGCCATTATTACATGGGCTGAAGGTGTTATTTCAATGGCAGAGCCTCCGATTGTGTGAGAGTGTTCGGTATCCGGTGTTGTGACCTGGTCCGGGCTCTTATTGCCGGTGTCACCTTCCCATACCATGGATGGCTTAAACAGTTTTTCCAAGAAGATGTTAGGTGGGACAGGGTCGCGCTTAGCGCCGAGACAGGCGAGGATATCCGCTGCCTGATTATTTTCCCGGACCACATGGTGGAATTCAAACCCCTCGAACCGAGCTGACATTTTGAGAACGGCGTTGCGATATGCCGCCATTTTCGGATCCTTGGCATCAAAGTCTCCATTTATTTGGGATATTGTGAGGTTTGAATCCCCACGCACCTCCAGGCGTTGAATGCCTATGGAAACTGCCATCCGGAGACCGTGCAATAGGGCCTCGTATTCGGCTGCATTATTGGAGTCTGTGTATAGTATTTGGAGTACGTATTGAACTGTATCTCCGGTGGGGGACGTCAGGACGACGCCAGCCCCCAGACCAGACAGCATTTTAGAGCCGTCGGAGTGCATGATCCAATTGGATTAAGCGCCGTACTCTTTAGGGAGTTCGGCTTCTGTCCATTCGGCGATGAAATCAGCTAGCACTTGCGACTTGATGGCTCACCGTGGTTTGTATGTTATGTCAAACGGGAGGAGCTCAATGGCCCATTTGGCAATCTGGCCCGTGGCATCGCAGTTGTTTATTATGTCGTCGAGTGGTACTTCAGAGGCCACCGTGATTGAACACTCTTGAAAGTAGTGTCGTAATTTCCGGGATGCCATGAATACCGCGTATGCTATCTTTTGGTAATGTGGGTACCGTGATTTGCATGGAGTGAGGACGGTAGATACATAGTATACCAACTTTTGAAGCGGGAATTTATGTCCATCTGTCTCTCGTTCGATGACGAGCACTCCACTTACAACTTGGTGCGTTGCCGCTATATATAATAGCATTGGTTCGCCGACATTTGGCGTGGCCAAGATTGGGTTGGTGGCCAGGATGGCTTTTATGTCTTCCAATCCGGCCGTGGCTGCGTCCGTCCACTCTAGGTGTTCGGTGCGCTGAAGAAGGCGATAAAGGGGGAGTGCCTTTTCTCCTAATCAGGAGATAAAGCGGCTTAAGGCCACCACACATCCAGTTAACTTCTGTATTTGCTTGAGGTCGGTTGGGATAGCCAACTGCGACATGGCTCGGATTTTACCCGGATTTGCTTCAATTCCTCTACTGGAGACGATGAAGCCCAGGAGCTTTCCGGCGGGTACGCCGAAAACGCATTTTTCTGGATTGAGCTTAATGTCGTATGTTCGGAGATTGGTGAACGTGAGCCTCAAGTTGTCTATTAAGGAGTCGACGTGTCTGGTTTTAATGACCACATCGTCTACATATGCCTCCACTGTCTTGCCGATCTGCTTTTCCAGACATGTCTGAATCATGTGTTGATATGTTGCGCCGGTGTTTTTGAGCCCGAAGGGCATTGTGTTAAAACAGAAGGGGCCGTATGGAGTGATAAATGCCGTTGCGGCTTGATCGGACTCCGCCATCTTAATCTGGTGGTAACCGGAGTATGCATCGAGGAAGCACAATGATTCGTGTCCTGCAGTAGTGTCGATGATTTGATCGATGCGAGGGAGGGGGAAGGGATCCTTTGGGCAAGCCTTATTAAGGTCTTTAAAGTCGACACATAGGCGCCAGGATTTTTCCTTCTTTAGTACCATCACCAGGTTTGCTAGCCAGTCTGGATGTTTTATTTCTCTAATGAATCCGGCCTCCAATAGCTTGGCTAGCTCCTCTCCCATGGCTTGATGCTTAGGTTCAGAGAAACGCCGAAGAGTCTGCTTGACCGGCTTGAATCCTTTTAGAACATTAAGGCTATGCTCAGCCAATCTGCATGGGATTCCTGGCATGTCTGAAGGATGCCAGGCGAATATGTCCCAATTCTCGCGCAGAAACTCTCGTAGTGCGACGTCTACAGCGGGGTTTAACTATGCCCCGATGGATGTTGTTTTTGTGTGATCCGTTGGATGGACTTGGAATTTGACTATTTTGTCCGCTGGTTTAAAGGAGGTGGACTTGGATCTTTTGTCTAGTATCACGTCGTCCCTGTCCACTGTGGAGTGCAGCGCGGTTAACTCCTCCGCCACAAGGGCTTCGGATAATGCCTCGAGGGCCAGTGCGGCTGTTTTGTTCTCGGCGCGGAGTGCTACGTCTGGATCACTAGCTAGAGTGATGATTCCACTGGGTCCGGGCATTTTGAGCTTCATGTACCCGTAATGGGGTATGGCTCAGAAAATCGTGAATGCCTCCCGCCCTCGAAGGGCGTGGTATCCGCTACTGAACGGGGCCACTTGGAATGTGATTTCTTCGGACCTATAGTTCTCCGGAGTGCCGAATACCACATCTAGTGTGATTTTCACAGCGCAACGTGCCTCCCGACTAGGGATAATTCCTCGGAAGGTCATGCTGCTTTGCTCTATACGGTTGCTGTCTATTCCCATTTTTGGAAGGGTCCCCTCGTAAATGAGGTTTAATCCGCTGCCGCCATCCATGAGCACTTTAGTGAGCCGAAAGTCGTCCACAATTGGACTGAGGACCAAAGCAGCTGGTGCTCGGGTTGTTCGGAATTGAGGTTCGTCACTGGCATTGAAGGTTATAGTCGTGTCGCTCCATGGATTTGTTGCTGCTATGTGGTAGACTTCGGCGAGGCTGCGGAGTACTCGCTTACGCCTATTATTTGAGGCGAAGGCCTCGAAGACTGTCAGTACTGTATTGTGACCCCCGAGGAGGTGTTCTGGGGTGTTTTGGATGAGGAGATCCTCAACGCTTTTGGCCACCTGCCGGAGTACCCAACATGCTCTAAGGCTATGTGTTGGTATGATATCCGCTGTACTATGAATTTTGCAGGGCCCGTTAAGCCATCACTCCAATATGGTTCCATGCCATGTAGTGGGATTTTGTTTCTTTATAATTGAGTCGGGCGGCTTATGAGAGTGCACCCTTTTAGTTTGGACTGCGGGTTTTGACAAGGCCGGATTATCCCAGAATTGTGTTTGGGTTTTCCAGGCGCTTTCCATCACACAGTATTTCCGTACTATGGCCGCCAAGTCGGCGAAGTGTGTAATGTCGCGGCGACTTATGGCGTTGAGGATCCCCTTGTCCGTGCAATTGTTACAAAATAACGAAATTGCGTCTTCCTCACGACAGTCCTTGACCTTGTTCATTACAAGGAGGAATCTGGCCCAATAGTGATGTACTGTTTCTTGGGGCGCTTGCCTAATGTGGGAAAGATCGTTTGTATCTGGGTGGGTGGGTGGATTTAAGTCCAGACCTTGACCCAATCTGAGATCCCGGGGCTGGGGAGTTTCCGATCTTGGGAGTTCAGACTCCGGGATGTTGCTCTGTGGGTTCGGTATGCGACCTAGTTCCAGGTTTAGGGTTAGGGAGATGTCCTCCCATGAGCGAGTATCCAGCTCGGAGAGCTCGGGAATCTGGACATAGTTCGTCCTCAGGATAGAGGGAGAAACGCTGCATTGTTCCTCCACCACCACTATTTGATGGGTGACCAGCGGAGAGTTAATCTCCCTTTGGTCGGGTTTAAGCCCGATCCGATTGTAGCCCGTAGCGACTCCCAGAGCGGCGATGTGATCCAAGAGCCCGTTCAAAGGGGAGAGCTCCATTGGATCCATCTGCTCGGCGAATTTTGGGCCGATGTGGAGGCTATTTTCGATGACCCGAGAAGTCATCGTTGGTGCAGCGGCCGGGCGGGCGATCATGACGAAGCCGCCTAGTCGAAGAGTTTGGCCTATAGCCAGGGCTCCCCCTGAAGTGATGTTGTTTTTGACAACGGGACGAGCCATCCCCCTCTACGATGACGACACAGTGGAACTCTCAATGAAAGCACCAATGTTGGAGTCAAAACCGGCGGATCTCGGGTAGGGGGTCCCGAACTGTGCGTCTAAGGTGGATGGTAACAGGAGGCAGGGGACATGATGTTTACCCAGGTTCGGGCCCTCTTGATGGAGGTAATACCCTACGTCCTGCTTGATTGTTCTTGATGATATGAGTATTACAAAGTTGATCTACCATGAGATCGTAGAGGCTAAAACCCTAGAAGCTAGCCTATGGTATGATTGTATGTTGTCCTACGGACTAAACCCTCCGGTTTATATAGACACCGGAGGGGGCTAGGGTTACACAAGGTCGGTTAGAAGGGAGGAGATATACATATCTGTATTGCCTAGCTTGCCTTCCATGCCAAGTAGAGTCCCATCCGGACACGGGACGAAGTCTTCAATCTTGTATCTTCATAGTCCAACAGTCCGGCCAAAGGATATAATCCGGCTGTCCGGAGACCCCCTAATCCAGGACTCCCTCATCCAAGCTATTATATTATCTGTTTTGGATGTTTAACGGGCTTTAATATAACTTTATATATTATTTTTGGGACTAACCTACTAACCAAAGGCCTAGTGCAAATTGCTGTTTTTTTGCCTATTTCAGTGTTTCGTAGAAAAGGAATACCAAACGGAATGAAACCTTCGGGAGAGTTATTTTTGGAACAAACGTGATCCAGGAGACTTTGGGTGGACGTCAAGAAAGAAGCGAGGAGGCCACACAAGGCAGGAGGGCACGCCCCAGGGGGGTGGGCGCGCCCCCACCCTCGTGGGCCCCTCGCAGCTTCACTGACCTACTTCTTCCTCCTATATATACCCATATACCCCGAAAACATCCAAGAGCACCACGAAACCCTATTTTCACCACCGCAACCTTCTGTACCCGTGAGATCCCATCTTGGGCCCTTTTCCGGCGCTCCGTCGGAGGGGGAATCGATCACGGAGGGCTTCTACATCAACACCATAGCCTCTCCGATGATGTGTGAGTAGTTTACCACAGACCTTCGGGTCCATAGTTATTAGCTAGATGGCTTCTTCTCTCTCCTTGGATCTCAATACAAAGTTCTCGATTCTCTTGGAGATCTGTTTGATGTAATTCTTTTTGTGGTGTGTTTGTCGAGATCCGATGAATTGTGGGTTTATGATCAAGATTATCTATGAACAATATTTGATTCTTCTCTGAATTCTTTTATGCATGGTTTAATATCTTTGCAAGTCTCTTTGAATTATCAGTTTGGTTTGTCCTACTAGATTGATCTTTCTTGCAATGGGAGAAGTGCTTAGCTTTGGGTTCAATCTTGCGGTGTCCTTTCCCGGTGACAGCAGGGGCAGCAAGGCACGTATTGTATTGTTGCCATCGAGGATAAAAAGATGGGGTTTATATCATATTGCTTGAGTTTATCCCTCTACATCATGTCATCTTGCCTAATGCGTTACTCTGTTCTTATGAACTTTATACTTTAGATGCATGCTGGATAGCGGTCGATGTGTGGAGTAAGAGTAGTAGATGCAGAATCGTTTTGGTCTACTTGTCTCGGATGTGATGCCTATATACATGATCATGCCTAGATATTATCATAAATATGCGCTTTTCTATCAATTGCTCGACAGTAATTTGTTCACCCACCATAGAATTTGCTATCTTGAGAGAAGCCTCTAGTGAAACCTATGGCCCCCGAGTCTATCTTCCATCATATTATTTTCATATCAACTTGCTATTTCTATCATAGTTTATTTTGCTATCTTTATTTTCCAATCTATACCATAAAAAATACCAAAAATATTTATCTTATTATCTCTATCAGATCTCACTTCCGCAAATGACCGTGAAGGGATTGGCAACCCCTTTATCGCGTTGGTTACGAGGTTCTTGTTTGTTTGTGCAGGTATTAGGCGACTTGCGTGTTACCTCCTACTGGATTGATACCTTGGTTCTCAAAAACTAAGGGAATTACTTACGCTACTTTGCTGCATCACCCTTTCCTCTTCAAGGGAAAACCAACGCATGCTCAAGAGGTAGCATGCTTTTATAAAGTTATAAAACAAAAAATATAGAGGGGAATCTAAAAACTTTTTCAAAAAGAAAAGTGATTGGAAGGTTATGGCATTGGAGAAGTGAGGGTCGACCTTGAACACTTGTGTTCATGCTCATGGAAACAATATAGATTTTTTCATGGAAGATTCTCACAAAAATAATTACCCCCTGTACAAATTCATTGTATTATAAAAATAATGTGCCAAGATTTGCCTTTACGATGTTGAATTGCTTGTTTGGTATGTGAAGTGCAAAAACAGAAACTTTGGTTGTAGGCGTGAATTTACAATTTTTTTTCTGGAATGTCAAAAGTTTCTGAAATTTTTACACGGTACTTCTATGCAAATTGTTTATTTTGTCCTAATTTTTCAGAATTATTTGAGTTACAGTAGTATATGCACCATCTGGATCTTTACAGATTGTCTTGTTTTCATAGATTGTTGTTATGGTTTTGTTATTTGCTGATGTTTGAAATCTCGTTGAGCCCCATTGACTTGGGAGCCATAGAATTGTAATAGAATAAATTGGGTAATGTTTGATTGTAATTATACAATAATTTTATAGCAAGACATGATGGGATTTGATGTTATATGTACTAACCCCTCTAATAAAAAGTTCGGTTGAGTTTTGTGCGGATGAAGTTGCTACCTCTTGAGCATGTGTTGGTTTTCCCTTGAAGACGAAAGGGTGATGCAGCAAAGCAGCATAAGTATTTCCCTCAGTTTTTTAGAACCAAGGCATCAATCCAGTAGGAGACCACGCGCGAGTCACCTCGTACCTACACAAACAAATAAGTACCTCGCAACCAACGCGATAAAAGGGTTGTCAATCCCTTCTCGGCCACTTGCAAGAGTGAGATCTGATAGAGATAATATTAATAATATAAATATTTTTGGTATTTTTATGATATAGATTGAAAGTAAATATTGCAAAATAAAATAGATTGGAAACTTGTATGATGGAGAATAGACCTGGGGGCCATAGGTTTCACCAGTGGTTTCTCTCAAGATAGCATAAGTATTACGGTGGGTGAACAAATTACTGTTGAGTAATTGATAGAAAAGCGAATAATTATGAGAATATCTAGGTATGATCATGTATATAGGCATCACGTCTGTGACAAGTAGACCGACTCCTGCCTACATCTACTACTATTACTCCACACATCGACCGCTATCCAGCATGCATCTAGAGTATTAAGTTCATAACAACAGAGTAACACTTTAAGAAAGATGACATGATGTAGAGGGATAAACTCATGCAATATGATATAAACCCCATCTTTTTATCATCGATGTCAACAATACAATACGTGTCGTTTCCCTTTCTGTCACTGGGATCGAGCACCGCAAGATTGAACCCAAAGCTAAGCACTTCTCCCATTGCAAGAAAGATCAATCTAGTAGGCCAAACCAAACTGATAATTCGAAGAGACTTTCAAAGATAACCAAACATACATAAAAGAATTGAGAAGATTCAAATATTGCTCATAGATAATCTTGATCATAAATCCACAATTCATCAGATCTCGACAAACACACCGCAAAATAAGATTACATCGAATAGATCTCCAAGAGAATCAAGGAGAACTTTGTATTGAGATCCAAAAAGAGAGAAGAAGCCATCTAGCTAATAACTATGGACCCGAAGGTCTTAGGTAAACTACTCACACATCATCGGAGGGGCTATGGTGTTGATGTAGAAGCCCTCCATGATCAATGCCCCCTCCGGCGGAGCGCCGGAAAAGGCCCCAAGATGGGATCTCACGGGTACAGAAGGTTGCGGCGGTGGGATTAGGTTGTCGAGGTGCTCTCTGATGTTTTCAGGGTACGTAGGTATATATAGGAGGAAGAAGTAGGTCCATGGAGCCATGAGGGGCCCACGAGAGTGGAGGGCGCATCCCCTGCCTCGTGGGCTCCCCATTGATTGCTTGGCGTCCACTCCAAGTCCTCTGGATCATGTTTGTTCCAAAAATCACGCGCCCGAGGGTTTCATTCCGTTTGGACTCCGTTTGATATTCTTTTTTTGCGAAACACTGAAATAGGGAAAAGAACATCAATTTGGGTTGGGCCTCCGGTTAATAGGTTAGACCCAAAAATAATATAAAAGTGTATAGATAAGCCCATTAAACATCCAAAACAGAATATATAATAGCATGGAACAATCAAAAATTATAGATACGTTGGAGGCGTATCAAGCATCCCCAAGCTTAATTCATGCTCGTCCTCGAGTAGGTAAATGATAAAAACAGAATTTTTGATGTGAATGTTTCCTAACATATTTTTCAATGTAATTTTTGTTTATTGTGGCATGAATGTTCAGATCCGAAAGATTCAAGATAAAAGTTTAATATTGACATAAAAATAATAATACTTCAAGCATACTAACTAAGCAATCATGTCTTCTCAAAATAACATGGCCAAAGAAAGTTATCCCTACAAAATCATATAGTCTGGCTATGCTCCATCTTCATCACACAAAATATTAAATCATGCACAACCCTGATGACAAGCCAAGCAATTGTTTCATACTTTTTATGTTCTCAAACTTTTCCAGCTTTCACGCAATACATGAGCGTGAGCCATGGACATAACACTATAGGTGGAATAGAATGGTGGTTGTGGAGAAGACAAAAAGGAGAAGATAGTCTCACATCAACTAGGCGTATCAACGGGCTATGGAGATGCCCATCAATAGATATCAATGTGAGTGAGTAGGGATTGCCATGCAACGGATGCACTAGAGCTATAAGTGTATGAAAGCTCAACAAAAGAAACTAAGTGGGTGTGCATCCAACTTGCTTGCTCACGAAGACCTAGGGAAATTTGAGGAAGCCCATCATTGGAATATACAAGCCAAGTTCTATAATGTAAAATTCCCACTAGTTTATGGAAGTGACAACATAGGAGACTCTCTATCATGAAGATCATGGTGCTACTTTGAAGCACAAGTGTGGAAAAAGGATAGTAACATTGCCCCTTCTCTCTTTTTCTCTCATTTATTTATTTGGGCATTCTTTCTTTTTTTATTTTGGCCTCTTTTCTCTTTTTTTCGTCCGGATTCTCATCCCGACTTGTGGGGGAATCATAGTCTCCATCATCCTTTCCTCACTGGGACAATGCTCTAATAATGATGATCATCACACTTCTTTTTACTTACAACTCAAGAATTACAACTCAATACTTAGAACAAAATATGACTCTATGTGAATGCCTCCGACGGTGTACCGGGATATGCAATGAATCAAGAGTGACATGTATGAAAAATATATGAAAGGTGGCTTTGCCACAAATACAATGTCAACTACATGATCATGCATGGCAATATGACAATGATGAAGCGTGTCATAACAAACGGAATGGTGGAAAGTTGCATGGCAATATATCTCGGAATGGCTATGGAAATGCCATAATAGGTAGGTATGGTGGCTGTTTTGAGGAAGGTATATGGTGGGTGTATGATACCGGCGAAAAGTGCGTGGTAATAGAGAGGCTAGAAAATGTGGAAGGGTGAGGGTGCGTATAATCCATGGACTCAACATTAGTCATAAAGAACTCACATACTTATTGCAAAAATCTATTAGTTATCGAAACAAAGTACTGCGCGCATGCTCCTAGGGCGGTAGATTGGTAGGAAAATACCATCGCTCGTCCCCGACCGCCACTCATAAGGAAGGCAATCAATAAATAAATCATGCTCTGACTTCATCACATAACGGTTCACCATACGTGCATGCTACGGGAATCACAAACTTCAACACAAGTATTTCTCAAATTCACAACTACTCGACTAGCATGACTCTAATATCACCATCTCCATATCTCAAAAGAATTATCAAATAACAAACTTCTCATAGTATTCAATGCACTTATATGAAAGTTTTTATTATTCCTAAAAGAAAATTACCATGCTGTTGTAAAGGACTCTCAAAATAATATAAGTGAAGCATGAGAGATCAATTATTTCTATAAAATAAAACCACCACCGTGCTCTAAAAGATATAAGTGAAGTACTAGAGCAAAAACTATATAGCTCAAAAGATATAAGTGAAGCACATAGAGTATTCTAATAAATTCTGATTCATGTGTGTCTCTCTCAAAAGGTGTGTACAGCAAGGATGATTGCGGTAAACTAAAAAGCAAAGACTCAAATCATACAAGACGCTCCAAGCAAAACACATATCATGTGGTGAATAAAAATATAGCTCCAAGTAAAGTTACCGATGAACGAAGACAAAAGAGGGGATGCCTTCTGGGGCATCCCCACGCTTAGGCTTTTTGGTGTCCTTGGATTTTACCTTGGGGTGCCTTGGGCATCCCCAAGCTTAGGCTCTTGCCACTCCTTGTTCCATAATCCATCAAATCTTTACCCAAAACTTGAAAACTTCACAACACAAAACTTAAAAAGAAAATCTCGTGAGCTCCATTAGCGAAAGAAAACAAAACACCACTTCAAGGTACTGTAATGAACTCATTCTTTATTTATATTGGTGTTAAACCAACTGTATTCCAACTTTTTTCTATGGTTTGTAAACTCCATTACTAGCCATAGATTCATCGAAATAAGCAAACAACACACGAAAAACAGAATCTGTCAAAAACAGAACAGTCTGTAGTAATCTGTAACTAACGCAAACTTCTGGATTCCCAAAAATTCTAAAATAAATTGCTAAACGTGAGGAATTTATCTATTAATCATCTGCAAAAATAATTAACTAAATAGAACTCTCCAATAAAAAATGTCAGCAATTCTCGTGAGCGCTAAAGTTTTTGTTTTTCACAGCAAGATCACAAAGACTTTCCCCAAGTCTTCCCAACGGTTCTACTTGGCACAAACACTAATTAAACACAAAAAACACAACCAAAACAGATCCTAGATAAATTATTTATTGAATAACATCAAGGAAAAATAGTGGGTTGTCTCCCAACAAGCGCTTTTCTTTAAAGCCTTTTAGCTAGGCAAAAGATTTCAACGATGCTCACATAAAAGACAAGAATTGAAGCACAAAGAGAGCATCATAAAACACATGACAAACACATCTAAGTCTAACATACTTCCTATGCATAGGCATCTTATAGGCAAACAAATTATCACGGTAAGCAAAAACTAGCATATGCAAGGAAGCGGAAAGAATCTATAGCAATCTCAACATAACGAGAGGTAATTTAGTAACATGAAAATTTCTACCACCATATTTTCCTCTCTCATAATAATTACATGTAGGATCATAAGAAAATTCAACAAAATAGCTATCACATAAAATATTTTCAATACGATTCACATGCATGCAAAGTTGACACTCTTCCAAAATAGTGGGATTAACATTAACTAAAGTCATGACCTCTCCAAACCCACTTTTATCAAAAATATCATAAGATTGAACATTCTCTAAATATGTGGGATCCAAAGTTGACACTCTTCCAAACCGACTTTCAATAATATTGCAAACACTATTATCAATCTCATATTCATCATGGGGCTTAAATAAATTTTCAAGATCATAAGAAGAACCACCCCAATCATGATCATTGCAACAAGTAGTAGACATAGCAAAACTAGCATCCCCAAGCTTAGGGTTTTGCATATTATAAGCACAATTGACATTAATAGAATTTATAATATCATCATTGCAATCATGATTTCTATTCAAAGATCCATCGTGAATTACTCCATAAAGTACTTCATCACAATTTTCAGATTCATGAATTTCAAGCAAAACTTCATAAAGATAATCTAGTGCACAGAACTCACTAGCAATTGGTTCATCATAATTGGTTCTCTTAAAAAGATTAGCAAGCGGATGAGGATCCATAGATCTTAGGTTCTCTGTTTAGCAATAAATAAACAACTATTCCAACCAAATGATCAAACGAGCCAAGTAGGACATCAAAACAAATGGAAAGACGAACAGAAGAAGAGTGAATAAAACGGCAAGGGTGAAGTGGGGGAGAGGAAAACGAGAGGCAAATGGAAAATAATGTAATGCGAAGGGTAAGAGTTGCGATGGGTACTTGGTATGTCTTGACTTGGCGTAGATCTCCCCGGCAACGGCGCTAGAAATCCTTCTTGCTACCTCTTGAGCATGCGTTGCTTCTCCCTTGAAGAGGAAAGGGTGATGCAGCAAACCAGCATAAGTATTTCCCTCAGTTTTTGAGAACCAAGGTATCAATCCAGTAGGAGACCACGCCCGAGTCACCTCGTACCTACACAAACAAACAAGAACCTCGCAACCAATGTGATAAAGGGGTTGTCAATCCCTTCTCGGCCACTTGCAAGAGTAAGATAAATATTTTTCGTATTTTTATGATATAGATTGAAAGTAAAGATTGCAAAAAATATAGATTGGAAACTTGTATGATGGAGAATAGACCCAGGGGCCATAGGTTTCACTAGTGGCTTCTCTCAAGACAGCATAAGTATTACGGTGGGTGAACAAATTATTGTCGAGCAATTTATAGAAAAGCGAATAATTATGAGAATATCTAGGTATGATCATGTATATAGGCATCACGTCTGTGACAAGTAGACCGACCCCTGCCTGCATCTACTACTATTACTCCACACATCGACCGCTATCCAGCATGCATCTAGAGTATTAAGTTCATAAGAACAGAGTAACGCTTTAAGCAAGATGACATGATGTAGAGGGATAAACTCATGCAATATGATATAAACCCCATCTTTTTATCCTCGATGGCAACAATACAATACGTGTCGTTTCCCTTTATGTCACTAGGATCGAGCACCGCAAGATTGAATCCAAAGCTAAGCACTTCTCCCATTGCAAGAAAGATCAATCTAGTAGGCCAAACCAAACTGACAATTCGAAGAGACTTGCAAAGATAACCAATCATACATAAAAGAATTCAGAGAAGATTCAAATATTGTTCATAGATAATCTTGATCATAAACCCACAATTCATCGGATCTCGACAAACACACCACAAAAGAAGATTACATCGAATAGATCTCCAAGAGAATCGAGGAGAACTTTGTATTGAGATCCAAAGAGAGAGAAGAAGCCATCTAGCTAATAACTATGGACCCAAAGGTCTGAGGTAAACTACTCACACATCATTGGAGGGGCTATGGTGTTGATGTAGAAGCCCTCCATGATCAATGCCCCCTCCGGCGGAGCGCCGGAAAAGGCCCCAAGATGGGATCTCATGGGTACAGAAGGTTGCAGCAGTGGAATTAGGTTTTCGTGGTGCTCTCTGATGTTTTCAGGGTACGTAGGTATATATAGGAGGAAGAAGTAGGTCAGTGGAGCCACGAGGGTGG
>NC_041382.1:607072856-607092511 GCF_002162155.2 Triticum dicoccoides | reverse complement strand
GGCCTCCTTGTTGATTGCTTGACGTCCACTCCAAGTGCTCTTGATCACGTTTGTTCCAAAAATCACGCTCCAGAAGGCTTCATTCCGTTTGGACTCCGTTTGATATTCTTTTTCTGCGAAACACTGAAATAGGCAAAAAACAGCAATTTGGGCTGGGCCTCCGATTAATAGGTTAGTCCCAAAAATAATATAAAAGTGTATAAATAAGCCCATTAAACGTCCAAAACAGAATATATAATAGCATGGAACAATAAAAAATTATAGATACGTTGGAGACGTATCAGAAGTGCTTGAAGATCGAGGAGGTATCTGTATGAGGAGAATGAGGAGAGGCAAGAGATCGAGCTTGGGGATTCCCAAGGAACCCTAGGTAAATATTCAAGGAGACTCAAGCGTCTAAGCTTGGGGATGCCCGGAAGGTGTCCCATCTTTATTCAACAATTATCGATATGTCTCGGTTTTTATTTTGTTCACATGTTATGAGTAAATTCTTGGAGTGTCATGTACTTCTTATTTTTCTTCTAATAATGTACCATGCTGGTATGAGATAGTCCTTGGTTGATGTATATAATGTTGTTTGCACTTCACTTATATCTTTTGAGTATGGCTTTATAGAATGCTTCATGTGCTTCACTTATATCATTTGAAGTTTGGATGTCTGTTTCTCTACTTATAGAAAAACCGTTATTTGTAGAATGCTCTTTAGCCTCACTTATATTTGTTAGAGCATGGACACGTTCTTTGTAGAAAGAATTAAACTCTCGTGCTTTACTTATATCTATTTAGAGAGTCAACAGGAATTGGTCATTCACATGGTTAGTCATAAAATCCTACATAAAACTTGTAGATCACTGAATATGATATGTTTGATTCCTTGCAATAGTTTTGCGATATAAGGATGGTAATATGTGTGAGGTACTAGTGAATGATTTTGGTTTAGTAAGAATATTGGTGTTAAGGTTTGTGATTCCCGAAGAATGCACGTATAGTCTCTCGTTATGCTAAGAAGTTGGAGCATGATTTATTATTGATTATCTTCTTTATGAGTGGCGGTTGGGGACGAGCAATGGTATTTTCCTACCAATATATGCCCCTAGGGGCATGCGTAATAGTACTTTGCTTCGAGGGCTAATAAACTCTCACAATAAGTATGTGAGTTCTTTATGACTAATGTGAGTCCATGGATTAAACGCACTCTTACCTTTCCGCAGTTTGCTAGCCTCTTCGGTACCTTGCATTGCCATTTCTCACCTCGAGAGTTGGTGGAAACTTCACCGGTGTATCCAAACCCCGTGATATTATACGCTCTATCACACATAAGCCTCCTTATATCTTCCTCAAAACAGCCATCATAACTACCTATTATGGCATTTCCATAGCCCTTCTGAGATATATTGCCATGCAACTTCCATCATCATCATATACATGACTTGAGCATTCATTATTATATTGCTTTACATGATCGTAAGATAGTTAGCATGACATTTTCAATGATTGTCCGTTTTTTATATCTTTGCCATGCTAGATCATTACACATCCTAGTACACCGCCAAAGGCATTCATATAGAGTCATATTTTGTTCTGCTATCGAGTTGTAATTTTGAGTTGTGAGTAAATAGAAGTGTGATAATCATCATATTCATTATTAGAGCATTATTCTAGTGACGAAAGGATGATGGAGACCATGATTCCCCCAAAGTCGGGATGAGACTCCGGACAAAAAGAAAAAAAAGGCAAAAAGAGCCCAACAAAAAAAGAAAACAAAAAGAGAAAACAAAAAAATGAGAGAAAAGGAGAGAAGGGGCAATGTTACTATCCTTTTACCGCACTTGTGCTTCAGAATAAACCATGTTTTTTGTATAGTGAGTCTCCTATGTTGTCACTTTCATATACTAGTGGCAATTTTTCATTATAGAACTTGGCTTGTATATTTCAATGATAGGCTTCCTCAAATGAACGAGGTCTTGAGTAAGCAAGTTGAATGCACACCCACTTAGTTTTCATACTGAGCCTTCATACACTTATAACTCTAGGTGCATCTGTTGCATGGCAATCTCTACTCCTCACATTGACATCAATTGATGGGCATCTCCATAGCCCATTAATTAGCTGCGTCGATGTGAGACTTTGTTCCTTTTTTGTCTTCTCTACATTAATCTTTACCACCGTATTATGTTCCACCCATAGTACTATATCCATGGCTTGCGCTCATGTATTGCATGGGGGTTGAAAAGGCTAAAGCGTGTTAAAAAATATGAACCAATTGCTCAGCTTGTCATCGGGGTTGTGCATGATAAATACTTTATACTAAGAAGATGGAGCATGGCAAGGCTATATGATTTTGTAGGGATAACGTTCTTTAGCATTGATATTTTGAAAGACATGATTGTTTGTTGGGATGCCTGAGTATTGATGTCTTTATGGAAAATTATAGACTATTGCTTTGAATCACTCGTGTCTTAATATTCATGCCATGATTAGATTATATGATCAAGATTATGCTAGGTAGCATTCCACATAAAAATATATTTTTATCATTTACCTACTCGAGAACGAGTTGCATGTTTGTTGGGACTAACTTATTGATCCAATGCCCACTGTTAGTTTATGTTTGTTGCATGTTTTTTGTTTCGTAGAATATCCATATCAAACAAAGTACAAACACAGTAAAAATTTATGGAGATTTATTTAGGAATATATGTTTTTTGGAAGAAGAATCAATGCAAGATGGTGTCCGAGGTGGCCACGAGGCACCAGGGCGCAACCAGGGGGTGGTCGCGCCATGGTGGCTGGTGAGCACCTGTAAGTCGGTTAACCCCCTTCTTTCCCCGCAAGAAAGATAATTTATGGATAAAAATCCCCTTAAAATTTTAGATCAATCGGAGTTACGGGTCACCGGGAATTTAAGAAACGGTGAAGGGCTAGAAAACAGAAATGCAAAACAGAAGAGAACAGAGAGAGATCCAATCTCGAAGGGGTCCTGCCCCTCCGCCGCCATGGCGGCCATGGACCAGAGGGGGAGGTCTCTCCCATCTAGGGGAGGCCAAGGAAGAATAAGAAGAAGGGGCTCTCTCTCCCTCTCTCTCCCGGTGACGCTGGAACGCTGCTGAGGCAGTCATCATGACATCGATCTACACCAACAACTTTGCCGCCGTCAACACCAACTCTCTCCCCCTCTACGCAGCGGTGCAACACCTCTTCTCCCTGCTGTAATCCCTACTTAAACATAGTGCTCAATGCTATATATTATTTCCCAATGATGCATGGTCATCCTATTATGTTTGAGTAGATTCTTTTTGTCCTATAGGTTGATTGATGATCGTGATTGGTTTGAGTTGTATGTTTTATTTTGGTGCTGTCCTATGGTACCCTCCATGTCACGCAAGCGTGAGGGATTCCGACTGTAGGGTGTTGCAATACGTTCATGATTCTCTTATAGTGGGTGACAAGAGTGACATAAGCTTATACCCGAGTACGGGGGTTGTTGCGATGAGATTAAAGAGGACTTGATACTTAATGCTATGGTTGGGTTTTACCTTAATGATCGTTGGCAGTTGTGGATGCTTGCTAGAGTTTCAATCATAAGTGCATATGATCCAAGTACGGAAAGTATGTTAGCTCATGCCTTTCTCTTACATAAAATTGCAATAATGATTACCGGTCTCGTTATCGATTGCCTATGGACAAATTATTCTCCTGTGTCACAAAAATCTTTCTACTAAACAACTAACTTATATTATCTTGCAAATTACTCATAGTTTTATTCTCACTAAGTAAACCTAGTTTTATTCTTGCAAACTTATCCCTACACATACAAAGTAGTTTTATATTTGTTCTAGGTAAAGCGAACGTTAAGTGTGTATAGAGTTGTATCGGTGGTCGATAAAACTTGAAGGGAATATTAATTATAGCTTTAACTACTCGTTGGGTTCGACACTCTTACTTATCAAAAAAGGTTACAATTGATCTCCTATATTTATGGGTTATCACTAACCAACTCCTGCTCGGCTGGTCTTTCCCCCGTCGGGTGTGGTTCTCGGCGCTTGTGTCTTGGAGACTTCATAGGTTCGCTCCGCATGTTGTTGATGAGATCATACACTGGTGGCCCCAGCTCAGGGCGACGGTTTCTGGGGAGCGCAAGAAGGAGCTCAACTCGACGATCTGCTGCACCTTCAGAATGTCATGGCTGGAGAGGAACAGCCGTGTGTTCGACATGATTGTGGCCGTTGAGTCTGTTATTACGGCCTGAATTAAAAGTGAGGTCGCCATGTGGATGTTGGCCAGGAAGAGTGGGGCGGTGGAAGTTGGGGGAGATTAAGATTAGGAGCAGGTCGTACTAGCCCTATGGTGGTTGCTTCCATAAGCGTGATGTTTCTCTTGTAACATATGTATACAACCTGTGACTGGTCCGAAAATAACGTTTGCCTCCACATCGCTCTTCCTGGGCGACAAAGGCGGCGCCGCCATACCCCAGCCTAACCTTCCCTCTCCTCCCGTCTATCTATCCCGCCAGAGGATGCCACGAGCGAAGCTAGTGTGGCTGACGGCGGTGGCGGGGACTCTGCTTGTCACGAGGACCCTGCAAAGAGATCAAATCAATCAAGCTAGATTCACTCGTACATACATCTACTCAGACATGCATCTGTTGTTAGGCTGCAAATCAATCAAGTTGCCTGTGTGGTTAGTTGAGGCTAGCTTTGCACATATCGTGTGAGTTCTCATCAACGGCAGTGGCTTCGGGCGGTGCTCCATGGATTGAGAGTTGTCTAGCCGCTGATGGTCTGCCAGCTGCTTGTCTGCAGAGGATGGGTGGGCCTTCTCCGTCGCCCTTATGCCTCTTAATCCTGCCGGACTCCATATGTCTCCGAATGCAGATTTGGTGGATCGGGATCCGTCCCATGCTGGGATGCGGAGGGTGTCGCTGGTGTGACTGATCTAACATGATGTTGCCTGTTGGGCCCCATTGAAGGCTGGGTCATCTCGTCCCGGCGGCGGCCTCGTTGTTGATTACAGTGACCACCAAAAGGTCTTCATGAGGGTTTCTCCTCCTAGATCCGGTGGTTGACTTCAGCAATGAGATGCAAACTATGGACAATGGTTCGATGCAGAGGGATAGTGGTGTAGCAGCAGCGATCACACATCGCAAGTAGTTGCTGCGATCGCGGAAAAGTGGTGGCGACAACACGCGAGTGACTTGATGGTGGTGCTACTCGAGCTCCGGGGTGAAAGCCTAGGTGCCCCTGGTTGGTTATGCCTAGCAATGACGATGTTTTACGTTGTTATCTTGTTAAAGGCATTGCTCGGATATGCTCAGATTGGTTCTTCAGGGTGAAAACCTATATCCTGACCTTGAGTGGTTGGATTCGGTGACGGCGGCGATTGATCGTCGCTCCCTTCGTGAAGGCGCTATTGTTGAGGAACCTCGTCATTCATGTGGTGTCATGAGGTGGTTGGTGCGAATATGATCATTAATGTAGTTTGTTGATTGGATCTCATCGCTTTGTATTTTTTTTTCCTTACTTACATAGCTTTAGTCTTATATGACTTTGTTATTTGCTGGCGGGTTCTTGTGTGCGTGTGTTGATGTTGGCTATGTGCATCCTAATTATGCAAAGGCTGGGTGTGCTCATTGTGCTTGTATCCTTTTGATGCTTCATTTTAAGCCAATAAAATTCATCTTTTGTCGAAAATGTATACAACCTGTGTTTTGTTTTACTCTCATTCTTAATGCAGAAGAAGACGCACAGCTTGTATGTTCTTGAAAAATAAAAAATAAACATCCCCTTCCTATCGAGATCCTTCTTGCTTCCTACCGCCTGTTCGTGGCTTCCACCAATGCTGCGACTCGCCGCCACCAATCTCCACCAATCCCTCTCCCCCATACAACAAACAATCCCAGTTTAAATTTCAAATCGCTATGTACGCCGCCCAAATCCTTGCTGCCCATTTATTTCCCCCATTGCTCTATCTTTCTTTCCTCCACGCTCTGTTTCCAAAGCTCTCCTCAATCGCTGTCGCCCAGCCATTCCCGGCTACCGGTGTCGCTGGATCCCCATCGAGGGTATGCGGACGACGCAACCCCTGCCTCCGTTCTCGCTTGCCGTCGCCGGGACTGTGTGGACGCCGCACACCCTGATGGCACGCCTGCCCGCTGTCGCCGACCTCACGAGTGCAGCGCCGCCACGTTAACCAACATGTGGACCATCCATCCCGCTCAGTGTCGCCTTTGATTCGCTTCCATCCGAGCGCATCATCGGCTCTTCAGTTCTATTCACGCTTTCTGGCGTATCCAAGAGGTACACACCATGGCTCCTGATTGAGACCTAGGTCGGTTAGTTTATAGTTTAATGAACTGCAGTTTATTGTTGTAATTGAATGTATGCACGAGACTGGAATATACTTAGGATTCTAAATTTCTTCCATGATGTTTTTACTTCCTGCACGTTCATGTCTTTCGGTTTGCTTTAGGCGTCAAAGAATTGAAACTTTCTCTGTTCTTGGTGTGTTCTGGAAAGTATGATTCATCTCCCCGTTGTTGCATGTCTCTGCACATGAGCAATTTGTACTTCTTAGTGCTTACTGTAAGCAATTTGCACCTCTCTGAACGTGTATTGTCATGGCTGAATGAGAAGAATAAGGTGCCTATAACTGTTGGTTTAACATGATGTCAATTTTTTGTGTGGCAGATTATAGTCTTAGGTGCTTCGCAATTTTTGTCTTATGCAGATTGTAGTCTCAGGTCTAGCTCATATATGTTCACTCGCAAAAAAAAAGCTCATATATGTTCAGTACATTTTAGTTTCTTGGGAAGTTTGATCATTGTGCTACCAACAAGAGAAAAATTATCATATTGCTATAAAATGTGCAGAACCTGCTCATAAGCGAATGGATTTTTTTGGTCATGTTTTTTTTTTAATTTTACTTATTGCTGCAGGTTTAAATGTTCTTTTGGGTGCCAAGTTCAGTCGTAGCCCTGCTCTTATCTCCTTCCACGTTCCCAAGTACGGAGACTTGAGTCTGGTTAAACAGTTGTGCGACTAGAAATAGTCAGTGCAAATGTAAATAGTGAATACATATATCCTAAATTTCTTCAAATTATGAATTTGTGCATTGAACCGATTATATTTGTTTAGATTTTTTGGTGGCTATCATATAATATAGGTGGTGGTATCATGATATATCTTTTGTAAGTTATGTTCAGTTTTCTTTCGGGACAAGATGAGGTTACCGAAGAGTAACAGAGCGGAAGTGCAACCCATTCCAACTTTTGAGGATGTGCATCCTTACACAGTTACACAAGGTGTGGTATGTGTGTGAGTGTGTCTGAGTGTACCACAAATTTCACGCGCAGAGATTCCGTATGGGAGGAAAGAAGCTCAACATGGTGTTATTGGACGAAAAGGTAATACTTATGTGCAAAAATAATTTCTGCTGTAACAAAAAATAATTATTAATAAACGTTGGATTGTCACTTTCTATCTATTTAATTGTCATTAGGGAGAACAAAAATGGCTGCTATGGGTATACTGTTTACTTGTAGAGTGATGAGTATATTATGTATGGAAGATGGTCGCAGTCTCGCAGAACCAGATATGAGAAATGTGAACTATATGTTTGCAGATAATCACTTTGTGTTTCGTTTCACCTTATAGACGGTAGCTATGAGATCAGAAATGTGAATGAGTAGTTGGTCCCATGTTCCAGCCATTTATGCCTTTTGACAAAGTTTGGGAGTTCACCTTGGATATGACACGTATATTGGTAAGTGCTTTAGTTTTCTTTCATATATTCTAAATGTTCTTTGGTCACAGATTATCTACTAATAGCTTATCCGTTAAAATGTTGATATCATTGGCATGGTTTTATTTGTAAGTTTTATTGGACATAAGGAAAGTTTCTACAACCGAAGGATCCTAGTGAGAAATATTGTTCCGCTTATCTGGTAGATGCCACGTATGTACATATTGTGGATTTCAAATTTTATCATCTACTTAATTCAAATCTCTCACATTTCTCTTCTGAAATTAATTGATTTTGTAGCTATAATATAGTCAAGTTAGTTGTATGGGACAAGTTAGTGACTAATAATCTCTACTGAAGGATCGAATGTCGTGATGGTTCGACCACCTCATTCGATTCCCCCGCCTCCCCAACTCCCTTTGTACGTCAACCCTCGCGCGAGGGCCACGCCCGCAGCAACCCTTTACTCCGGTTGACAAAAAAAAAGGACAGTGGGGGAGATGGAAACAACCGCCCCTGCGGCACCACCGACACATACCACGCCCAATCTCCCCCAACCCCCTCGCCCCCACTTCCACATCTCAGCCGAGAAAAATCGCCGCCCCAAGCCCCCAACACTCCTGCCGTGATTGGGGTCTCCGGTGTAGGAGGAGCCGCGGCCCGTGGCGACTCTTCTCCCCTGCACCCCGAGCTCCGATGGCCTCACTCTGGGAGCCGAAGTAGTCAAGGCGTGGTGGTCTCAAACACAGAGACGCCGATCCTGATAGCGCCCTGGCCACACGCCGACGGCACGCCTTCATGGCGGTCATGCACATGAGCGATAGGAGAGGGTGGCACTAACTATGGTTGCGGCACCGATGAGTTCGCAGGACGAGCCCTGCGCGGCATCGGCAAGACCGGTATAGGTTGCCGCACCGGCGAGCTCTGTGGTACATGCGACCATGCCGGCGCAGTTCCTCAAGATTGGATGTCTGCACTCGTAAGGCTCTCTTCGTAAATCCCATCTTCTTCTTAACTCTATTCTACCATAATCTGCACATGTACGTCATTGACTGGTGCACCGTACTGTATCTCGGTTGCAGGCTGGTGATAACAGCCATCTTGGACGCCTTCTTCGAGGACCTCGGCTTGCTTAAGGCGATGATTGATCGTCCGACTTACTCTGGTTGTGGCATAGCATGCACACTAGGTGTTTGTTCATTTGTTTGTGCTGCCTTTGATAGGTTCCCTGCCTGTCGATTTTTTTTCTCTGCCAAGAAGTGCATATTGTTGATTGTTCCTTCCTAAGTCTCTCGTACTGGCATTTGTTTCTCTGTCAAGTTGTTAGCTTTGAGATGCACTGTGCAGATACATATACTTCTCTTTTTTTATTGAAAGGATACATATACCCCTACTTGTCTTTGTAACTGTAGCCCCGTCTATCAGGTGATTCTTTGACTTGTTGAGTTAACACCTGCTGTTTTTTCTGAATGTTATCTGAATCTAGGAACCTACGTGATTGCATAATTGTGGCTAAATATATATTGTTCAATTCATGTGTTGTGCTCCTACCTCTCTGCTCTTCTCTTGTGTGCTTACACCTTTTATACTACTCAACTGTCTTCTAGATTCCTGTGCATATCCATGAATGATTTCTTATTTTCAGTTTAATTCCAACAGAATACGAGGAGCATGCCCCTGGACAATTTCATGTATGTGTATTGCCATTTATGTTTAGTTTGTATCTTGCGTACTAAGGCAACCTGTTCTAACAAAATTCACATCTCGAAGTATTGTACTGCTAAGGATCTGGCTTATTTTTTCTTTTCTCCATGATGCTACAGATGGTCAAAGCATGATTGCATGAGTATAACCTACATCAGCCATGAGGGTCTTCAGGTCTGCTCTAAAATTATAACTTGTAGTTATTCTAAATTGATAATGCTGGCATGTATGTGGAATCAAAAATCATAGCTTGAATTGCTTCTGAACAATAATATTGTCTTCCAATTCTATAATATTTATTTCCTATGCCGATACTATTAACCTGTTCCTTGGTTTATATCTTCTCTAACTGGGTCATTCTGTATGTTGTGGCTGTATCAGAGTATATGTCAACTAATCAAAGATGTATACTCCTAATGCTTTTTCTTACAATTGTATGGGTGATTGTGATGCACAAACTTCTAGCAGCAGTAGTGCTACCTGCTACTGCCAGTCGGTAGGCAGGCTGGTGCAACCGCCTGTCTTGAAGGTGATGTCATTTTGGGAAGCTTGTATTAGATATATATTCTTTGGAGTGAATAAAACCTTGAATAAAAAAAGAATGAAAATAGAGGCGAGACTTCCCCTGTCTTATTCTTATAGGAGATGAGAGACTTGAACGTGGGTTGGCAACATCAACCTTTGTGCTGTCCAACACTCCACCAAGAAG
The DNA here is from genome assembly GCF_002162155.2 of Triticum dicoccoides. NCBI lineage: Eukaryota > Viridiplantae > Streptophyta > Magnoliopsida > Poales > Poaceae > Triticum > Triticum dicoccoides. The sequence continues at coordinate 607,082,358 of NC_041382.1, read as the reverse complement.
AGCCCCTCAATAAAACCATAAGTAAAGATTCCAACGTTTGAGATTCTAGCATGGAAAAAAAAGGATATGGCGACTGAACTTAACCAGTCTGATGCTACATTTATACTTGAATAAATTTGGTTTATTCATGGTTCAAATGAACAGATGGTGTTTATTTATCATGTAAAGACAAATGCAATATGGGATATGCACAAGTGTTCATATCTGATTTTTGTTTGGGATTTGAGAACACCACGCGGAAGATGATACAGTACCTTTTTCTTTAGAAAGGAATGGATCAATTTTGTATTTAAGGTTGTGGGTGTCCCAAAAACAACTGAAGGTTTTGGTTGCCGAAGTGACATAGAATGCACTTTGCCCAAATCGTGGTTACCAAAGTGACATTGAACGCACTTTGCCCAAATCTCGAAATACAACAATACATTGTGCAATGGAGTTTATTTGTCTGTCATGATTAGCTTTCACAGCTTTTGCAAACACAAGACTTTGATTTAATTGCATGAAGAGCATAATAATACATAAATACCGGGCCTCTTAACTAGACAATTGTCCTACATACCCATGCTCTTCATGCGTACAGTATTGTTTTGGCCATTGGACTTAGGGAGAGATCACTCATACTCTAATGTTTTGGTCATAATATTTAGCGAGAGATCACTCATGCGTGAACCAGGGCGAATAGGACAGGAAATACATTACTAGGAGCAAAAAAGGATAGAAAAGGCTAGGGAGGAAATGATTACATAAAAACCTAGGGGTAATAATTAGAGGTTGGAGCTAAAACAAGGTCTTTTATGAGATGAAGCATGTCCCCCGTGATTATGCAGAGCCGTTTAATGCATCATGTTTTGTTTCCTCCGAGTCTGTAAATATTGGGTCAACAAATTGGAAAAACAATGACACATCGACACCTACACCTGGTCATTAAAAAAAATACCAAAACTGGGCGGAAACAAAGCAAAAGAGAAAGCATGTAATGGTGTTATGTTTGGTGGAGCCAAGGGTATTCTTGCAGGGAAAATGCGAGGTCCTCCCGTAGCTCATATGCTCCCATTCTAAGGGGCACCAACCATGGCAGAGAAAGCTTGTGAAACATTGCAGAAAAAACCCTCAAGTAGTCATATTATTGCGTCCAATTCCACATGCTTGGAAGCTAACCGTCGGAGCACACATCCATCGATCCATCTGTGCCCTAGCATGGGATCATGTGGGCTACGAGAGCACCCGATACTTTCCCAATTCTTGTAGGCACAAGGATGGAGAAGACGACATGCGACAAAGAGGAAACATTAACTCAATGATTGGGTCACAAGGGAGAAGATATAAAGAAGTTGCTGATTGTTAAGTTGCGGCGGCAAATTTCATGCATGTTGGGCGCTAATCACTACTAATCTATTTTATAATCGGTCTCCTTTAAACGCCGATGACAAGTGTGACATGATGGCGCAACTAAAAAACATGCACGATGATCACCTTGGAAAACATAGCCGTGGGCGAGAAAGCACGATGGAGCGAGGCCACAATGATTCACGGTGGGCCGAGGGTTCCGGGGCATCTAGAAATATAGCTCCGCGGTGGACACTGCTAGACAAGACCGGGCAGGAGGGCACAAGAGAGAGGGCTAAAGAGGGGAAATAAATGGGAGCTCACCATGTGCACAAGGTCAGCAACGACATGAGAGCATTGACAAGACCATCTTTAGCAGTGAAGACATGCTCCAAAACGATATCTATCTCAACAGTCATAAGCCGCATATGACATACATACCCATTGTAAATTTCAATAATATTCGATATCAATGTCCCTATATGTCTATGTTCGTTCTTCCGTAGCAACGCACGGATACTCAGCTAGTATAAGTACATTGGAAAAACTTGCCGAGGAGCGTGCTATTGTGATGGCAACAGTATTAAGTGCAAAACGCAATGGTTAGTTTATAAGTGAATGTGTTGTCGTATTTCATATAATAATGTTGCAAAAGTAAATGCTGCTAATAGATTGATGTTCTGTTATTAATTAACTAGATCATAGCCTGCATACTATGGACTTTAGTAGACTTTGACCCAAATATCACAGATGCACGGACTTTAGTAGACTTTGACCCAAATATCGCAGATGCGCGTGAACGAAGACAAAGGTAATTGGAAATTTGGTGGAAATCATTGAGGTAAAGTTAATCTGTCCAACCATACGTGAATTAATTGCTTGTAAATATTTTTGTGTATGATCAGTAATGAGCTCCCTGGACCAATCTCTCCTTGCCTAAAAGAAGATGAAGAATGGAGTGTAGAGTGACCGTGCCTTTTCCCATGATATAGCTTTTGAATATTTGATGTTGTTGTCGACTGGAGTACAATCGGAGTCGGTTTAAGGGTCATTTGATTTTCTTTTCTCTTAGGGTTTAGGCTAGCATGTAGGTCTTGTAGATTTTTGTTGTGGGGCTGCTTTTGGATTCTGTTACTTTTTTTGCTTAATTTGGGTGTGATAGCAAGTGCTTGTGTGATTCATGTTGTAACTGCAAGTGCGTTTCACTTATGAGGTGAAATCTTAAGGTTGTGTAATGTCGGGAGCACTTTAGTGACATATCAAGTTTGTATTTTTTTTTTCTGGCAATGCATGAGCATGCTACTAGCATCGACGGTTTTGGCTCCGTGCTCTTGTTATTCCACCTCATTTCAAGTGGTTCCGTAGCATAGCACGGGCAACTTAGTAGCACACTAGTAAGCATGCATGTGCAACGCACGTCTCGACTAATATTATAATTTTCTGGCAAGAATCCATACAACTTTGTTCTCAGAAGGTGGCTATACGCATCCTTATGTGTGAAAACATAAAGCAAAAGCTTTATGCTTAAACACACAAACAAAAGCACATATCACTGCTAGTTCCATTCTCGTTGAAGGGGGTGTATATTCACACTAAATTGCTCCAATCTCTTCATCCGAGCAACACATCAGATTATTTTAGTCAAAGCTTTGGACATAACTACGATATTAGCCTCAGCCTTGGATTTAAATATCTTTAGCAATTCAATCATATCTTGTCCAACTTCGGTGTGCAAGATTTCAGCTATAAACTGGGGAATCAACACATGTTCTCTTTATTTTACAAGGCTACAAGTTAAGTCAAAGTGAGCACAGCTCAATTGTATGAAAAAGGGGGCACTTGGCCCACCCAAAGAGGGAAAAAGTTGTATGTGTTTTAGTAGAAACTTCTAAACACAAACATCATCTGCATAGTTTGCACTCCATAGTACAAAACAAGATTGACTTGTTGAAGGCTGGAGCAGAGTTGGCTTAGAATGCATGTTCCCTCTGAGCACTGGTGGGCTAATCCTTCCACAAGTGCTATCACCTGAACATATCTTTGTTCATGCTATTAAAGACATAAAAAAGAACACAACCGGCAAGGATTCGAGAGCTATAAAACTTTCTTTTTGCCAACGTACATTATTTGACAGGCAAGCAATGGCGATTCCATTATCGAGAATGAGATGTGGAAGCGAGTAAAAAAGGACATAACCTATCACAATTTAAAAAATAATACTACCTGTTTTTTTGTGGAAACCATTTGCACAACGTTGGCAAATGATATACTATGAGCAATAACATTGATATGTAAATATCATATAATTCAGCCCAACTAAAATGTGTTGTCTTGTAGTGGTATATATTATCCAAGTATTGGATTATATGTGATATTGATGGAACCACAAATGATAGGCTGTGTGTGTGACATGGTCAAAATTCAGATTGTATGACCAAGCAAAAAAATTAATACCAGTTTCTGAGCCTTACAGATGGCACTAATGCAGAGTTATTACCAAAGAGATGGAGCAATAGCTGATTAACAGTACGTGCATACTGGAAGTTTTCCCGGGCTCTGCATCAGAAAGATGAAGTAAAACAGATCTTGGAATAGGAAATAAGACTGGAAATTAGGTGACAAATGAGAAACAACTTATATGCAATCGGCGCATCTCATGCTCTGTATTATCTCATTTCTCTCCCGAAGCTAGCTGCAGAACAAGAAAAAAACAGAGAAAAGTAGAAGGATGAGCAATGCAGTCTGTATCATGACACATATAGCCTAAACCTCAGTTTAGGTTGACCAAACATAATCTGAACTTTAGTTTGTCATATACAGTTGAAAATATGGAATGAGCAGTGTAAACTTTACAGGTGGAGATCCTGGGGATCATCGAGGCGGAGGTCCAGCAGCTTGTCGGGGCAGAGGCGGAGGTCCTGAGGCTCGGCCGCGACATCCCAATACAAATTTCCTTTGTCTCCGCCGCCGGCGTCCTGGGCGGCGCGACCACCAGAGCTAGGAAAATTCACGTGATAGTTCATATGCTAGAAATTCAAAAAAAGAAGACACGATTGTGGAGAAACACCCGAACAACAATATGCAATTTTAAAGCACACCACCAACTGAAATTGCCTCTTCAAATTTCCTGGTACAAACCTAAAATTATCACAGGAAGATAATAATGGTGAGTATGTGCATCTTTTTCTGTTGCAAGCTTGGTGGTGTTTTTCTAAGCCTGCGACATGCCCAAGAACATAGAACAGCATGCACTTTGAGACTTCAGATCATATTTGTATACCATGACAGTCTTTTAGATCTCACTATAAACAGTCAGATCAAGTAATGAATTGTCCTAATTCCTTAGCGTAGTGGGCCAGTTCGCTTAGATGGTCAGACAACAAATTCTGGATACCAGTAAAGATCTTAAGTGCCTTTAGGTGTTTGTTGAGTTGATCTATGGATGCGGTTTTATTGTAGATGATTATCTAACTTCGAAGCAAGGTCAGCTCTCAAAAGGTTCACCACCGGCCTATATGCAGCACCTAGCTTTATCTCCTCCGGCTATTTCTGAATACAATGTAGTATTATCACGGCTACAGTTTACTAATTCTGGTCAGAGAGCACAAGCTAGATGTGTAAATAATGCATTAAGATATCGTTCGAACTAACAGAAAGTGCTACTGTGGTAATGAAAAATGAGGTAAAAAACTGAACCTGCTTTTACCTGCTGGTGGATAATGAACTTTTTCTCCTTCAGTAGCACAAACTTGAAAGCGAGTTCGTATCAAATTTTCTTCGCAGAAGTTTGCACAAATTAATATAGGATCATGATTCTGGTCAATGTTAGGGGCAATAGTAGTAAAGCCAACAAAAAAGGGCCATCATGATCCTGGGTGATGTCCGTGAGGTCTGAACAAATGCAACAAATTTGTATGTACAGTATGCAAAATCATATGATTGCTGAAAATGGACCATCATATATACCTGTAAGAGGTTGGGGAAGGCACGGTCAGCGTTGGTGTTCTGGTGCAGGTCGCCGGGGCCAGAAGAGAGGAGAGGTCGTCATGTCGAGCTCGCGGGGAGAGGCGGCCGATGACTTTCGCACCGGGAAGGGAGGTCGGGGATGGGCGGTGGCCTCCTGTACCACCTCAGCAGCTCAGCTCCATCTCATCCACATTGGATGGCACCGGACAGGGAGGTGGCCGTGAAGTTGGAGTAGGGGCACCACCTATAACCAAGCCGCGCGGCCTCGGCGGCCAAGCGGAGGAGCGGCAAGCGGCGACCCGCGACCCATGCGTGAGGAAAGGCTGGCGGCTGGATTGTGGTGACGGCCTGCGATGGGCGGCGGCAACCTTCCGGCCCACACGAGCGGACGACGAAGGCAACAGGGAGCGCGTCAGCGAAGGCGACGGGGAGCGTGCCGGCGCCGTTGGGGGCGGAGAGAGATCCGGAAAAGGTAAATCGGGGGAGCGAGATCGTGGGGACTCTCTCGTGGAGGTCGTGGGCTGGCAGAGTATTTCGTCCGCTCTTTGAAATTGTTAGACGCACTTCTAGTAAGGGTTGGTTGTTACGTCAACGATTAGATCTAATTGAGTGGATCTAATCGTGTGACTTTTATTGATCTGGATTGTTGTGTGTATTTTAGGCGGGGTGCACTTAGAGATGAATATATTTGTTTGTTTAATAGTAGTAGAGAAACCTTCCGGCCCACACGAGCGGACGACGAAGGCAACAGGGAGCGCGTCAGCGAAGGCGACGGGGAGCGTGCCGGCGCCGTTGGGGGCGGAGAGAGATCCGGAAAAGGTAAATCGGGGGAGCGAGATCGTGGGGACTCTCTCGTGGAGGTCGTGGGCTGGCAGAGTATTTCGTCCGTTCTTTGAAATTGTTAGACGCACTTTTAGTAAGGGTTGGTTGTTACGTCAACGATTAGATCTAATTGAGTGGATCTAATCGTGTGACTCTTATTGATCTGGATTGTTGTGTGTATTTTAGGCGGGGTGCACTTAGAGATGAATATATTTGTTTGTTTAATGGTAGTAGAGATAAACAGACACCATGTCCCTAGTGAGTCTCTAGTAGACTAGCTCGTTGATTAAAGATGGTTAAAGTTTTCCTAACCATAGACACGAGTTGTATTGGATAACGGGATCACATCATTCATCATTAGGAGAATGATTTGATGGACAGACCCAACCGTAAGCTCAGCATCTGATCGTGTCACTTAGTTTAATTGCTACAATTTTTCTTCATGCCAAGTATTTGTTCCTTAGACCATGAGATCATTCCACTCCCTAATATCGGAAGAATATTTTGTGGGTTATCAAACGTCACTTCATAACTAGGTGATCATAAAGGTGCTCTATAGGTATCTCAGAAAATGTTGCTGGGTTGCATGGATAGAGACTGGGATTTGTAACTGTGTGACAGAGAGATATCTCTCGGCCCTCTCGGTAATACAACATCATGAATATCTTGCAAGCATGTGACTAATGAGTTTAGTCATGGGGATCTTGTATTATGGAACGAGTAAAGAGATTTGCCAGTAACGAGATTGAACTATGTATGAAAATACCGACGAACGAATCTCAGGCAAGTAACATATTGCCGAACAAAGGAAAGTGTATACAAGATTAACTGAATCCTCGGCATCGTGGTTCAAACCCAATAAAGATCTTCGTTTAATATGCGGGAGACAATATGGCATACAGGTCCCGCTATTGATAATTGATCGGAGAGGAGTCTCGGTCATGTCTGCATGTTCTTGAACCTAGGGTCACACACTTAATGTTCGGTAATGCTAGGGTAGTATTGAGATATTAATGTTGGCAAGACCGAAGGTTGTTCGGAGTCTCTGGAATGGTCCGGAGGTAAAGATTTATATGTGGGAAGTGGTTTTTCACGGTTCCGGAAAAGTTCACGAATTTTCAGTAGAGTACCGGGAAGGTTCTAGAAGGCTCTGGGGGTTCCACCGTGGGGCCCAATGACTCTAAAAGGACCCACATGGACCGAGGGGTGGGGCTACAACCCACATGGGCTGGCCACATCAGCCCCCCAATGCCCATGTCGTTTAAATCTAGAGATAAGGTCTTATCTCTAAATTTAAAGGGATTTCTCCCTTGTGGCCAACCCTAGGAGGGTTTTGGCCGCCCTTGCCTCCTAGCCTATAAAACGAGATGGGAGGCGCAGGGGGCAGCCATCCCTTCACCTAGCTGCCACCCTCCCTCTCCCATCTCCTCCTCTTCCTCCGTTGGCGCTTGGCGAAGCCCTGTCGGTGATCCGCTGCCGCCACCACCACCACCACACCGACGTGCTTGCTTAGATCTCACCTACCTCTCCACCCCTGCTTGCTGGATCAAGGAGGAGGAGACTTCATCGAGCCGTATGTGTGCACATCTCAGAGGTGTCATTCATGCGGTGCTTGGATCGGATTGGATTACGAAGGAGTACGACTACGCTAACCACGATCCTTAGATCGTTAACACTTTCGGTCTATAGACACCTTCCCCTCTCGTTGACAACATCTCCATAGAATAGATCTTGGGTGATTCGTAGGAATTTTTTTGTTTTCCTTGCAACGTTCCCCATCACTTACTTGCCCATGAAGACCTCAAGAATTTTGAGGAAGCTCATCATCGAAATGTGCAAGTCAAGTTCTATAATGTAAAAGCGACAGACTATCACATGCATGAACTAATTCTCCTTACCGAAGCAGCACACCCTAGGAATCTCATCCCGGTGTCAGTGCCTCAAAAGCGACAAACTTGTTGGGCCACTGCGTGTGCAGGATGCACTTACGCTCAGATCAATAGAAACTTGTCTCCACCATGGTGTTTGGAGTTTGCTACAACCATGAAAGCAACATCACAATTTGAATCGAGAGCAACAAAAATCGCAAATATCACGAAACCCTAACCGTGATAGAGGAAAGGACTTACGAAATACCTCATCTACATGCCGCTCACGTCGCTCAATTTGTCGTTCGTGCTCTTTTCATCGCCATTACACGAAGGTTTTGTAGCAAGGCTTGTGGCGTCAGCAACATGCGAGAAGAAGGGGATGACAGGAGAGGAGGAAGCTGGGAGTGAATGGGTGAGCATGGGAGAGTGAGAGAGGTAGGGGAAGAAGAGATCAGCAAGTCGCTTTAACCGGGTGCGACCAAGTCCAACCGCGCGCTGGCTCTAACGACCATCAGGTGACCACTGTCACGAGGTTTGCTGACGTGGCTCTAAGCCTCTAACATGTGGGGTTGGCTGCAGGCCACACCTGTCATAAACACGTTTAAACCAACCGAACTAGTCACTATCAAAGTGATAGTTTTCAATGAAAAACTAATTTGAAGCTAGCAGTTTTGGTCGACAATCAAAAGTGGTAGCTATCTGGGACCGATCCCCAAATATGATAGCTGTTTTTGTTAATTACTCTCCAAACATCTATGCGCACATATTTTCTACAGGTTTTTTTGGGCTGAGAATCCCCTCCCGAGCCATGTGAAGCTCCGCCACTAAGTAGGGCATCTACAATCGCGGACAGCAAATTCAGGCCCTCCAACGCCGTCCATGAACATTGACTAGTCATGCCTCAAATTTTTCTTCGCAAAACCGAACACCTTAGTTAGCAAACCTTAAATCCATACAAACACATACAACATTACGTTTTTTTTGCAAAAAACATACAACGTAACGTTAATGGTGCAACACAAATTGTCCAGCGACCACAACAGGACATGACACCGGACTACCCAAAAAAAAATTGGCATGTTCTAACTACGTACTAGCAATAGAGAAGATCATTCACGGCTGTCCTTGCCCTTCCCGGCGCCCTTGTCGTCTTTCTTATGGAAGTAGCACTCGAAAACGCAAAATGGATCAAGCCAAATTTGCTTTTCGCCAGAGCTGACCGACCCGTCGCTGTCCTCCTTCTGCTCTTTAAGAGGCAGTCCGGCCATGGCACAGACTGCCCCATTTTGCTCTCGGGCGAGGACGCGCATGTTCCACCATTGCCGCTTCTTTAGGATCGGGCGCGGACGAGTTCGTCCACTGCGGCAGCGCGCGCCGCCACCACCATGTCGAGCGTGGCGGGCCTCGGCCACCCTTATCCACTCCTTCCCACGACGGGCACATCGGGCCCTGTACCACACATACTGAGGCAATGGACCTCGATGATCCAGCCCCAACGGATCTGAGCGTCCGTTGCA